>NC_090940.1:435448093-435751123 GCF_040938575.1 Ambystoma mexicanum
AAGGAATACAGACAATCTTGGTTCTTCTAGTAATCAGGATCTAGTGTATGTTCAATAGTGAACAAATATTTAATAGTTCTGTACCCCAAATCAAATGGTTACACATGGTTTGAGCAGGTATAGCACATGTTGGAGGTGTAATAAGGTGGAGGGAAATCTCACTCACATGTTTGGGGGCTGTGGGAATATCACAACTTGGATGATATTCCGGGCAGACATACACGACTCTGAGGAGGTCTTGTGACTTTAAATTGGGCTCGGATGAATAGAGGTCTGACATGCGGTTAAAAGGATTTATTGGCAAGATCTGTGATCTGTGGCAAGAAACTTATTCTGAGGCTTTAGAAAAGGAACACATCGCCAAAAATAGTAGATGATGTGGTACTCTATTTTTCTGTCATTGTTGGATGTGTGATATTAGTCTTCACATGTGTTTTCGGAGGAATGTTAATTTGTTCAAGCATTGCAGTGAATGTGTATTGTAGGGGATTAATTGTGGAAGGTAGCAGTGGAGGGCAGTCAGTGGGACAGACTCAAGTTGAGGGATCGATGTTTCAGCTCCAGAAATCACAGAGATAGGTTGAGCATGCCAGGGCCCAGGGTTAGTGCAGTGAGAGTGCAGGAGGGTGCAGAGAGATGCGGTGTCCCTTTAGAGTGACAGGTGGGGTGGATGGGTTCGGAATGGATGGAGTGTGAGAGGAACGTTCAAGGCGACGTTTGAGAGATGTATGTAAGATGTGGAATGGCTGTGAGCATCTCCGATTATAAAATAATCCAATTCCCGGCAGCTGCCTAGGGTGCCACCAACAAGCGGGACACCAGGAGCTACAATATGAGCCATTCACACATGAAATACTTTCCTATTGTAAGGGAGAGGACACTAAAATGTTACTTTGTCTGAGTTGGTATAAATCCTTGTCCTGGCCCTGTCTAGAAGCCCTGCCTAGGAGAGAACGACTGCCAGATTGCCCTGCCTTGGTGTGACAGTATGTAGATGACCATACTACCTTGAAGGGAGCCTGTGAGGTCAGAGTACTGAACAGATGATCCTCATTCGATGGTACCCTTCCTATAAATATTTATATTTATAAAGGGATCTAATCACATTGTGCCAGAGAAAGAATAGGTCAAGTGATATCTAGCCAAGGTTTGGTAAGCCCCAACTGTCAAATATTCAGCGCGAGTGCTCTGCCTGTTAACATTCTCAACTTGTGGCCACCATCCCTAGGGCTTCTCACATGTTTTTTATACCTATAATGGGTTTTCTTTGCTTTATTAATGCAGTTGGTGGAGTTACAAGACAATCCCAATTCAATAAGAAGAAGCCAGGACATCAGAAATCAAAAGGCAGCTGTGAATGCATCCCTGGAGGATGGCATAGATGACGGGTAATGAACAAATGCACAACTTGGCTCCGGTCAGTTAAAGAAATTAACTCTCACATGGGAAAGACATGTCTAAAGTCAATAGCTGTGTTAGTAAAAGTTATAGGGCCTCATCATGAGTTGGGCGGTATGCCGGCTGGGATACCGCCCAACTTTATTAATGTTAGCGACAACCCGTCCAGCGGTATTACCACCAGACCAACTGTTAGTCCCCATTCCCCATTGGGTCCACTGGACACAATGGGGAATTTTCGGCGCAATTACTGTGCAGTAATATAACCAGCAGCAATTTCGCCAAAAATGGGAATTTTTCCGACATGTTTACCCCCAGCTCTAAGCTGGGGGTAAACACGTCAGACTTGAGATAGGGCGGACCCTTAAATGCATCAGCAACACTGTTACCGGCACATTTAAGGGCTAATGCCCACCTCGTGATGAGGCCCTTAGTAGTGTAAGTAGTAGCAGCAGCAGTAGAACTTGCAGCAATAGTGCTATTAAAAGGAGTAGTACTAACAGTAGTTATGCTAATAGTAGTCATACCAATAGTAGTATTGGTTATAGTGCTAGCAAAAGTAACGGTAGTACTAGTGATGCCACTAACATTACCAGTATTAGTACCTGTCATCCTATTAGTACAACTTGTAGCAATAGTACTTCTAGTAGTACTAACAGTAATAGCTTCATTTTACTACGAGTAGTAATAATAGTTTTGACAGTCCCACTAGTGTTGTTTTGAGTAAATGTGCAACAAGTAGGACTAGCAGTTGTACTAGCAGTAGTATTTATAGGGCAAGTAACAATGCTACTAATAGTGATCACATAAAGTTTGACATCACATTAAGTAACAACAGTAGTACAATTTCTGCTGTATCTAGTAGCATTCCTACTAGTGCTATATAAGTAGTTTCATTTCAATGTTGAACAAATAACACAGAGTCCTTTGAGGCAAGCCTTTTTGGCATGAATCTGTTTGTGTCAAGTCACTTTGAAGCACTAGAACGAGGCTTCTGAGTGGAGATATTCTGAAACAACATCATGAGCCCTTTGTATATTACTATTCTGGTACAAGTATAAACACACACAAACTGCTCTAGGGACAAGTCAATAAATAAGTCCAACTTTCAAGTCACTAGGTGAGAGTTTTCGTGGCCACTTACCCACTAAGAGGCCCTGGTTGCGGTGCTGCTCGTGCACTTGCTTCTCCTGTGGGGGTGCTGCTGTTCCTGTGCCTACTTGCCCTCGGTGCAGACCCCACAGCGGAAGCCTGTGGTTTAGAGGACCGAGGCTGATATTCCTGCTCCGGGACAACATGTTCACATCGGGACCCCTGGAAGCCAGAGCGGCAGACGCACGTCTGGGGCCGGCTGCATGATCCTTTGTTCTGGCAGGGCGGGTTGCAGACCGCTGAGAAGCAAGAGAAGGAATAGATATTCAGCAATGAAGGTATACACATGTTCACTGGATGAATGATGAATGAGAAAATGAAGGCATAACTGAGCAAGCTTGTTCAGTGCAACTCTGCATACCTCGTATTGATTGCAGTGAGAGGCGCACATACATAGGGACACATTATGAGTATGGCGGGGACGGTGAAGACACATGGTATTTAAAAACTGACCATACTGATTATGGGAATTGAGGTAAACACCTCATGGAGTATTTTTCAAATACTGTACGGATTTAACACCACAGGCTTTATTCATAACACATATCTTGCACCCTTTATGCCAAATATCTGCCCCATAAGTGAATAGGGTGGGAATTATGGCTGGCAAAAGACAACCAATGTATACATCTGTATTAACCAAATATTCTCTTCAGGAGTGTAAACGCCAATGCAGTAGTGCTTCCAAAACACCTGTTTGTTTAGGGGTTTTCGAATAGCCCTTTGGTAAGTCAGAATGTACAGACAGACAAGGAGGCTTGATTTTCACAAGTTGTATTCTCTCTTCAAAGAAAGAGGAATCTAGTCTTGCCCTAAATGTCTGATACTAATCCCTACTGTTGCGGTGGTCGATGAAGGTCCCAGTGAGAAAGAGGGGTTCACGTTGCGTGCGCCATATTGGTGACTGGGGGAACAGTGATGTTACCGTAATGTTGCAGTTTTACACGTATCTAGTATAATTACTGAGAATGAGATATGTGTTAATTTTAGTGTTATTTTGTCCTTAAATTGATACATTATAGCTGTGCATGCGCGCAGCAAGATAAATGTCAAAACTGCTGATGGACTATTAACAATGCAGGTATGATGTGCCACATAGTGCCTAGAAGTTGTGCAACGAAGAGCTTCACATGAGCATGCAAGTAAGGAGATGTGCAATGAGGAAATCACAGTGAGAAGACTCGGTAGTATGCAACATACATGCACAGACATTCATACATGGGGTCTTTAGAGCTACATGTTTGGGACAATTGGGGTATATGGTGAATATACAAGCTGTATGCCGCAGATCCTCTCATGGCTACAGATTGTGGAGGGCCTAAGCGCCTGGGCTGGTGAGATGAACTTTGTGTGACTGGGAAACTGGTTAGGCAAGGTTGAAGGCTGAGGAAGGGCATCGAGCAGCTACAACAATATCAGATGGTCCATGTGAGGGTTAAAAATGGCAGACAGACACAAAGGTACAGTTTTCTCACAAAGTGCCGTTTTATTCAACACAAAGGAGTAAGACAAATTCCTAACTTTCCCTAACCAAACCAGAAGGTCCCTGCCTAAAAAACTAAGGCTAAATAAATATGACCTAATGTCCAAAAAGCATCTGTCCTAAACACTCAAATATGCGACAACATTATACAAGGTTAGTTCGGCAGTCTTAAATCCCACAAAATAATATATCAGTTCAAACACAGAGCTTGTGAGAAGGACTCCTTGTGACCACGGTTGATGTCTCTTTCCCTGGACCAATTCAGGAGTCTCTATAGCAAAGTTCAATTTCAAGATGGTTTTGTGCAAAAGTAAACTTCCACTCAGCGTGGCATATAAAGTATTTCCCATTCAATATCCTTCTACTTGGCAAAGTGAATATCCCTCTTCCAACTGCTTGCCAAATGATTGTTCATAAAACAAAACAACTGTCAATGTTCCTTGATTTCCTACTTTGCAAAACAAAAGAGTCCTTATCTCAAACCACAAATTCATAAATCAATGCCAATGTTCACTTCTCAAAAAGCAAGCAATTGTTAACACATCTCATGTCTTTCTCCAAAAGAAACGCTTTAGTCAGGATGGTTCAATAATCTGTTTCTGCAATGATTTCTTCTTCAAAGGAAATACTTTCTGAAATGTAACAGTTCATCAAGACAGGGTGATGGAATAAACATTTCCTCTCCCATCACACCTTGGTACTACAATTACAGTACTTTCAATCATCTGCTTCTTTCCTGGTCCACTCGCCTGTCAGGACTTACTACAATTGGTCCCTTTCTTGGTTTACTCGCCTGCCAGGATAAAACTCCTACTACTACAATTGTACTTTGTGGCAATGCTTGTTCCCAAAAACCCTTCTCAAAAAATCATACATGGAGAGGTTGGAACCAAAAACTGCTTCTCTTTAGGGTCACTTGATTTTCAACAAAGTGTGTTACATCTCTTCCCAAAGTGGTATCCCTTAAAAAGGATAATTGTTCTCTTTCTTGCCTTTTGGCTATAGGCAATGTGGGTTACACTTGCCTGCCAATTGGCATCCTTTTTTAGGAGAGTTGTGTCCTGTTTGCCCTTGTATCACTCTTCTGCTGATTTGGTAATGCAAGTTACAATTGTCCCCTAATTGGTTTCCTTGCTTAGGAGAGTTGCACCCAGTTTGCCTGAATATCAATCTTCTTTGGCTTTGGCACTGCGGGTTACAATGGTACCTTAATTGGTATTCCTTATCAGGAGAGTTGTGCCTAGTTTACCTTAAGAACACTCCTCTTTGGCTTTGGCAAGATGGGTTGCAATGGTCCCATAATTGGTATGACTTATTAGGAGAGTTGCACCCAGTTCGCATCAGTTAATTTGTTCCATATTCAAAATAGTTAATTTCACCTAGCGGTCTCCTTCTGAGCACCCCAGAGTCACCTGCTTCGGGACAACTAATCGGTATGCCTTGGAGTCTCCTTCTGACCAACCGCAGCTTCTGCAGTTCTTTGTGGGCCTTCTCTGCTTCTGCCAGCTCCACTGTGACTGCTGCTGCGCATGCAAAGTCCCTCAATGGAGCTCTGGTAGCTCTGTGTGTTCCCCGGTGTGGTTCCCTTACCAGAGCAGTTCACAGCATCAGGAGCTCCTTTCCCACAAGGCATGGCTGGCTTCAGAACTGCTTCCCGCAGCGCAGTCTCTGTATGGGCTTGTTTCCCCAGCAGCTACCTCGTCTTCTACACAGCTTCTTGCTGCCTCCATGACAACACCTTCAGCTTCTTTCTGTCCTTGCACCTGATGTTCATTTATACTTTTAAAGCTTTCTCTCCCAACAACTAGACCTCCTGTATAATACCACCCCCAGGGTTAGGATCAAGTAGTATCTGCCTTTCCGTGGCCACTTGCGTGGGGGGGCCCATGTGATCATCGTAGGGATGATATCACTAGATTCATCACATCAGCCACAGGTAGACGCTAGGTTGTTATGGCTTAGCACTATTGTGGAAAGGAGATGCAATTTTTTTATGTACATAGGAGCCTGTTATTAATTGTCCAGGGAAGTCCGACGATCTGTTTGTGACCCAGCAATAAACTCGGTGCAAGGGCCCCTTGCCTATGTTCACAGTATCAAGCATATAGTTTGTATGTTGTTGGCTGCCATCCCGGGGTGCCATCAAGGAGTCTCTGTTTCACTCCCAACTGGTATTTCTCACAGTCTTTATCCCTTCGAGGAGACGTTCCTCTGTTTTAGTTTCCCTCTCCAATCCAGGACCCTTTCAGTCTCTTTCTTCCCACTCTGGGGTTCCTCTCCTTTTAACGCCTCAACCGGGGGTTCTTCCTTCTTTCCTCACTCTGTGACTCCATTCTTGCTCCTTCCCCACTCTGGGGTTTCTTGGTTCCCTCGACGCAGTGGGGCTTATCTTAGTCTCACTCCTCGGCTGTTCCCCTTTTGCTCTCCCTATTCTAGGGTTTGTCTATACTTTCCCCACTCTGGGGTTTCCCTCGTTCTCTCCATTCTGGGGCTCCTCTGGTCTCGCTCCACTCAGGGGCTTGTTTCACTCTATCATGCCGTGTCACCTATCTCCCACTCGGCTGGAGCCACAGCCTACTTGTTTGTGATGGGTCGTGCTCCTCAGGAGGTTTGTGAGGTCTGTCTGGCACTCCTCTCTCCTCGGAGCCACTTACATGACTCGTCTTCTGCAGTCCGCGTTGACTGGGGTAACTCTACTTCTTTTCTGGTCTTTATGTTGCAGTGCTGGCCATTAACGGTTACCCCTCTGTGAGGCTTTGTCACACCGGCCAGGTGTACACTACGGCGTCGGATGCCTTGTCTGTCGTTCGCACTCTCCTGCTTGCCACACCCCCTTTTTGCATTGCAGCATCCTGGGACTTTGTGGGCTTTGTGGATCTTCTATTTTAATTGGTCCTTCTGCTGATGTTTATCAGGAGGCTGTTCTTTTCACCTTTCTGCGGTTTCATCTAAGGAGTGAGTCAAGTGTTTTTCAAAAGCCGTGCTAGCCTTTAAAAATGTCCTAGCATTACCATACACCTTAGTACATGCAGTAGAAGACACTGTACCTCATTATGAGGTTGGAGGTAGCCTTGCCGGTTTTACAGGCAAGGCTACCCTCCAAACTCACATCCGGCTCTGGCACCCGCGAAAGGGAATCACTGGGCCATTCCGACCTCGGCGGACCCGGTAATTCCCCTTGCGCGGGTGTCAGAGCTAGTACGCCCCCATTCCCATTTGAGCCCCCATAGGGCTCAATGGTATGCGGAGGATGGCATCAGAAGTGCCATTCATAATGGTACCGTTGCTACCATCATTTTCTGCTTGCGGGTGTCGGTCCGGCCACCTGGTCAGACCAGGTGGCTACAAGGGCACCCGCGAGCAGAAGTCCTAGTATGGCGGTACGGTAGCAACGGTGCTGATAGCGATACCGGCGCCATTGTTGCCTTACTGCCATACTCCTAATGAGGCCCACTGTAAACAATCAGAAATGGCAAAACAAAGCAAGCTGCAGAGAGTGATGGAGAGCAAGTGAGCATTATTACCATGATTACTAACATATAATCCTCATTACTCAGAGTCCTACTCTTAGGCATCACAGACCTATCACACCAAAGACCGCACGCTATTGTTAACCATATAATTCTATTAAAAACAGAACCCTGCGCATAGAGAGGGTTTATGAGAACCCCCCCACCCCGTCCCCCTCAACCACACAGAGGACATCCCGCCTCGCATGTTCGGTCACTAGATTAAAGCCTATTCCAATAGGAGGAAAGGAAGATTAGGACTTAAAGACACCTCTTGAAGGGGTTTCAAACAAACAACCTCTCCAAAGCCTTCACGAGCACGGGAGGGTCCAAAGGAGTAGGCAGGGCCGATTTGATAAGTGGACGAGAGATATAGCTCCCCATCGGGCTAACAATCAACATGAAGATCGCTGCACCACCCCTGAAAGCTACCTGGCAACAGGTCCTCTGTGCTTATAATGATGGCTTCCTCCACTAAGCAACAGCAAAGCCAGTGCACATTTCACTCACAAGTCAAGGTCCCGCGCTTTGGCATGCAATTGCCACAGAACTACAACAAGAACAAAACGTCCTGCTTTTTCAAAAGAACGCTAACAAGAAATGTGCTAAAACATTCTTTCGTTTGAGAAAAATCAAAGTGAAAACACTTTTAATAAAAGCATCATTTGCGAAAAGCAAACACCACAATACAACCATAATAAAACCTAGCAGATGGTGAGCTGCAAAAGGTTCAACCACAGAGATGTTTCCATCGGTTTCTCGAAAATCCCAAATAGCATTCAGTTTAAATATTTTAAACAAAGTTACTCCACGGATTGAAGCAACTAGGATTACACAAGCTCCTGCTTAACACATGGGGCAGCAGGGGAGTCAGAGGAAACGTGGAAGGGGGATTCTGGGCCTACCTCTTTGCAGACCTATGTTTGAGGCAACCTGAATGAGGAACACTAAACTGGGATAGGATTGTTGGTGCTAGAGGCAAACATCTATCCATGAATGATACATGGATCGGCAGCTCTCAGGAAACACCCCCACCTACATATAAACATATGGTGAGGACAGAAATATTCTCCAGAGCAAATCGCCCAGATGTCCCCCCCCCCCAGGCCTCCCCCCCACGATGTATGATGCTAAGAGAGAGCAGAGATTTGACTATTGACCCAACTGCTGCACTAAGTTCTAAAGAAGCTTGCTCCAGCTGCCTCCTTGGCGAGCCATAAGCATCTTCGACCCCATATTCAAATAAGGACTACTTTGTTCAATCCCTGGGGTGAAAGACAAAACATACTGATGTAATTTCCCTTCAGATTGATTATCTCAGGGATTCCAGATGAGTCCAATGAAAGTGGACAGCAAAGAGCTCCCAGAGTCGCACCCGATCCCCACTCACATGCATCAGTTGTTAAAACCGGCAGGTTCAGGGATCCAGTGTATGCCTTTGAAGAGGTTTTCTTTGATCAACTACAACTGGAGACCCTAAACTGGGGTTAAAGGCATTGAAAGAAAGGTTTTGGACATTCTTTGATAGTTACATTTGTGTTTATATTTGATTGTTTGTATGTGGGGGGCATTCCTGGAGATGCTATTCTGCGAGACTAGGTGCTGGAAAGGAACAGAAGGAATTTTGGCATTTTTGATTATTTGTATGTGAGGGGCAGTCCTAAAGATGCTATTATCCAAGACTGAGTGCTGGAAAGGGACAGAAGGCATTTTGGCATTTTTTATTATTTATATGTGAGGGGCAGTCCTGGAGATGCTATTCTCTGAGACTGGGTGCTGGAAAGGGACAGAATGCATTTTGGCATTTTTGATTATTTGTATGTGACGGGCAGTCCTAGAGATGCTATTCTGCGAGACTGGGTGCTGGAAGGGGACAGAAGGCATTTTGGCATTTTTTATCATTTGTATGTGAGGGGCAGTCCTAGAGATGCTATTCTCTGAGACTGGGTGCTGGAAAGGGACCGAAGGCATTTGGGCCTTCGCAGCATGGATCCCTTTAAGAGAGAAAGCCTTGCCTTTGAGCAGCCTGCAAGACACCACCTAAGAGACGATAGCGGCCTTAGAGGTATGTTTGATGGCAAAATGACCACCGCAGGTCACAGGAAGCCGGTCTGGAGACCGGATGCTCATTGTGCCATCCATGGAAGATGTAAAGCTGTATGATTTGTGAAGACCTATGTTGTGGAAGAATTCAACCGTTTGAGTGCCTTTAGGCTGTATATATACAACCTAAAAAAGTGGTCCAATTTTTCCCTTACGGTACACATATATGTCCCAATTTGTGGTAAGAAAGTTCTTGAGCACCCTAAAGCCCCAGGCACTCGCGGGTAAAACATAACATTTGCTTTTGACTCTGCATTCTGGGTCTCCGGCAGGGCAGGCGCTTAAAAGTGTCAAGAATTCTGTTCACTGACCTGAAAATCAAACAAAGTCTTTGAGCAAATGGGAATGACAGGCTCTAAGAACATTTATTTTTAGAAACAGACTAAGAGGAGCAAAGGGCCAACAATTCATAACTGTTTTAGCAGAGGTAACAATAACCAGAAACATAGGCTTGCAGGTTATGAGTAGGAGTTCACCCACAGCCAAGAGTTAAATCATCTTATGAGCCAACCCAGAAAGTACCACATTCATGTGCCCGACCAGGTGGCACGCCCTATAATGGGGCATACACACGTGTACGTCCTTCTAAATGATGTTTAACCACAACATCTGTAAAGAACGCATTCCTTCTCAGACTTCTTATAAGCCCCCATTGTGGCGTGCTATGATTTACAAGCATCCCATTGAATACCAGACCAGGCCAGGCTGGAAACAAACAACAGTGTGTCATCCAGCGAGAACGTTAATGGATTCATTTGCTTGGCGAAAGCTCAGTGACTATTAAATTGATTTCCCTTGGAGCACTTTCCAGCAGCTTAAGGAAATGTCAAGGTTTTCTTTGGACAACCCCAGATGTTAATAAACTAGTTCTGTAGAAACCAGACCACGGCGCTCGGCAATTGAGGTCAGGGGGTGCTGAACTGGCTTCTCCTGCTGGGATAGTGGGTCAAAACGAGCTGGCACGCACCCCCGGGTCCAACAAGGCAGAGTCACTGGGATCATATTGCACGGGTAGACCTCCTGAAATGCAGTACCATCCTGAAAAGAAGGCAGGCAGGAGGAAAGGAATAACATAAGTCAATGTTCCAGTTTAGAAGATATGTGCCTCTTACAGAGAGATGGCTGTTGCCCATCTATGGGGTAAACGGGGCACTTTTGAAGCAAACAGACTCACGCTGGAACAGTCTAGACTCCAGAAGAGGAGGGAGAGCACTGTGCTGCTGTGTGCCAGCAGAGGCGAGGCTAACCAGTGGGGGCTGCCTCGAATAGTAATCTTGACTACTTCATTAATAATAATCTTTAATTAAAAAAATAGCAGCATGCAATAAAACGAAAAGGGAAAAGGCTGGTACCATCTGGGAAATCCACATGGCAAATTCACAATGAAAGGCACAGTCATGAGAAGAAGATGGAAAAAACATGCACTTACCTGCCTAACACGCCCACTGCTCTCAGTATCAACTAACAGGGGCAACACATAATGTCCTTCATAGATAAAGAACACAGCGCCCAGGATGTGGGATATCACAGTAACACGTTTTCCATAATAACTCAAACCATGGAGGTAGCGATGCACACTGCATACATTTTACGTGTTTATAACCAATCAGGCGTGTTGTTACAAACGCCAATTGCACAACATTTGGCAGGTATTTTCAGGGGCATCCGAAGAAGCAGTTATACCTGAAGTGTTTATACCCAAAACATTGTGTGGTTGGTATTTGTTAGAACACACAGAACTTGTAGAACAGTACAAAGATCTAATGTATGCATTGTGTCAAGAATCGCTCACAATCGGAGGTGTTTCAGGAGGGTCTATTTTTCTTTTTGTGGCGGCCCAAGTCAGTCCCTCTCGTCTTGTTATGATCCTCCTCCCTAACCCACACATCCGTAATCCCTTGTTAGTGCTACTGAATGTTGACCCCTACTGTCTAAAAACTGGCATGTGTTAGAGATGATGCTCTAAATGTCGGCTATCTAAACTCCCTCAGGGACTCCCTAACTCTCCCTACTCCTATCCAGTTGGTGGTAATCTGATGGGATTGGTAGTGCTTTACAGACACCCTGTTGGATTCAGTGTTGTCTTGCAACTCACTCACTACTCTTCCATCTCCTTCCCTCACTCTACACTCCATTTCTACTCCTCCCACTGTGCAATAGCCTCTCTCCAGTCCCTCCAATGTCTCCCACACAATCTAGTCCTCGCCTCCACCCTTGGATGCTACTCCTTCCCACCAACTTGCTATTAATCCCTACTATACATTACTAGTCTCTCCTACACACTACTAATACTGCCACACCACTACTACTCCTTCCGCCAAACAACACTTATTCTAATCCTGCCCCCACACTATTACTACTCCCTTCACACCACTACTACTAATACTCTTGCCTTCACACTACTACTGCTCCTCTCTCACTGCTACTCAACTCCCCTCCTGTCACTGCTTCACAAAAACTCCTTACATTACCTTGTCTATAAACTCGCCACATAACGACTCACAGTCAAACTGCAGAAGCACTGCCACTCCCTAGCCAATACCCCACCTGCTCTGCAAATCACCCCCACCATCTGCCGCTCCTTCCTTCCTCCTGCTGGTCTCTTCGTCACCTCTGACCTCTCCTGAACAACCCACACATCCTGCTTCTTGCGTTCAGTTTATCGTTCAGCTTATATCATCTTTTCTCTCACAGGATGTGGTAGCTCTCACTGGCCAATCTAGCCCTAACTTTCCCACCCAGGGTGTGTTTGTGTAAAACGAAAAGTCTGCAAACATTGTTGGCCGTGTACCAAAGATGGCTGCCCAGGCTAATGTTTATGTTCATGTTTCGAGATCCGGTTCCATGGGATCTCCTGGTAAGTCTGTTCGGGGAGGGTGGATGCTTCTCCCCTTGTGTACTGGGTGATCTAGGGGTCCTTTGGCCTGTTGCTCAAGTTCCTCTATGTTGTTTTGGAGGTCCGCGGTGCTGCCGCGTATGGTGGCCCGGGAAGGCCAATGGAAAAAGGTTGATTATTGATGCACACCTCAAATTAAATGGCAATGAAACATACATTTAAGAGATGCTGTAGATTAATTTTAGGTGCGGGGGAGGAACTGAGGCCATGGCACAAGACCCCTACAAACAAGAGACAATTGGAATGAGGATTCAACAAGGGAACCCTCCCGTCCCCTGCACACTTTAGGATGTTTGGACTAAGTCCACTACTGTTTTCTCATATTAATACAAAAAACATATAAACCAAAGAGTTCAGTTGTGTGTTTTTATAGCAAAAGTTTATATCTAAAGTGTCAAATACACAATATTTCAAAAGGAGAAACATTTACAAATTCAAGAAGCAAAGCAGTGCGATAGTAGGTCACAATAAATTTGAAACAATGGTGGAATCCAATTCATGTGGCAACGCGTTTCGAGGATACTTTCCTCTTCTTCATATGGCCAAAATTGAATTCTTCATACAAAAGGAAAAAAACAAAGGGGAGAACGTTTGTACAAGTTTTTTATACCTTGAGGTAATTCATTAAACTCATGCTGTACATTTCAGTCTCATCTGTGAGCCAGAACAGACTACATTGTCAGAGAAATTGTAATTAATCTAGTACCACAAGGGCACATTCATTCCCAGTTAAATTCAGGGTGAGGGGAGGAGAAGAGGTTCAGAGAGACGTTTCTAGTCCAGTGCAAGAGAAGTCGTCGTTCAAAAGTGTTTAGAAAGAAGGTAAAGGAGCCATATAGGACAAGATATAAGAAAGTATAATTGCCAGTAAGCAAAGAGTTCGAGGGCATCGGGTGCAGATAGAGATCCTTGGTGGTGAATCAAGCGATGTGTAGATCCTCCACGGGAAATATAGTTTGCTGTAGTTAAGAGGAAGACACAGCTGCAACAAAAATGAGGAGCAAGTGAGTAGAAATCAAACTATGATGAAAGGTAAATTCAACCCTAGGCACTAGAAGAAATGTAGTACCTGTGGAGTGTTGAGAAAATATTCGAACGGCATGGAAGCCTGATATATTCGGGGTTAATTCACGTTAAACACTGTGTAACTTCTGTTCAACGTTCATCAAGAGTCAGCAAATCACTCTAGAGAATGCGATATAAGTGTGAGCTTGAGAGGAATACTAAAACAACATATATTGATACAATACTATCCACAACTAAAGTGTTAGCTGATGAAAAAAATACCTTGTGGTATACGCTTAGCAGTTATGGTGCGCGAGCTGTCAGGCACAGCGTGCTGGCAATGCGCTTTCTTCAGTGGGTGGTTTGTAAGGATAGGAACTCAGGCAAAACAAATACAGTGCACTTGTGCACTACGAGTTCCAATGCGCAGATGATGATCTGTGAAAAAGTGTAACGGAGAATTAACCCGGATCGAGGTTAAGAAAGTACTTAAACTAGAAATCTAAATGGGATAGACAATGCCTGGTAACGTGCGCTTATCTGCACAATAGGAGACAAATCGCAAAGACAGCTGCCGCCGGTCAATGCGTCCTAGCAGCTATGGGAACGGCGCGCAATGTGGAAGAAAAAGGTTGGCGAATGTGAAGATAGAGAAGGGACTAAAGCAGTCACCTAAAGGATCGGCCATCTTAGAATGGAGTAAGAAGTCATCGGATGAGCCCGCCGAGGTAAACCACAATGTGTCAAGAGGAGTGAAAGTATATGTGGAATAAATAATAAAATTGATGAAAATAAAGATAAAAAATAAAGGGAAAATAGAAAAAGTATGAAGAGAAAATGTAAACAATACTAATGAGAAATCCTGCAGAGTCAGCAAAAAGAGACTATTCAATGGAGAAGTAGACAGATTAGGAGGTGCCACTGAAATACAGAAACGTCAAAATGAAACAAGTTCCATCCGCCAGAGTCCAAATGAAAGAGGGAATTTTAACCACTCACAAGGTTAATTCACATAATGTATGGCTGAAGGGTGGACAAAAGAAAATAAGCACAGTTTGTATACATAAGTTGTCGTCCAGCATATAACACAAGAGTTCATTATATGTATATACATATATATACATTTTAGTTCAACCTTCAGTGGAGTATGTATTAAAAGGGTATCTAGAGAATAATACAAGTCATTGCAAAATACAATCGGATATTACTTGTTGGCAGTTAAAATTTCCAGATAAAATAAACTTGACATAACTTTGATCTTTACAAAAAAACAAGATGCTAGTGTTAGAGGTCAAACATATCCTATTCACAGGAAACAATTAAGGGTAAAATCTTCATTGAGGCCCCAAGGTTGCAAAGAGCCCATTCTGTCGATCCAATAGGCTTCTCTCTGTAGTAAGAGGGATTGAAAGTCACCGCCCCTTGTTGGGTGTTTAACAACTTCAAGTATCTGAAATTTAATTTGGGCAATAGAATGTTTCTCAGAATTGAAGTGTCGGGCTACTGGTGAATATTGGTTCTTACATCGTATGTTTGATTTGTGTTCTATTAGTCTTAGTTTTATGGGTCTTTTTGTCTGGCCAATGTATACCTTCCCACAGGGACATTTCAGTAAATATATTAAACCTGATGACAAACAGGTGGAGTAGTCTCTAAGTTTATTTTTTTGTCCAGTTCTCGGGTGGGTTACTACATCACCTTTGATGACGTTGTTGCAGTGTGTACATCCCAAACAAGGGAAGGTGCCCAATTTGTTAGTGGTCAGAAACAGTTGTTTATCCTTCGGTATTTTTTCTGCCCTTACTAGTTTATCTCCAATGTTCCTACCCCTTTCGTAACACATCATTGGTGGGGTTGGGAATAATTCTAGCAAAGTTTGATCATTGTGAAGAATGTTCCAATGCTTCTTGATGCTCCCTGTGATTTGAAAACTCTGTCTTGAGAATTTTGATATAAATAACAACGGTGTGTCCTTACCACTTGGTTTTGTTTTTAACAAGTCGGTGCGTGTAATCTCTGATGCTCTGTTTTTAGCAATTTCCAAAACATCTTGAGGATAGCCTCTATTCTCAAATGTATCCACCAGGTTGTTGAATTCCTGTGTTAGAACTTCTGGATCAGAAATGATCCTCTTAAGCCTTAGGATTTGGCTATACGGTAAGCTTTGGAGCATAGCTCTGGGGTGAAAGCTAGAGTAATGTAGCAGGTTGTTTGCATCAGTTGGTTTATGATATATGGATGTAGCGACTCCGTTGTTACTAATTCTCAAATTAACATCCAGGAAGTGGAGATATGGATTACCGACTTCCATGGTGAACTTGATACGAGGATGTATTGAATTGATGTACTCAAAAAACAGGTCCAATTCTGCACGTGTGCCACACCATATGCCGAAAATGTCATCTATAAATCTCTTCCCTGTCAGGATGTAAGGGGACCATGTGGGATGTTCTAACACATTTTGGCTTTCAAACTGAAACATAAATGTATTTGCATAGACAGGTGCCATCGATGATCCCAGTCTTCCCTAGTCTTCTACGGACTCCCCAAGATACACAAAGACAAAGACAATCCTCCTCTTAGACCTATTGTAGCAGGAACAGAGAGTATATTTGACCGCTTGGCTATTTAAATCGATAAACTACTGCAACCGATCATACAGGCAACATCCACCTACTTAAAGGACACAACCGACTTTTTGAACGGCCTCAAAGATTTTTCAGTTATCAGTGAAGAATGTATTCTATTTAGTCTTGATGTCTGCAGTCTATACACCTCGATCCCCCATGGCGAATGTCTGGATTCTGTCGAATGGCTACTACTTAACAATTCAGAGATTCAGGGCAATCCACAATTTGTCCTAGAGTTGCTCAACCTCATTTTATTTAACAGTTACGTCAGATTCCAGGGTAAATACTTCTTACAGACTTTCGGAACCTCGATGGGATCATCGATGGCACCTGTCTATGCAAATACACTTATGTTTCAGTTTGAAAGCCAAAATGTGTTAGAACATCCCACATGGTCCCCTTACATCCTGACATGGAAGAGATTTATAGATGACATTTTCGGCATTTGGTGTGGCACACGTGCAGAATTGGACCTGTTTTTGGAGTACATCAATTCAATACATCCTCGTATCAAGTTGACCATGGAAGTCGGTAATCCATATCTCCACTTCCTGGATGTTAGTAACAACGTAGTCGCTACATCCATATATCATAAACCAACTGATGCAAACAACCTGCTACATTACTCTAGCTTTCACCCCAGAGCTATGCTCCAAAGCTTACCGTATAGCCAAATCCTAAGGCTTAAGAGGATCATTTCTGATCCAGACGTTCTAACACAGGAATGCAACAACCTGGTGGATAAATTTGAGAATAGAGGCTATCCTCAAGATGTTTTGGAAATTGCTAAAAACAGAGCATCAGAGATTACACGCACCGACTTGTTAAAAACAAAACCAAGTGGTAAGGACACACCGTTGTTATTTATATCGAAATTCTCAAGACAGAGTTTTCAAATCACAAGGAGCATCAGGAAGCATTGGAACATTCTTCACAATGACCGAATTTTGCTAGAATTATTCCCAACCCCACCAATGATGTGTTACAAAAGGGGTAGGAACATTAGAGATAAACTAGTAAGGGCAGAAAAAATACCGAAGGATAAGCAACTGTTTGTGACCACTAAAAAATTGGGCACCTTCCCTTGTTTGGGATGTACACACTGCAACAACGTCATCAAAGGTGATGTAGTAACCCACCCGAGAACTGGACAAAAAATTAAACTTAGAGACTACTCCACCTGTTTGTCATCTGGTGTAATATATTTACTGAAATGTCCCTGTGGGAAGGTACACATTGGCCAGACAAAAAGACCCATAAAACTAAGACTAACAGAACACGAATCAAACATACGATGTAAGAACCAATATTCACCAATAGCCCGACACTTCAATTCTGAGAAACATTCCATTGCCCAAATTAAATTTCAGATACTTGAAGTTGTTAAACACCCAACAAGGGGCGGTGACTTTCAATCCTTCTTACTACAGAGAGAATCCTATTTGATCGACAGAATGGGCTCTTTGCAACCTCGGGGCCTCAATTAAGATTTTACCCTTAATTGTTTCCTGTGAATAGGGTATGTTTGACCTCTAACACTAGCATTTTGTTTTTTTGTAAAGATCAAAGTTATGTCAAGTTTATTTTATCTGGAAATTTTAACTGCCAACAAGTAATATCCGATTGTATTTTGCAATGACTTGTATTATTCTCTTGATACCCTTTTAATACATACTCCACTGAAGGTTGAACTAAAATGTATATATATGTATATACATATAATGAACTCTTGTGTTATATGTTGGACGACAACTTATGTATACAAACTGTGCATATTTTCTTTTGTCCACCCTTCAGCCATACATTATGTGAATTAACCTTGTGAGTGGTTAAAATTCCCTCTTTCATTTGGACTCTGGCGGATGGAACTTGTTTCATTTTGACGTTTCTGTATTTCAGTGGCACCTCCTAATCTGTCTACTTCTCCATTGAATAGTCTCTTTTTGCTGACTCTGCAGGATTTCTTATTAGTATTATTTACATTTTCTCTTCATACTTTTTCTATTTTCCGTGTATTTTTTATCTTTATTTTCATCAATTTTATTATTTATTCCACATATACTTTCACTCCTCTTGACACATTGTGGTTTACCTCGGCGGGCTCACCCGATGACTTCTTACTCCATTCTAAGATGGACGATCCTTTAGGTGACTGCTTTAGTCCCTTCTCTATCTTCACATTCGCCAACCTTTTTCTTCCACATTGCGCGCCGTTCCCATAGCTGCTAGGACGCATTGACCGGCGGCAGCTGTCTTTGCGATTGGTCTCCTATTGTGCAGGTAAGCGCACGTTACCAGGCATTGTCTATCCCATTGAGATTTCTAGTTTAAGTACTTTCTTAACCTCGATCCGGGTTAATTCTCCGTTACACTTTTTCACAGATCATCATCTGCGCATTGAGACTCGTAGTGCACAAGTGCACTGTATTTGTTTTGCCTGAGTTCCTATCCTTACAAACCGCCCACTGAAGAAAGCGCATTGCCAGCACGCTGTGCCTGACAGCTCGCGCACCATAACTGCTAAGCGTATACCACAAGGTATTTTTTTCATCAGCTAACACTTTAGTTGTGGATAGTATTGTATCAATATATGTTGTTTTAGTATTCCTCTCAAGCTCACACTTATATCGTATTCTCTAGAGTGCTTTGCTGACTCTTGATGAACGTTGAACAGAAGTGTTTAACGTGAATTAACCCCGAATATATCAGGCTTCCACGCCGTTCGAATATTTTCTCCAGCACTTGCCACTCCTCTTGTACACTCCACAGGTACTACATTTCTTCTAGTGCCTAGGGTTGAACTTACCTTTCATCATAGTTTGATTTCTACTCACTTGCTCCTCATTTTTGTTGCAGCTGTGTCTTCCTCTTGACTACAGCAAAATATATTTCCCGTGGAGGATCTACACATCGCTTGATTCACCACCAAGGATCTCTATCTGCACCCGATGCCCTCGAACACTTTGCTTACTGGTAATTATACTTTCTTATATCTTGTCCTATATGGCTCCTTTACCTACCTACATTCTTTCTAAACACTTTTGAAAGACGACTTCTCTTGCACTGGACTAGAAACGTCTCTCTGAACCTCTTCTCCTCCCCTCACCCTGAATTTAACTGGGAATGAATGTGCCCTTGTGGTACTAGATTAATTACAATTTCTCTGACAATGTAGTCTGTTCTGGCTCACAGATGAGACTGAAATGTACAGCATGAGTTTAATGAATTACCTCAAGGTATAAAAAACTTGTACAAACGTTCTCCCCTTTGTTTTTTTCCTTTTGTATGAAGAATTCAATTCTGGCCATATGAAGAAGAGGAAAGTATCTTCGAAACGCGTCGCCACATGAATTGGATTCCACCATTGTTTCAAATTTATTGTGCCCTATTATTGCACTGCTTTGCTTCTTGAATTTGTAAATATTTCTCCTTTTGAAATATTGTGTATTTGACACTTTAGATATAAACTTTTGCTATAAAAACACACAACTGAACTCATTGGTTTATATGTTTTTTGTATTAATATGAGAAAACAGTAGTGGACTTAGTCCAAACATCCTAAAGTGTGCAGGGGACGGGAGGGTTCCCTTGTTGAATCCTCATTCCAATTGTCCCGGGAAGGCCAATGTGCATATTTGTGTTCCAGAATGCTGCTCCCTGGGCTCTCCCGGGAAGTCCATCAGGGGATGGTGGGTACTGCTTCTCTCTTAGTCCCCAGTAGTTTTGGGGGCCTCTGGATTGTTGTGTGGGCTGTTCTGCTGGTTTAGGCAGCTATGCGAGTTTTGTGGCATTGCCACGTATGGATGCAGCATCTCTCTCTTCCTGTTACGGCTTATGGGTACACATCTGCAGCACTTTTGTATCTTCCTCTCTCCAAGGCATTGTTCTCTGATTAAATGTTCTTTCTGCTTTCTTGTCATGGCGTGTGCCCTGTTTTTTTTTCTATCCTTCTTGCATAGATTTGATGTTTCTAAAAGAGATAAGAGAAGACTGGCGAGCAACTTACAGCAGCATGGCATGAGTTAGCAGTGGTGTACACACAATCCTCTTGGCACATGGAGGGAGGCGAGAATTGCGGCCTCTGTGTAGCAACCGGCCACGTCAGGGGGAAGTCTGGATCTGGATTTCTCCTTGCTATGCCTCTCACCCTGGTCTGAGAGCAGTTTCTGTCCCCTCTTGAGAAGCTCAGGTTACTTGCATTGTCAGAACTGTTGATTGCTATATTAGTATTTGAATAATTTTGGAAGACATTTTGCTCATCATCGGGCATGTTCAAGTGATGCTTTTCTTTTATCTGAATACATTTATTTTCCTGTCATTCATGAATGGTTACATGGATGTGCCATCCTGTTCTCTGCACATGCAAGAATGGCCACTAAGAGTGCCATATGATGGTGATGCACCCACATCCACCGATAAAACCTTTCAGAATGTGCCCAAATATATTCCAGTACCGCCTCTGCAAAGCACTGCCATGATTGTGCCCACAATATATGGTAGCACCACCACTGCAAAGGTCATCCTCGTGATGCCTCCGCTCACAGTATATGCTAGCACAGCCTTGTAAAACACTCGTTCATGCTGCCAATCCTCAAAAATACACCACTATTGCCACTGTAAAAAACATCCACAATAGTACCCACAATATGTGGGAGCATTCCACAGAATAAAAAGCTGTCAGGCAAGTGTGGTATGTGGACCACTGTCCAGCCAAATTAAAACACACATGCACACTTCTCCCACACACACACACACACACACACATGCATCAGGCCACTCATTCAATCACTCAAAGGTACATACATACCTCTGGAAACAGGAACACACACAGGCTCGCTCAATCACAGGCATACACACTCATTCAAACTCTCTTGCACACAGACACAGGCACACACCCATTGCACAATATTCCCAACATTCTTTAATGGGTGCATAAAAAACATTTTAAACACCACAGGTACCTTTCCACATGGTGACCTTGTCTTCATTCTCCTCTTCGCCTGGGGCTTAAGGGGTCTCAGGAAGGCACTATTCTGTCAGGTGAGGATGGTGTTGAGGAATAAGTGTGCACCCAGAGCTAGGCTCCCAAACAACATCTGTGATTGAGTGATGTGACAGGGTCATGGGTCCGACCCTGTCAAGAGGGGGCGAAGGACCCATATGGGGTGTGCAGGAGATGAGGGGGACCCCGGCTCCACAGTATGCATGGAGCTGTGTATGTATATTGGTGCCTCTTTCTCTGACCTGATGCCTATCTTCTGGCCAGGTCTTCTCTTTAATTTTTCAGTTCGTTCTTTTGAGTCATGGCATTAAAAGCTGCCTTATGCACCAGCACACGATCCAGGGACTACAGATACCGGCATAACCAGATTCCTCAGAAACCTGGGATAGACTATTGATCCCGGGAAGCAGCACAATGAAAAGAACAACTGGGACTAAAAAAACCTGGGCTCAGCAGACGAAAGCTGGCCTGGAATAGGAGGAACACATTGGTTGCTCAAATGGAAATTGACTAAGCTTTCCCATTAAGGAGGCAAACGAGAAACATCCCCGCAATCAGTAAAGGGGAATAATGGAGCAGCCGCAGGAGAACTGCAGCCCATGAAGAAGTTACAGTAGTGGGGAAAGACCAGGGAACTCCCCCAAAATCCCATTTGGACAGTCACCTACTTAATCCAGGATGAGGCAGAGAACAAACAATGCAGGATATTTCATAGCACGCTGGAAGTAAATGGAGATTGCGGAGTGGGCTGCGGCCCATTTGAAGACTTCCTTTGGAAATCCAGCCCACGATGGGAGGAGATGTGAGGAGGTGGGATTAGCATAGCTGGAGATGGTCCCAGGGAAGCAGCTGACTCAGGTAGCCAATGGAAACAGAGACACCCTTCTAGACCGGAACGGGAGGGATATGAAAAGAGGCAGAGAGAGGTGTTCAGGTGAGTTCAGAGAAGGAGAAAAAGAGGACCAGAAGACCATAAAGGAGTGTACAGCAGGTGGAGGAGGACTTGGAGGAGACATTTGGTGGTTTTGGAGATAGTGAAGGTAAGGTATTGGGATTGAGAGAGTGGTGCCAGTTTTGGCTGTTTGTATGTATGTGGGTGAATGTGCAATAGTGAGATGTAAGACCTGAGTATAGAGGAGTAGAGGTGCAAAGGAGGAAGAGAGGAAGAAGGGGTTTAGTGAGAAGAGCACTACATGCCTTGGTATAGGTTTGGGAAGGAGTTTAGTAAGGAGGGCAGTATATCTCTAGGTGTGTGTTGGAGAAGGAGTTTAGTGAAGAGAGCATTATACCCTTGGGGCCAATATAGTGTAGAGTGCAGTATTTCCCAGAGAGGTGAGCAGTGCACCACATCCCTAGAAGCGGCTGCAGGGGAGTAAAGACATGAGTAGTGATAGGACTACAGGATTAGGCGGGAGCTGGAGAGTAGTGGGAAGTGATAAGGTCAGAAGACAAGAGTGCAGGAAGGCGGCGATAGATAGAAAGAAAAAGGTAGAGATAGAGTTTGGATGATATGGAATAGTGGGGATATGTGTAGTGAAAGGGGAGTGAGGTTAAAGAATGAAAGACCGTCATCTAGAAAAAAAGCACACCAAGACACCTGAGGGAGTCACCTAGATAAAGCTACGGCCTTTAGGCCTCCCTAGATCAGGGGCAGATTAGTAATAGGGGTATCCTGGCTATAGTAAACCAATCTCGGAGAAAGCCATTGTGGAAAAGGGAGCCTGGGCTAGGAAGGTGGGAACCCCTTTCAAGTTTGAGCAAAAGGGTATAGGGAAATCTAATTGCTTTCTTTGTACTTTTACTTTACTTTACTTTAAAACATTTACTACACACATCCATGGACCCTGGGGCTTTGGGGCGCGACAAGACACACTCAACATAAATACAAGTAGGCCCTAGGGGAGTCATATTTCCAACTGTCAGTAGTTTAGTTACCTATGAGAACAGAAGGGTTTTCAATTTATTTTTAAATATTTCCGTAGATTTCAGACTTCTTAGCTCTGAGGTATGATTATTTCAGACGTTAGGAGCAATTGTAGAAAAGGCTGTGTTCGCCATTTTGGCAGTGTGACATTTTAGGATTTTATTGATTTAGCTGACACACATCAACCTTTCAATATTATTATAGAAACATATTTCAATTACAAATTAATACATTGTCATTTAATTATCATTTAATTTACAACTTCATAACAGTGCCATTTAGCAGTCAACCACGGACCTTCATGCGTGTTCCTAACCCTTAACAGTCGTAAATTCACTATGGCAAATTATTTTAGTACTCACAAGGCTCACCATCAACATTTAATCATCAATGATGGGATGTATCAATTGTAGATAAAGGATTCGTTATTTATACAAATGCAGTGTTATTCCTCACTTTATCCCACAGCAGCACACATTAAGTTGAAGTCCACTTCCATTCTCCTTTCATTGAACATTTTCCTAAATGCTACGCCTACAGCCTAGTTTTATTCACCAAGATTTAAAGATATGATAAACTGATGCGTGGCCATACGAATGCTCATTGCTGGTGTAGACCGTACTGTGGGCCATCTGCATTCTGGTAACATGTTGCTAAAATACGCCAGATGCTTGTGAAAATGAATGGTTCTTGATTTAATTAATGCCGTACATTTCAGTATTAGATGTTCCATTGTCTCTTTTTCTGTCTGGACCATACAAAATCGACAGAAGTTTTGAGTCATGCTGATAATTTTATGTTCTGCCATTAAATGACGTGTAGGCCAGAGATAAAGGAGCATTCGCAAGATGGACTGTCTTAATGCTGGGGACGGCGCCCTATTCAAATATGTAAAAAAATGTTCTGATTATTAGATCTTAGTAATCTGTCACAGAATTTTGTCACCAATAGCTGCTGTAGGTATCCCAGCATCATACCCAGTCTACATTTCTGGACGATCGTTAAAATTCGGAAGCGAATTCTCGCTTCAATCGAAAGCCAGTGTAGGGACCGTCTGGCCGATGTAACATGGTCTCTACGTTTAAGCCCCATTATTACTCTGACGGCTCCATTCTGACAAACCTGGAGTTTATTCCGACTGGTCTTATCAATGCCTATGAGTAGGCTGAAGCAGTAATGGATTTTTGCTCCGATGATAGCTCTGGCAATCGTTTCCACATTCTCTTGTGAGGTCAGAGGTCTAAAGTGAGCCCGCAGTTTAATACAGTAAGCACACGATGATACCAAACTGCTTATATGAGGTCTCATAGTGAGATGCTGGTCAAGTATTACTCCAAGAGTTTTAACTTTCTGCAGCGGAGCAATAATTTCTACTCCTATATGAAAGCTTTCATATTCCATGCCCATTTTTCTGTATCATACGAGTAGATCCAATTACCATCAACTAGGTTTTGTCCTTATTGAGTGCTAGTTTATTATGAATCATCCATGACTCAATAAGGTCAAATATTTTGTTAATTTCTATTTCATCTAGTTCATGATTCCCAGTAAATGGGACAACCCATTGAGTGTCGTTGGCGTAGTTCATAAAAACTATGCCCCCATGAGCCAGCCTAGCAAACAGTGGGACAGTAAAGATATTATAAAAACACGGTGAGGTGCATGCACCATGGGGGACTCTACAGCTAACGTTAGTTGGCATCGATTCGGCTTCTCCAAGGTAGACCCTACTTTCACGATTGCAGAGAAAAGAAGACAATCATTGAGTAGCAAGTGTTGAAAGTTTGCAACATCCCTTAACCTGGTGGACATGATTGAATGGTCCACCAGGTCAAAAGCGGCCGATAAATCCAACAGCATCAGTAATGAAGCTTAATTCCTTTCCATACGAGTGAGTAGCTTAGTTTTAAGATCAATGAGTGTCATTTCAGTACAAATCCCACTCAAAAACCCGATTGGTGATCATTAAGGACAGGGTTGATTTTTAGATGGGTGGAAATTTGTTCATACGCCACACGATCTAGAATTTTCAATAAGAAGGCAGTATTAGTGATGGGCCGGTAGCTACTAGACAGATCGGGTGACAGTTCAAGTTTTTTCAAAATTGCCATCACACATGCCTTTTTTTAGATCCTGAGGAACCATACCGGTTGTCAGAGAGATATTAATGAATTTACATATTGCCCCTAACAATGCGGGCGAGCATGATTTAATAATCATTGTTGGAACATACTTTTCTTTATTTACATTGTCACATGACTTATTGAAAACCTTGTCGCAATGAGCGGTACCTGTGTCCCGCCGCACGGCTCCTACCTCCATCACAAAAACAGAGCTCTGAGCATACAATTCATTTTACCAGCCTGCTAAGCAGGTGGTGGAAGGCCTTCCTGGAACACTGGGAAGGGGCCCAAGGGGGCAGCTACCCCTTGCCTATTCTAGCTCCAACATTCCGAGTCCCGTATTGTTAATATGAAATATTGCAATGTCTGTCAGAATGAGGACAATAATATTTACTCTGAGGTTTCAATGGTTATGTGGCTCTGTGGATCTAGTAGAATAAAGGGGGTCATAATTTGCTAATTTGATGCATGGAATGATCAAGAAGATCCTTGTTTGAGATGGTGTCCTGGACAGATTGTTTTTATTTTGTATCTTAAATCTTCTTTGTTAAATACCTATTAAATCACCAATTATAAGAATAGGCAGTTATTTTAATCTAAAGTTTGGTATGATCTTGGAAAGATGTTTATTTTAGAATAGCAGACTATGGCCCTCATTAGGAGTTTGGTGGTATCCCGCCAGTAAATCGGTGGTATACCACCAAATGGTATTACCATTCCCACTGTCTGATTTCCCAGAATTACTGGGATATTACAGGTGGCAGAAATACCAGCACTTCTTCCGGACCGGCAGAGTCCTAAGGAGCCCCTATGTGTATAATATTCGAGCTGTATTTTTTTGGATAATAGATCAGACAGTAAGACAATAGCTTTATGGGCTTTTCTCATGGAGTTTGGCTTTAGACCCATAAACTGCCTGGAAATCCCACGTTTAATGGAAGATAATGTTATGTCAAGTTATGCCAAATTTGTATAGTGCCTTCTGCCATAGGTTATGGCTTCAAAGTGCTGTACGTGGCAGTTCCTTCCAGGAACACCATCCTAGAGGCTAAAATAGGAGCAAAATAGAGAATGCCACAGTAGTAGAGCTGAGGAAAGGCTACTGTAGATAACTGAAGTAAGAGGGGGATAGATAAAAGGCTCTAGAAATCTTGAGCTGGAGTTAGACTATGTGTACAGTTAGACCACATTTATCATTGTACTCAGCTGTATTGTTTGGAGCTCAGGATAGGGAAAGGAGAGACAGAAGGAGTAAGGAGAAAGCAGGGCCATAGGGCATAGGTCTTGATTAACTCGCTGCATTAAGCTTGCATGTAACGAACGCCCAGGAGTAATAGCAGTGAGAGAACTCCACAGAATGTATGTCACGGGCCCAGCACAGGAGAGGGTGAGCTGGAAGGATGTGT
Source organism: Ambystoma mexicanum (assembly GCF_040938575.1). NCBI lineage: Eukaryota > Metazoa > Chordata > Amphibia > Caudata > Ambystomatidae > Ambystoma > Ambystoma mexicanum. The sequence goes on from NC_090940.1 coordinate 435,474,725, forward strand.
GAATCCCAGATTCCTGTCTGCAGAATATGATTCTGCAATGCCCCTCATGCAGTGTGCATGTGTAGCAGAACTTATTCCTGTATCTGCAGATGAATGGAGGCGAATCCAGAAGACTCTGCAATGTCCTTAATGCAGCCTGTTGGTGAGCAGGAGCACTAGAGAGGGTGTAATAGGTAAACATGAAACAGTGATTAAATATTACTCAAGTGACTGATAGGGAGAAAGTCATGTTAGAAACGAGGAAACCTATGGCTGAGGGGGGCGATGGCTGGGAACAACCGGGTCTTCAGAGCTTTCCTGAAGTGGAGGTGGTCTTCTATGTTATGAATGTTGAGTGGAAGGGATTTCCAGATTGCCACTGCTTGAACTGAGATGGAGGAGCCACCAATTTGAACACATCTGGTCTCAGGAATTTCAAGTAGTGATGCAGAGGATGATCTAAGGGTTCTGATGGGTATGTACCGAGTGTTCTTCTCTTTGATGTATTAAGGTCCTTTGTGATGCAAGGCACAATGAGTGATGCACATAGAATTGAAGATGACTCACTGAGTGATCAGAAGCCATTGGAGTTTGTGAAATGCAGGTGAAATGTGTTCCCTGCAGTCCTAGGTGTAAGAGCAGGATTGTGTGGTATTCTGGATATGCTGTAGTTTTGTCAGAAGAGATGAGGGAGCTTCAAGGAGCTGCTCATTGGCATAGCCTATTCAGGAGAAGATGATTGCAATAATTGCTGACACTCTGTGCGGGAAAGTAATGAAGGGGAAAATGTACTGAAGGACACAAATGTGATGGAAACAGATCACTACTGAGTTGATGTGGGGAGTGGGAGAACGTTTAGAGTCCATGAAACAGCCCAGGGTTTTTACTTTCTTACATGGAGTGGGGGGTTCCTAGCGAGAGAGGCCAAGCAGTTGGTTGGAGGAAGATATATGCCTTTACACATAGCATGAGTTCTGTTTTCCCTTGGCTAAGAAGGCGTTGATTAGATGTCATCCAACAGTTGACCTCCGAGTGGCATTACGCAAGGTCCATTAAGGAGAAGAAGGATTAATAGAGATTTTGAAGATCATTTTAGTGTCATCAGCGTAGTTGTAACAAGAACGTCCGTAGGAGCGATTTTGTCCTGACAGGGGAGATAGAGGTCAAAGAGAAGGGGAGAGAGTGAGACGTCTTGAGGCACACCAAGTAAAACTGGTGGAGGGGAAAATGTGAAACGTGTCAGACCTACAACTTGCGATCTATTGGAAACAAAGGAGGAGATCTAGCTAAGGGCTAAATCTCCAAGAACGATGTTGTGTAGTCTATCAACGAGGATGGAATGATCCATAGTGTCAAAGGCTGCAGAGAGGTTGAGTAGAATGAGGGCAGCTGTCCCATCCAAGTCCAAGCATTTGTTTCAGATCTGCTCAGATGGAGACTACACAAAACACAGTTTTTCATAAGGGTCTGAAACCTGACTGAGCGCAGTCAAAGGTGTTGTTGGATTCTGAGAAAAGGCATAATTGAGAGTAAGCCACCTAGCTAATTCTGCTGAGTAGTGGTTGTTAGAAATGGGTCTGTAGTTCTTACGATCAAGGGGATCAAGGGATACCTTTTTTAGAAGAGCTCTGATGAAAGAAGGATTTAAATGCTGAGTGGATAATGCAAGTGGCGAATGAGAAACTGATGATGGAGAGGGTGAGATTTCCAGCACAAGTACAAGAGAAGTTCTTCTTTAGCAGGCTCGGGGGGGGGGGCAAGGGTCACCAGTAGAGCCTGTTGATTGTCTGATAGAAAAAAGCTTCAAGACGTTCACAGAGGATTTGCAGATTTCAGCCCTTAAAGCTTAAGCTGAGTCGTGTAGGCAGATCTGTTTTTTGCTTGCGGGTTTGCTAGACATCTATCTGATATAGAATTTACAATCATTGATTATTTTTTGGTCTCAGCATAACTATGCTGTGGGGTCAAATATTTTGAAGCTGTATTTTGTCCTGACAGGGAACCTAATTCCCTTAATCTGGTGCTGTATCTCCCATTAGCTTCCTGAATGTCCAGTCTAAGTTACAGGCACACATTTGTGGAATAATAAAGATTACATCTGCTAATTGCGCAGGGAGTCTTGATTCTATTATAGACTAGGAGGCAAGCATTATGCTTCAACTTCTTATTTATTACTCTTCAGCAGTTTCAACAAAAAACATAAGAAAACTGAAAAAGCTTTCCCTTTTTCTTCTTTACTTTTCTTATAAACTACAAGTCCCACTGTCTTTGTAGTCCTTGTAGGGTCATCAAAGTCCGAAACCCCTTCCTGTTCCTGAACTCCTCCTCTCTTTGTCTGCTCTGAACTGCATATCTTGTAACTGTCCAACTTTGCCCATTCCAACAAGGCAAACTATTCCAACTGCCTCGGGCTTCAAACTTGCTGCGTTCCAACAGTAAACTTCTGTCGTTTCAAGCTCCGCTGTCCACGGCCCTTTGACCTTCAATTATACTTCTGGTCTTCCTTTACGGGTCACACAAGCAACAAATATTAGGCTGGGGACATCATATTGTCTTGTCAATCATCAATATCTACATTTCATGATATACAGTACATGTAGACTGGGTGGGGAATTAATGCTCGCCTTTCAGTCTTTAATAGAATCGAGACTCCCTGCGAAATTAGCAGGGGTAATCTTCATTCTATGTCAAGACTGGAGGCGAGCATTATGCTTGCTCAAAGCTTCCCTAATACAGCTGCAGCTAAACCTTCAATTGGCTTAAAATAAAACTCTTAAAAGTATTATCACTCGCCCAATCAGCTGCTTGCATAATATCACGCAATGATGTCCCTGCTGTGAACGCTCTGGATGCCTTTGCTCCTCTCACAGAATGCCCTCCATACTCTTTCAAGTCGATGTCTGCAAGCTGCATCACCTCTCATACCCACCTAGCTATGGTGGGCGTCGCTACTGTTTGAAATGGTTTCCTGCACGCTATCAACAGTTGCGTAGTACCTGCTGATCTACACTCTGCCGTTCTACTCTCGTATTCTTTAATACATCTCGCCACACACCACTTTGTATTGTCAGGGAAATAGGGATAATGCAGTGAAGTAGACCCTGTCTTTGTCCTCCCAACTATTGAAAAGGTTACCCCTTTGGGGCTGAAGCATTTCCTGTGCACCTCCAGGGCCTTGACATCTGCCACTCTTTTGCAGGACACTAAACATAATAGCATGGCCAACTTGCCAAACAATTGTTTCAGCGACAGAGATCTGTCCGCCGGCCAGCTCACCAACAGTTGCAGCACCACCGTAACGTCCCACAATTGCTTGTTTCTCGGCTCCCGGGCTGCTTTATATTGAGCTCCCTTTATGAGTCCGGACACCGCTGGGTGTTCCCCTGCTGGCACTCCTTCGATTGGCAGGTCACCTGCTGAGATCACCGACCTATACACTCCTATGGTCCTGAACGTTTTCCCATCCTGCAAAAGGTTAGCTAGAAAATTCAATATTGTTACTATAGGGGCTGGAATGGGATGAAAATGTCTCCCTTTGAACCAGGTCGACCACCCGGCCCAAGCAGCGTCGCAGCTCCTCATAGTGGATGGGGCCTATGACTCTGCAATGAGCTCTGCAGCTTGCTCCGAAATGCCTGACAGCTACCAGCATCTCCTGATATCCTGCACGCGAGCAGTGGGAAATTCCCTCTCACTCTCAGAGGGTGAAATGACCCAGCTGGGTCTGTGAGCAAGTGCTCTCCGTCAGGGGGACTTGCGGTATGTCTACTGACAGTTCCATAAGCGTCGGGAACCATACCTATGAGCTCAATATCGGAGCTATCAGAATCAATTCCACCTTCTCTCGCCGGTATTTCGCCAGCACTCTGCTCAACATTATGAAGGGAGGAAAGGCGTCATGCAGATCTCTTGACCATACTTGCAGGAACAGGTATGTGCCTTGGGCGGATGGATCCAGCCTCCAGCTGAAATATGTGGGTGTCTGCGCGTTGAGACAAGACGCAAACAGGTCAGTGTTCACTGGTCCCCATACCTTTTTTAGTCGCTGAAATACTTCTACGTTGAGCCTCCAATCGCTGGAGTCTGTTAGATATCGGGAGTTCCATTCGGCTCCTACATTGAGCGTCCCTGGAAGATACTCTGCCGTGACTGACGTCCATGACTGGAGGCAAAAATGCCAAAAATCTTTTGCTAGTTCTGCTAGCAATTTGGATCTCGCTCCGCCCAGGTGGTTTATGTACCTGACTGCTGATATGTTGTCCATCTTGAGGAGGACACATCAGCTCACTCTCCCTTTCGTGAATGCTTCGATAGCGAAGGAAACTGCTAGAAGTTCCAAACAGTTTATGTGGAGGCAAAGCTCTTCTTCGCTCCATTTCCCTCCAGTCTCCAGAGCTACGCATCTCGCTCCCCAGCCCGCTCGGCTGGCGTCTGATTCCATAAGTAAATCTGGTTGATCTCTGAATATGGCATGTCCATTCCAGGCGTCAATATTCGTCAACCACCATTCTAGCTCTGTGATGGACTCTTGGTCCAAGGGAATTATCTGATGATATTTCAGACATTGCAGCAAGTGTCTGATCTTTTAGCCTCAGCAAGGCGTGGTAGTGCAGTGGCCCTGGGAAAATCGCTTGTATCGATGCCAGTAGCAACCGCACTATCCTCGCTAGAACTCTGATAGATATTCTCTGCTATCATAGACAGTCTCTGATCACTTTCTTGATATCCTTTATTTTTTGGGCTGTCTGCTCCAGTGTCGCTTTCCGGGTATCTTGAATGAATCCCAGGAAGTCTAACCTCTGCGCTGGGGTAGTGTCTGACTTCTATATGTTCCCTAGGAATCCCAGAGACACCAGGAGATTTCGTACCCAATCGGTCTGGTATAGTAGCGTGTCTCGATCCTCCGCTAGCAGGAGTAGGTCATCCAGGTATATGATCATCTGGATCCCCTTCTCCCGGATCGCTGCTGCTTCTGGTCTCATAAGCTTGGTAAAAGCCCAAGGCGCTGAGGCTAGCCCGAAGGGCATTGTTTTGAATTGCCACAGTTATCTGTTCCAGCCAAAAGCTAGGTAACTCCTGAATTCCGCTTGTACCGGCACTGTGAGGTACGCGTCTTTCAGATCTATTCGCGTAAGCCAGCCTCTTTCTCTTATGGTGTCCCTCAGTTGGTGTATACCTTCCATCTTAAAGTGGTGGCATACGATCCAACCGTTCAGCTCCTTCAGGTTTATAACTGGTCGCACTTTCTCTTTTCTGTGCACCAGAAACACAGTGCTCACAAACTTTGGGGTGGCTCTAAACCTTTCTATGCCTCCTTTCAGTTCTAGCTGTCTTCATGGTGCAAACTCTCTTGTTCTGCCTGTGCTAACTGTATCTCTCTGGGCCAGTTCTCTTGCACCGGTTCCTGTATAAATACTAGCTGCAGACCTCTGACGGTTTGCAAAACCCAAACATCGCTGGAAAGCATGCACCAGTTTCCCGTTTTCTTATGTGTTTGTTGAAACTGCGGCAGAGTAATAAATAAGAAGTTGAAGCATAATGCTTGCCTGCAGTCTTGACATAGAATCAAATAATGCTAAAAATCTTCAATAGGCCTTGGTTGACCATAAACGTACACAATGACTGGATAAGGTTGGAATTTCTCTTATCTACCAATCCCTTAATTCAGAGGACTTGTCAAGTGACAGAATCAATGCTTTTGTTCAGCTTTTGACCTTGGTGAAAAAAGCCCTTTTGGCTAGAAAATCTGGGCACCAAAAGGATTGTGAGAATTCATGGCTTCATCAAAAACGCTAAGCACTTAAGTGGAATGTTTAGGCAAATCTAAACACTAGATCTTGATCAGGATAGAATAAGGACAAGTAGGAAGGCATATATTGTCGCCTTGTACAATAGAAAACCATATCCTGAGGAGTCTTGGTATTAATTGCTGTCTGTGGCTAAATCCAGTGACTCCCAGGAATTTTGAATCATTTTCTCGAGTCCTTCTGGTGCACCTCTGCAGGAACTGATACCTCTGAATACTCGAAGGGAACACTTTGGGAGTCTTTATAATGCAAGTGTGCTGAGGATCGACAGACTAGACTGAAACTGAAAAAAAGGACGGTGTACATTTATCCAAATGTTTCAAGCAGGCTGGTAAAAGGGATTAGAACTGGGTGTTCCAAGATTTGATAGTGCCCGTAAAATTATCCCCTATAAATATTGTTTTTCAGTTCCACAACAACAAAAGTCTAGCTGCTGTCTCATATGCGGCAGCATTACAGGGACATGCCAAAACCGCCGATCTCCTGCTCTCTAAGGATGATTTGCTTTCCTGCCACCTCTTGGGACTCCTGAATTCTTTGACAGTATACAATATCCACCTGGGAACTCAGGGCATCCTTTACAACCGATCAGCTTGCCATTAAACCAGTAGAGATGTGGGCAGCTTTGTGGTTAAAACCCAACCCACCTTATCTAGTAGTATTGTTCAGGACCAGCTTGCCTCAAAGGTGTGCAACAATATCTAATGGTTCATTTGCGTAATAAAACAAACCTACAAACCCGGCATCTGGAGAGAAGGTTTAATGATCCTGCGGCAATGCCAAAAAGTGCAAAACATTGACACCTAAACAGTATGCCGTATCAACTATGAAGAGCAAGGGAGGCTAAGGAAGAGTTTAATTCAGTGGTGAAGGCATATTTACCATGTGTGCCTCCCTCTGACCATTTGAGCTACCTGCTCCAGATTATCCAAGAAAACACATAGGGGGTCATTACGACCCAGGCATTATGGGGTTAACGGTGCCGTAAAAGGTTGCGGCGCCGTTAACCCCTTAACGCCTTACTACGAGGTCCCTTTGCGGCTCCCGACCTTAACGGCTGGTCTGGACCAGCCGTTAAGGTAGGGACCCGCAAAGGGACCTAGAAGGTAATTACGGTACCGCAATTTGCGGTACCGTAATTACCGCCTTCCCCTCTCCCATTGAGCCCCATGGGGCAAAAATGGGAATGGGGAAGGGCCAATGGTAAATGGGGAATTACCACCCCGCCAACCTTGGAATGGGGTGGTAATTCCCCATTTCACCATGGCGGAATCGTTAAGTTACCAGCGTTAACCATGGCGCTAATAGCGCCATTGGATAACGCCGGGGTTGTAATGAGGGCCATAGACTCTTGGTGCACGTGTTATAGCTTGGGGTGCTTCCGCCTGCTGTTTACATAGGGTGTTAGTTGGGGAAACAAGAGGCAGATTCCCTTTGTCTTTGCAGATCTGCCATTGGGGAAACACTACTGCACGTTATGCTCTTCTGTCCACTGTATCACAAAGTCGGGGCATATCCCAGGTCCCTCCTCTTACTGGAAGAGGGCTTAGGCAGTGTTGCCCTGCTTTGTACCATCTCCCATTGTCCTATGCTCACTGACATCAAATATTGAAATGACGCTGTCTGTCAGAACGCTCCCTGGACTAAAGGAAGGATGTCAGGGCAGGAAGGACGCCTCTCAACCCCAGAATGTTTATGTGCAGAAGCGTGTCCTGCAAAGACCACAGGTTGTTCACTTTCAGCTGGTAGAGCATGACATGTCACCCAAACTCTTAGCCGTCCAAACCAATGCTGCTCTGAGGACATAGTGGAATACAAGTTGCTGTTTTGGGTCCTGTAATGTCCAAAGAAGTTCCTCCCAACCTTGGCTTGAGATGGGAACCTAGACAAATTAAGGATTAGACGCCTTCCTGCCACCGATTACAGGCAGGCTGCACCTGAGTGGCACAATGTCAGTCTCCATTCTAGAGGGTGCATACCTATACTGACAACACTGTAAGATTTGTTACCGGGAACAGGAAAAGGGGACAGATTCGTGATTGGACTCATGCCCCCATTCTTTTTATGTACCACAAAAATATGGGACTTGAAATCCAGGTGCCCATCACCTCGAGGAGAAGGCACTGTTGGTACCAGTTGGATGAACTGTGGGAGAAAGGAGGGGAAAAATATAAGAAGGTGGAGTGAACATGAAATCATGGTTACTCACAGGGCAAATCCCCCTTGATGGTGATTTGCGACTCTTCTTGAATTGCGATGCAAAACCATGGAAGGGGAATTTAGTCAATTATGCTCATTTTTCTTACTAAATGTCCTAATAGCGGTCCCTGAAACCTAATTAGTTAATTTAATTAATTCAGCTTTTAATTCATTAATCTTTTATGACGCACTTAATACCGGAGACCTGTCGCTAAGCACTGGACTGGGATTCAACCTGTGTTTTATTTTATTTTATTTATTGGTTATTTATAAGGCGCTTGTATAACAAGGCAGTGTTTCAAAGCTCCACAAGGCAAAAAGGGAAGGGAGCAAGAGGGTAAATAAACAGTGGAAAAGAGAATTAATAAATAATAAGGCAAACAGTGGTCCTACTAGGCCTTGCGACATTCAGGATGTGCAAGTGCAGTGAGAGAGAAGAGGGGGAGGGAGTAAGTCTATTAGGGTCCCCTGTGGGGGAAGTGCAAGAGGAGCTTTTTGAGGGTTGGGGCAACAGGTAAGTGCATGGACATCCCCAGTGAAGAGGGAAATCAACCACCGAACAGATAAGTGCGGGCTGGAGACAATCCACCCAAGGTGGGTGTAGGCCCAGAGGGCAGTGAAGGGGGGGGTTCTGGTGGTGACTGGGCAGAATTACCCGACTGGTGGGTGTGGCCCAGAGGGCAGTGCAGGGGTGGGGGGTTCTGGCAGACAGCCAGGACCATATTGGACCCTTGAGGGACCGGGCTGCCAATCTCAGCGACAGAGGGGATGGTTAGCAGAGGAGGGGGAGAGGGAAGGAGGAGAAGAGAAAGGTCTTGAGTTGTTTGCAGAACTTGAGGTGGCCCGTTTCAAGACAGAGAGAGGAAGACTGTTCCATAGGAGGGAGCGGCTGAGGAGAGAGATCTGCCCTCTGCTTGGAGAAACGATTGATCAGCATAGTATTGGAGCCAGAAGATCAGAGGGATCTGGAAGGCAATATTTGGTAAGAGAGAGTTGCAGGTAGCGGGGTCCCAGGCCCCATACGGCCTTGTGGACGATGAAAAGGGTCTTGAATTTGATCCTTGCAGCAACCAGGAGCCAGTGGATTGATTTTAGGGCTGGAGAGATGCAGTACAAGGGCTTGAGGCCAAGGATAAATCTTGCAGCCCTATTCTGGATTAGCTGAACAGGACGGAGCCAAAGTGAAGGGGTGGGGGGTGTTGCTCTGCATTGTATTGCTTCCAAGACAAATGTGCTGCCCCTGAACTATACTCCCAGCCCTAGAGAGGGACTTCAAAATCTGCAACTAAGACTTAATTTTAGGAACTGGTCATCTGCTGAGGGAAATAAAAGTTATTTACCATTAAACAGGGAAGTTCAAGACCTTCTCCTGTAGCTCTGCTGTGAGGGTACGCATGCATGTTCTCTTTCCAGCTACAGTATCCATGTGCATAAGGCCGAGTGCAGGTGGAACCCGCATATAATCTTTCCTTTATCCCTTTCGGAGGAAAGATCCCACATGAAAGCAGTCCCAGCAGCTTCTTGTGGTTGCAGCTCATACACATTATGACAGCATTTGCCTCATGAATATTAAAAGGAACATTCCACAGTGCCTCCTACCTTCTCTAGCAGGCCAGCCAAAAAAGCGACATTTATCCACTGCACAAAACAATCAAGACATGTAATTAGGGTGAGACACAAAAGATTGTTTTCTTTCCTGCAGTGAGTAGTGTGGCTCCTTCAAAGCTTCCACTTTCACGTTTCCCATGAAGAGGAATCCATGTCCTTTTCAGACTGAAGGATAGAAGGAAAAGGCCCAAAACCCTGTCTAAGAAGCCCAAGACCAATAGATTGTCCAAAATGGTGTTGACAAATTGTGGCTTTGTGGAGGCAACAACATCAGGATCATCCTCCTGGTCTAGTTCCATATCTCTCTCTGGAATTCCTACTTGGGACTAGGGAAAGCAAAGGCACAGCCATTGAGGAGTTTCCAGGCGATGCTGAAAAGGTGAGGAGTAGGAAATGGCACTGAGGTTAGTGCCACTGGTGCTACCTGTGCCAGTGAAGAAGGGCAGTGGGCCTGCTTGATGCTGTCACTATAATAGCCCCATTGTAACTTGCAAACTCATAAATCGCATGGAACTAGCAGCTGAACCGCCTTTATAAGGATTGTTTGCTGAATGTGCTAGTGTGGCTGGAAATCTGTTGCCTAAGCATTCTGGCCCTTTCATGTGTGTGCCGCGGGACTGGGCGTGCTGGCCAGAAAGAGGCTTCTGGGGTCACTGGTGGGAACTCTGGGCTGGTCCGTGTAAGTAAGAATGGGGCCAAATTAGGCTATTACTCCCTGGCAGCCAGAGAGTGCCTTAATAGCAGTGATAATGCTGCCACAACCTGTATCACTGTGCTGGGATAAGGTCTGCGATCCCACCCCATAAAGGTTTCAGCACTGTAGTCATCTGCAGAGAGAGACCAGACCCCAAGCGGGGGTCTGGGATAAAAGGATGAGAGGAAACATCTCTAAAGCCCTCTGGTGTCACCTCCAACAGAGCGTGAACCCGTTCTGGTCCTGCATATCCAGGCCCCAAGTCTCTCTCAGCTTGCCCTCTGCCCCCCAGTCTCCCGGCCTTATTCATTCCACTCAACCTGGCCCCAACCTTCTCATGGCATCCCATCTGCTCCTCCGGCATCCCCAGCTCCTCTGGATTTTTAAAAACTGTTCTATTAAGCGTTTGGCTTGAAACAAACATTTAGCTAAAAACCTTTTACAAACTATTTCTCTTTACCTCCAATATAGTTAAAAAACGATATATAATTTACATGAAAAGAGAAAAGTATAAGAAAAACACTAGACACAAAACACAAAACAGACTTCACGATTTACTCACAAAGTTAACGCATTTAAAAACCGGATTTTAGCTAAAACCAAACAAATATGATCACCTCTACAAATGATCGAGTTTCAAAGGGGTGAGGAGATTTTGGTGTCGGGACAGCCGGTCCTCTGTGCACCTCCTATTAATGTTTATCGGTTAGCCTGCCGCCTGGCACATGGCTTGTCTGGGTACCAACTCCTGGGTCCCCAGTTGATTTGATACTTGGTGGGGTGACAAACCTTTGTTAGTTGTGGGCGCTGGCTGGATTTGATAGTCCTTTGGACTATCAAATCCAGCCACAACTAACAAAGGTTTGTCACCCCACCAAGTGTCTACAAATGATCACCCACCATTCCTCCGCATTGAGCATTTTATACTGTGATAAAAATCGATCAAAATGTCCTCAGTTCAATCAGCCCCTCGCAGAATAATAACCAATGTCTCAGTGTTTCTATTTCCGCAGAACTCTTACAAAATCTACAACTACGATCCTTCATCTCCCTATTTTTACGAACACAAAGTACTTCCTTTGTTGCATATAAATTAAAACGCACTCTTCAAAACTGGTTTCTAAATAACATATTAGAACATTTCTTTAAATAGGTAGGAAGTTGATTCAAGGCCTTAGTTTCATGTTTAAAATGGTAAAATAATGTATACTTCAAAAATAAAATGGCTGTGTACGAATCCAATCATTCGACCACAATATAGATTTGACCACCATAGGGTTAGTGACTGAAAGTTTGGCCGCGGTGTCTACAATATGTAACATTTCTAAATAGGTGTTTGTCCTTGTTATAGATAGCACCTCCCTCAGTATCTAAAACATAGAATTTCCTTTCTGCCATCAAACACTTCGGAAACAAAGCAAGAGTTTTCCATTGTGTCATGACTTTTAGGGAGAGAAGGCCCAATTCATAATGGATATGTTGTATGAGAACACTCTTTGGTATTGGCAGAATCTTTTTCAGAATAGCTCCTCTAACAAATTCCATACTCTGAGTACACAGGGAGATTTCTGCCCCATAGGTCAAGGACGGAACAACCTTCACTTCATAAAACTGAATGATTGGGGTTATAGAGAATCAACCAAAACGCCTAATTAGGACAACTCATCGGGCTGCAAAGCATTTCGTCTGAGTGCAGTAACATTAGGGATATCAGCTGGACTACCACACAGGCAAAAGCCTAAGTATATAAAGGAGTCCACTCTGGTCAATAGCATACTGTTCAGATGCCATTGACAGGCAATTATGAACTTTTTCTTGGATGGACGCAGAATCATCACAGTCAATTTAGGTGCATTAATAGTCAGGTCATTAGTTGTGGCGAAACAATGTGACATATTAAGTTGCTTCTGCAGGCCAATTTGCATTTCACCGAGAAGGACCAAATCTCCACGTATAGCAGAAAACTAATCGGATGGCATCCTATACGCGGAGGAAATGATCTCGCCCTACTCAAAGATTTCCCAAGATCAAGAATGAAAAGATGAAATAACGCTGGCGCAAGTATGGATCCTTGCTTCAGGTCAGTATACGTAGCAATTTCCTTAGTTAAGCTACCACTCTGACTTAGTCTAACCACAGAGATGTTGTACTATATACAGCTCTATTACATTTTCAATCAAACAAGACTGACATCCCCAACTAATCAGTTTATTCCACAGTAACGTATGATCAATCGTGTCAAAGGCAAGGGCAAAGTCTATGAAGGCTAAGTAAATGACTGAGCCTTCAGAAAACACCCTCTTCTTAATGATGTTCATGATGAAACCATTTAACACTGTGCCCAGGCTTTTGATCAATCCTATCTGGTGAATATCCCATTTAAAATTCTATTTCACCCAAACTTTTAACTGCGATAAATCTATGGAAGCAAACATTTTTCCAAGGGGCATATAAGAGGGCGATCGAGCGATAATTTTTAGGATTTGACCGATTGCCCTTCTTAAAGATGGGGACCACAACTGCAGTGTTCCAAGTTGGAGCACCGCTTTATTTTTCAACATTTGCTAAAATAGAATAAAAGAAAGTTGGTCTACAATTCCAGCCATTTTTTCAAAATTACATTTGACAAACCATCGGCCCTGGGGCACAGGAATTATTAGTACATTTAAAATATCATTTTTTTCATATCCTAAATCCCAGTTAGTAGACCACTGTGGCGAGGGCCCATCCGCTGCCGCTCTGAGCTTAGGCCTACCCACTGCGGCCCCTTTTTCCCCCGTAACTTCCCCCACTGCCCCTTCCAGCTGGGCTTTGGTTGCCCTGCTAATAATATCCAGAGCCTCTCTCAATGCCAGGGCGTCCACCAAGCCCTTCTTTCCAGATCCATTTCCTGCCATCATTAGCCTTAAAACTAATTCCACTTAGTGCTGCTGACCCTTGTTGCCATCCCAACTACCTGGCACCCACGAGCATTCATAGAACTACCTGCGGGGCCCAACTAAATATATCCAATGAAGCAATACCAGGCTTCCTCCTGCAACTTGCATAGATACCCTGTAATTATGATAAGACCCCTATGGCTTGAAGGCACTGACCTCTTGCATACACGCATAAATGCTACTTTACCAACAGTGAACTGAAAGGGGCAAGTGGCCCCCACACCCTTATCTACCAAGGACAATTCTTATTTTACTTTTTTTTTTTATTACCTCACACCACACACCCTGCTAAATGCCCCTGGCAGGGTAAAACACTATGTGCCCCACTGGCTGGCTGGCCTGTGCAGAGGCAGCTCAGCCCCCACACGACAATTCTTTAATCCATGAGCTGCCCTTTGAGGGCTCTGCACTACCACCTGGTGGCGAACGGGCAGCACAGCGCTGCCAAGCCCACGTAGAGGGAAGAAGCCTTGGCACAAGCAGGCTCCCCGGGCTCCCTGTTGTGGGCCTTTCCTTCATATCCTACCCACACCCTGGGTAAAATCACTGTGAAAAATTCCCCGGACCCACAGGAACACACCTTCTGACTGTACAGGATGGGCCCCAGCTGCTGTACTGCCCACTAAAGCAGACTGGATGATCCGTGACACTCCTGAGGCGTGCGCGTCGTGTGCTGGGTGCCCAGCTGTGGAACCAATCAAGGTAGAGGGAGGTGCTTTATTTACAGCACTCCCAGAATATAATATACATTAAAATATATTCACACTTCATAAGAACTACCCGCCCGCAATTCTCCCCTTCACTATACCCTGCCCTACACCTTACTCAATGCACTAAGAATTAAAGCCCCAAACGCAGGCGACCTGGACAAACGCTCGTCCAACTGTCGCTTGCTCCCAAACCTTCCCTGCCCTCCTTTATAATTCCCCAGAGGCACTCGTTGCGCAGGCCAGCTCGCTTGCCTGTGCAGCGCCCAAAAACACCCCAGGGGGAAACCCTTCGCATTGCCCCCGGGGCCTCCGTTTGGGGATGGTAGTGGCCACTGATACACGCTTGGGGTGCATGGCCACGAGGATCGACACAGTGATGTGTCGACCTATAAATTGGGAAATGGTACATTTGGGGCTGGCTCCCCTTGGGGCAAACTTTACAAACTTTATTAGTCCACAGCTGGGAGCCCAGCGTCTCCAGCACATTACAATCCATTGGGCCAATGGGAAGCACCCCTCTCGAAGGGCCACACTTTGGTTGGTCCGTGTGTCCAGTGATCGCAGACCGCATGCAGGCTAAGCCATTACTGGGTGTACCAGGTACCACATCTGCTGCGTGGAGTGCTTATGTTCTGTGGTTGAGGCAGGGGCAAGCAGCTCTCCGCCTACCTCTTGCTGGCGTTGTCCGCAGGGCTTTGCTGGGCACAGCGCCACTACTGTGCCTGATACAGCACCAGTACTGTGCCTGATACAGCAACAGTACTGTGCCTGACACAGCACTTCTCATGTATTGAGGCGGTGGTAGGCAGCAACACCCTGGTGGCTGATGTCTGGCAATGCTGCATCTGTACTCCCCCCGGTGGCAGCCTATTTTCAATGGAATAGCAGAGTTTGCGTCCCCCTTCACCAGTCAGGAGCTTGCATATGGGGATGGGGCAGAGCTGCGGCCAGCCGTCACGGGCTGTGCCCATTTAGGCAAGTGGGTGTTGTGGCTGAATAGAATGTGGAATGTTAGGGGAGTGGATCTTCGTAAGGAATTGAATGAGGGAAAGTTAGCTAAGATATGAAATAAAAGGAGTTCAGACATGCAGGCTGCCTCCTGTCATTATTTATGGTAATTGTAGTTGTGTAAAAGGGTGCACAACAGTGGGGACAACTCACGTCGGTGAGGTGGGAGTCCCTTCCTTTCGGCTGCGGCAAAGTGACTGCGTCCTGGTGGTAGTGCACGCGCAGCTTCTCCCTTCCATAATCAGAGGTGGTGGCTGAGACCGACTTGTTTTGTTTGTTTGTTTGTTTTATTTATTTGTATAGCGCTCCAAACCCAGAGATAGAAGGGCGCTTAAAGAGGATGGTTACAAAGTGAGACAAAAGCAAATGCAATATACAGCAGTTTACAGAGTATACCAGCATAGTTAAGCAGTGGGGGTGCTACAATTTCAAAATACAACAGTTTATAGAGTTTGCAGACATAGTTACAAAGAGGGAGGTGTGCCCACCTATCTGTGGTGCTACTCTTTGTTTAGGAGCCAACCTATAACGTGTTCCCTGAAGCTCTGGAAGGACTCAATAGTTTTGATGTTGAGTGGTAGGGTATTCCAGAGTTGGGAGGCAAGTACTGTGAATCTCGTCCCTCCCGCTCTTTTTAGGGAGAATCTGGCTACTGTCTGGCATAAGGTGTTGGAGGATCTAGTGGTTCTGGTGGCGGGTTTCATGGTAAACTTATTGGTGAGATATGGTGGGGCTAAGTGGTTTAATGCCTTATATGTGAGGCAGATGGTTTTCAGGTCAATTTTTTGTCATATGGAGAGCCATTTGCATGATTTCCTTGTAGTGGAGATGTGCTCTCGCCTGGGGATGTTAAGCGCTGCACGTAGTGCGTTATTTTGAAGTACCTGGCAGGGAGTAAGCTGCGTCCCCTTTGGCCTGGCGCAAACTCCCCATGTGGAAGCGAGCTTTGCCACCATGCTGGCAGGACTGGCCAAACCTCTCTAGTCCAGGATTGGCGGGCACAGCATCCCACCCTCGTCGCCAGTTGGTATGGGCTCCGGGGAGGCCGGGCCCGGGTGGTGAAGGGTCTAGACATGCAGGCCCATTGCCTGTTGAGCAGCGCTGGCGGCGCACTAAATTATGTACTGCAGGCAGGAGCCATGGTGGAAACGGACTGCCGAGCGGGAAATTGCTTGGCCCTTTATTGGGCTGATGACACGTCTCTCACATTTCACATAACACGTGGCTTCTGCATGAGCCCAGGAGGGGCGTTAGTCACAACATCGCACTAATAGAACTGATAGTACCAAGCAGAACATCACACTTTGTGCTCTATAGGGCTTGTCGATGTTATTTTAGGGCCATCTTTTCAGAGTAATTGGCTTAAATGCTACTGTAAGTTAGCTCCTTGTGTAATAGAAATGTCTTAACCATGTGTGCCTTCCACCACGTGCTTCATGAGCACTATATGTGTTCTCGCATTTGTTCCTTTCACTGAAGTCCTGTTAAAAACAAGTTGTTGCAAAGCCAACAATTTTGGCTTGTGTAGAGGTATATAGTGAACGGAGGATAGCACAGGGGCAACACACTGGTCTTGGGAACAAGACCACGCATAGGAACAGAGGTTAAAATCCCAGATGCGGGCTTAGAAACCGAACTCAGGTACGGTATCTGTATTTGCGTTATTAAAAACAATAAAATAAATAAATAAAATAATTAGCCAGGCACTGACATCACATACAATATCCCTAACACCATTGTGCAGCTGTTGCCAATTTATGGTCCGTTAGTACCGTTGTGGCAGAGACTCCTGGCAAATGCCCATCCAATGGTGACACAAAAGCCAAAACAGTTGGGGTTGCAAATGCTTGCAATGGGTTATTTCCGGTTCGGCAAAAGGACAGGGACATACTTCTACGCCCCTTTGCTACCAAAGTTCCTCGTGGGGTTCCATTACGTGGCCGCCCCTCTAGGAGCGGACCCCATGCAGGAGAGCAACGCAGGGCAGGCACGATTGACCATTAGCTTGAAAAGCAGAGCACCTCTGCCGCCATGATGAAAGCGCAGCCATCCTGCCTGCCCAGTCCCGCCCCCCTCACTCGGCTCACTCTACCATTTGGCAAGAGACAGAGAAGCAGAGCGCGTGAGTCAGGCTCTGGCGCAGTGTGCGCCTCTCTCCAGAGCACATTTAGCGTGCCTTTTTCTGAATGTAATATTCGTCATCACTAATGGGTAAAGATAGAATCTCTGGCCTGCGCTCAACAGGCGCCTGCGGCAGCCATTCAGTCACAAAGAATGTATTGTTGCCGCAATTACGTAAAATCAAAAAAACACGGGAGAGAGAGAGAACACGAGGGAGAAAGAGCCAGAGTAAGAGAACATGTGGCATAAAAGGGAAAGACGTTAAACCAGGGGATATGAGAGGAGAATTGGGAGGACGAAGCCGAGGTAAGACAAGGAGAAAGGCAAGTGAAACAGTCTAAGAAAAAGACAGAGCAAGATTAGGAACACGAGGCAAAGGATGGCTATGATGATAAAAAGTAAGGACGCTGGGCAAAAAGCAGGGAAAGGCAGAATTGAAGGTCAAGCATCGCACAGAAAGGAAGTCATGGAGAAAGAAAGAGGAAGACAATGGGCCTCATTAAGAGCATGGCCATAGCCGTGCCTGTATGTACCGCCATGCTCGCTGCTGGAACCGCCTGCCGCGATTGGACAATAACCGGCCCGTTACGAGATGTGTGGGCCGGTTATTGCCCATTTGCGGGTGGCGGTAATGCCGGGTTCCCGATCCCCATTCTGCCCCATAGTTGATAACGGTGCCGGTGCAATCACGAGTTCTGTTTGCGGGTGCTGCTCAGGAACCCGTGAGCAGAACTCGTAATGCGGCAACCCGGTATGAACGGTGTCGGTGCCTTACCGGCACCGTTCATACCGTGGCCGCCAGCCACATAATGATGCCCAATGACTCAGGAGAGCGGGGGGAGTGGAGCAAAGGCATGCAACAGAGATTGAGAAGGAAGGAAGCATGCAGAGAGTGAGACGAAGGAAGGCAGAGGAGGGGCAAGAAGGAGGGCGAGAGGAAGGAGGTGTGGAGGGGGCAGAAAATAAGAGAGGGGATGGGGAGAAAGGAAGGAAGATAGGAGGGAGAAGAAGGAAGGAGCGAGAAGAAGGAGCGAGAGGACGGAAAAGAGAAGAAAGCATTTAGAGAGAGCAAGGCAGAAATGAATCAAGTTCCCAGTGGCGTTATGGGATTCTGGAACCCTACCACCCAATCCAGGTTCCACAGAAGTCTCTGGATAAGTTGGGCCATTTCCTTGATCAACTGGTCATGTAGCTGTAGTTCCCTGCTGGGGTGAGATGGCATCGGGATCATTGCTGTCTGGTGGCAGATTTAAGGCAAAGGACCCTATGGGCAAGATTGACAGTGGGTGCTGGGTAGTGGGGATATGGTGCAGAGATCACAATGGGACAAGTTAACGGCTGGCACAAGTGCGACAATGATGAACTTAAGTGACAAATATTCCATGTTTTTAATTTGTTTTTTCTACTTCTGATGTGTATTAAGGGTTATGACTCTGGCTGGAAAAAGCCTTGTCACCCCATGGTCACTCAATGTATTATACTGGGAAATACTCTCTCCTCTTTGTGGGCGGGAAAGTCTGGAATTGAAAATGTTATGTACTCCCTTCGCACACTGCTGCATAGGCACTGAAAACTGTCACATTCCAACAACTGTTTCTTGCCCCTGTGAGGTGAGGCTTTAGGTTCTACCGCGAGGAGGGCTCTTCACCTAGTGTGTTGCCATGCTCTCCTTGACATCTCTCACTTCTGACATGTTTCCTTATTGGCATATGTAAGCATGTTTTAGGCTCCCATTTTCTTAGGAAAAGCAGCTTTAGCAGCCAGAAGTCATCATGCTGTAAGCGTGCTCGCTCACCTGCCACAGACGGTGTGTGAACCTCTGAGGGGTGTATTCAGCTTCACTAAATGTACACTTTATGATGTCCTTCCTGATACCACTGTCTCCACATGTGAGAACCCGCCTGGTATCAAAGACTTGTATGCTGGAGCTTTGTTCCCTGCTTGTAACATTGTTTCAGTATGATTTCTTGCACTGTCTGGACCTCCCCTTTGATTTAAATTCATGTGTTCCTTTGGTTATAAGAGGATGGTGTGAAGGGGGTTCTCACTTACATCAAAGTCTCGTACTGTCATTGGTTTGGTGTCCTGTTGCTTTCTTTCTACCAATGAACTGTTCACCAATCCACCGCAATAGTCAGTGGTCATTTTTCCATGAGAGGTTTGTGGCATGCAACGTCAGATTCCCGCTTCCCTGCGGCTAAGCCCAGAGGTTGTTGGGCGCACCTCGTGGTGATCCCTGTGGCCCAGGAGAGATGAGTTCATCGGAGGGGAGAGCTAGCCGAAGCACCCAGAGACTCTGGAAAGGTGGACAGAGAAGATGTGGAAGAAGAGCAGACTAAATAAAATTATGGTTTGGTGAACACAGGTAATTGCATAGTGTATTGTCAGGTCTTGTGTAAGTATTGTTTGAAAAAGGTTGGGGTACATTTTTGTATCTGGTAAAAGATTTATGAAATGTGAAAACTGGTGTGAATATCCAAGGATACAGGGAAGGTACCCTGCCTACAGAACCGTTTATCTGAATTAAGAAAACTAAAAGCTGGTGGCCACCGCAGTTTACAATAAAAAGTAAAAAGCAACAGATCCATGCTCCCTACTGATTTTAGAGGACATTAGAGCACTGCACCAGTCAGAGTACTCTAGTATGGATCAGCGACTAGGATGGATGTGCCCTATATGAGTGTGAAGAAAATATATATATTTTTTTTTTTATTTTGAACTATTACTCGGTAAAAACTGAGTTTTGTCAAAAATAACTGAGGGTCATAGACGAAGGTGCACGCTTTCATCCTTCACCATGTCAAATTGGTGTCACAGGTTTCTATGGGTTTCTACAGAACCTCCCCCAGGTCTCCAGTGGCTAGAAATGGGTTAATTGCTTTGCTCCTTATTACTGTCAGATTGTCTGATCTGGTCAAACGCCATTTCAATTAGTTTTGCTAGGGCTTGTGACCACTTGTTGTTTTCCCCGGAGATCAATCTATTCCATAGCTCATTCGTATCGAAGATCCATAGGTTGTCCTCTAACGAGGGGAGGTACTGGTTTCTCTGTGTTTCCATGCTAGTGCATTCCATCACCAGATGTTTCAAGGATTCGGTCGCCTCGCTTTTTTTGCATAATCTGCACTTTTTCTCGTTTCCGTCTCCTCTGATGGTTATAATCTCCCTGGTGGGTAGGAGGTTAAGCCTTGCCCTCATGATCGTCGTCCTGAGCCGTTTTTCCGGGAACTTCATGCAGTACTGGAGTGGGACTTTTGCCTTATTGAAGGTCGGGGGGAGGTGGGCTAGTAATTTGTTACCGGTTGCTTTTTCAATAGTTGTTATCCAGTCCAGATCCTCCACCTTCTTTTTAATTCTGTCTGGGTTTTCTTTTAGCTATATCTCCGAGCATGCGATCTTTGTCAGATCTTCCTTTCTCCTTTTTACCCAGTGATTCAAGGCCATGCACTTCCCCGATTCAATTTCCTCAGCCATCGCTGCCATGATCGGCAAAGCCTCGTCCAGGATGATGTTTCTATATAGGCGCAATGCACTTTTGTCTACCATTGAGGCGAGGGAGTATAGCCCTAGTTCTCTCCTAATGGCTGGCATGGAGGTAGATTTGGGAAGACCCAAAACGGCCTTCCATATGTGCCCTTCCAGCCTGGTCCAGGTATTGCGAGGGAGGTAGAGGGAGGTCTCGGTTCCATATATTAGTGCCGGCACCACTTTGGCTTTGTAGAATGTAATCGCTGGAAGCAAAGAGAATTTACAGAATTTCCGGTCAATGGCTCTGGTTTGGGCTGTAAGACATTTTGCTTTCTCCCATATCTGATTTAGAAGGCTGTTTTCCATTTTGGAATTGTCCAACACTATCCCCAAGTATTTGAAAGAATTGACGATTTCAATTTTTGTGTTGTCCAGGTAAAAGTTTAGGTTAGCAGTTCGTTTGCTAGTTGCTTTCTCCATTACCATGATTTTTGTCTTGGTCTTGTTGATCGCCAGGTGGTTTTTCTCGATGTAGGTTTCGAGGTTACGTAGTTTCCTTTGAAGGCCCACTTTAGTCTGGTCGACCAGGATGACGTCGTCTGCATATAATAGACGCGGAATTTCCATTTTCCCGATCTTGGGGGGAAAGGCACGCGTTTTTGCTTCAGTGTCTTTGTAATCGCCTAGAAAGGCTATAAACAAGGCTGGAGCCAGCGGACATCCTTGTTTAACTCCTCTTTTCACCTGAATTTCTCCTGACAGTGCACCTTGATGGTTTAGTTTTACTCTCATAGTGGTGTCCTTGTTGAGGGCCATTATTGGTTCCAAAATTGATCCCGGACATTGCCACCCTTGTAACTTTGTCCACAGGATATTGCGGTCGATCATGTCGAAGGCTTTGGAGAGGTCGACGAAAGCCAAAAAGATCTTCGGTGCTCCTTCTTTGATTCTTGCTTTCAGAATATTCAGCACCATGAGGTTGATTGTTGTTGAACCCTTTTTTTGGAATCCGGTTTGGAGTTGATCTCGTGCCGGACTAATTTTCTCCCAGACTCGAAAGTGTTCCAAGAGGCGAGTGGCAAATAATTTGCCCAAGATGTCTAGCAAAGCTATGGGCCTATAGCTTGCTGGTTCTTGTCTGGGGCCCTTCTTATAGATAGGAACTATGACTGCCTTTAACCAGGAGTCTGGTACCATCTTTGTTCTGGCGCATAGTGCGAATATCTTTCCGATCCACTCAGCCCATTCCGCTGGAGCTGATTTTAAGTCTGCATTGGTCAGCCCGTCCGGGCCTGGGGCTCTGGAGGTTTTCAACTTTCGTATTGCGGTTTCAATGTCTTGGATCTCGGATAGATCAACCCACGGGGTTTCCTGGGTGGAAGTCGTTTCTTCCTTATTTCCTGGCACTTCGTCAAATTCAGTCGTGAAGTAATCGACCCATCTTTCTTCGGCTACCGCATTTAGCATGGTGGCTGTGGGCATGCGCTTGTCGTCTTTTATAAGTGCCCAAAATTCGCTTTGTTTTTTCGCGGATAGTTTTGCCAACATCTCCTCTGCATCTCTTTGATATTGGAGCGCTTTATGTTGTCTGAGCCAATTTTTATATTTTTTTTGCTCACTGCTCCAGTTCTCCCAGTCTTCCTTCGTACTGTTTTTTTTCGCTAATCTTCGTGCTCGGCGAACCAGTTTTCTTTTGTTCACCAGCTCCTTATCGTATGTGTGAGACGTATGGATTTTTTTCTCTTTGTTATTCATTCCCTTTACTTGGAAGGCCAGTAGCAGGGGCAAGTAATTGGGGCGTGGATTTGGGCTCCTCGACGATTCATCCCCGCCTTTCAGTTCCCAGCCTAATTTGATTTTCTCAATGTCTTGGTCCTTCAGGCGGAGTCGGGTCTGTTGGAGGTTGGCTTCCATCTGCCACTCGTACCCGATAGGTGTTACCCTGGACGTGTGCCACTCACATTTCAAGAGATTGTGGTCACTATTGATAGTTTGTAGAACATTGTAACTTACCAATTCGTCTATGAGCCCGTTTGATAAAAAGATATAATCCAGGGTTGCTTTTGAATTCTTTCGCTCCCACGTTGGTATGTTAATTTGGTTTGGAAATAGGGCTGCAGCGTTTTGGATGTTTCGTGGGGATAAGATTTTCTTCCATGCCTTCCCTCTTTTGGTTGCGGGGTCCTCAATTCCCTCCAGGACAGTAGAATCTTCGAGATCTTTTTGTGGTTCAGAAACCTTGGCATTGAAATCCCCGCAGATAATAAGTTCGATATTTTCGAATTCTGCATATAGTTGATCAATTAGCCCACTCATCTTATCGCAGAAGGCTTTGATTGATGACCGCTGGGGGTTCCAGTAGCAATTCAGAATTGCCACCCTCTTTTCAGCGGGTTTACGAGATTTTCCCTTCTTATCGCTTTTAGAGATCAGGATTATCAACGTCTCATAGGATTGTTTCCATAATGTGGGATCTGTTAAGCCGGTGCCAGATTTGATGGCCGTAAGGAGTCCCGATGATGGTCTACCCCACAGGCCTTTTGCAGCTGGAGCAATCATTACTGAGAATCCATCTAAAGATGGTTCTTTCCTCAGCCAGGTTTCCTGGAGGCAGATGATGTCAAATTGGCTTAAGTCGACATCGCCTTGAATGGTGAGATGCATGTGGCCTCTTGTGTTCCAGGATCCGAGGGAGATCGTTTCCTTGCTGGGGTGTTCGCTTTGTCCCTCCATGCCGATGTCGTTGCTGCAAACTACCCCCCCTCGTTGCTATTTCGATTTGTTTTTATTCCACGTTGATGTTATCCATTTCCATGGACCCATTGCTTGTTGTTTGTATTGGTCCGTTTTTTTCCCTTGGGGTTGTCGGGATCTTTCTCCTGTCCTCTCTTTGTTCTCGCTCATGGTTGCCGAATTCTTCTCTTATATTCTTTCTGTCTCCATGTCGTCTTTCCCTCTGCCCAGTCTGCTCCTGTTTTTCTTTGGTGCTGGGGTGACGGGGTGCCCTTCTACTGTCGCTCTCCACTATATTAGAGGAGAACTTTGGTTCCCTATCTTGATAGGGCCCTATGCGACGATCTTGTTTTTGATGTAACTTGGGATAACGCTGGTCTCGGTAAAGTTCTTCAGTTCTTGATATGTAATGGTGGCGAGGTTTATCGATCTCAACTTTCACATCTACCCTCTCTTGGTTGGGTCTCCTCGTCTTTATTTCCGTTAAACGAAGGCCCATCTGCGCCAGTTCTTCGTATACCTTATCATCCATATGTTTGCTTGCTGATTCTTTCATGTGGAGGTACGCTTTTGCCTTATCCTCCCTGTGGTACGGTTCCACAAGCACCAAGTCTCTTGTTGTGATATGCTTCAGGGTTTTCACCTTTTTTGTGAGTTGCAGGACTGTTGGTCTGTTCAGAATTACTGAATTTTTGCCAGACACTAATTGTTCCAATTTATATACTCTTGTGTCTTTTCTGCCTTCTCTTCCATGTTTTCGCTCGTCTTCATTTCGGCCATCTTTAGGTGGACTTTTTTGCCTGTCCTTCTTAACTCTAGCCACTGGGGTGGTAGGCCGCGTCCCTCTAACTGTGTCTCTCTGGTTGGGAGCCTTGTCAACTCCTTGTGCAGACCCCACATTTAACATTTTTTTATTGTCCTCGGGTTTGGTATGCCCTTCTTTTTTTCTGTTGGGTTTTGCGACCACAAGTTCCTCGCTTCCTAGTTCGACCCTTTTGGCTTGGTCTCCCAAACTTTTTTCCGGGGACTCTGCCACCTCCTTTTCCGAGTATGTAGAGATATTCATTAGATCCATAGATTCTAGGAACTCCTCTACTGTTTTTGGGGAATTCACCTGAGTGACGTTGAGGGGTTCATTTTTATGCTCGGGATCCTCCTCTTCCTCCGTTCTCGCAGGTAGAACCGATGCCCTATTTGCAGATTTCTTTGTGTCGGCATTACTTTCAGGATGTTTCCTCAATGAGTTCATAGGCATATGCGTCTTGGACCGTTGTGGGTCCTCCTTATTCCCTTGGTTCAAAACCAGCACGATGTTTTCTTTTCTCTGTGGTTTTGGAGCCACCTCTTCCCTTATGACTGTTTTTTGCACCTCTTTGTTCCAATTCTCCATCTGCTCGATCTTTGCTTCCAGACTCTCCATTTTTTTTTCCCAGATTGACTTCTGGGTTGATTGGTCCTGCCGAATTCCCAGTCCGGCAGGCCTCTGAGGTGGTTTTCCCAATTGGCTAGAGATGGATTCCACTTTTTTTCCAATTGTATCTATTTTCGTTATCCACTGGTTATGTAGATTGTGTTTTTTTTCCTCAGTCGCTAGGAGAATTGCTTCTAGCTTGGTCAGCTTATCCATGGTGTTTGCTAGAATCGCCGAATTGTCCTGTACATTCCCCTTGATTGACTCATATAATTTACAAAACGGTGCTAACACGATAGTCATTGCTGACATGATAGCAATCATTTCTGGTTTTTTGTTGGGGGATTCGTTCTGTAATGCAACTGCAATCTCACTGAGTCTTCTCTTTTTTGGTGAGGTTGGAATTCTCTCTGATCTTCTCAGTTGGGCTACCGCCTCGAAGTTGACACTTTTTTCTGTCTCTCCTTGGGCTCCATCGGAGTTCCTACCCATTCTGGGCGAATCACTATCCCTCCCCTCGTTAACTGTGTTTATAATGGGATGCACCACTTTTGGTTTCGATATAGGTTGTTGTTGTCCATTGTTAAGATGAGGTTTGGTCCAGGCCCGGCGGTCCTCCTTGCTTTTTATTGATTGATGGGTTTGACTCGCTGGGCTCTTTAGCCCTGCTCTCTGTTGTTTTT
Source organism: Ambystoma mexicanum (assembly GCF_040938575.1). NCBI lineage: Eukaryota > Metazoa > Chordata > Amphibia > Caudata > Ambystomatidae > Ambystoma > Ambystoma mexicanum. Next base: position 435,500,085 of record NC_090940.1, read on the forward strand.
CATCTTCTTTGTCATCTACCATTATCACAATCTCCTCACTAGATTGTTGTCCTTTTGTAGGCTCATTGTGTATTTCTAGGGAGTTCCCGTCCGTGGCGAGTGAGGTATCTTTAGGTTCTAGCCCCGGCTCCGTTCTCCTATGTTTTTGAGTCGGTTGTGGGTCGGTTACTAATTCCAGCATCTCTGCATCTGATATTTCTGTATCGACACTTTGTTTTCTTTTATTTTGACGAGTGAAGAAGGCTCTTAGCGGGCAAGATGTCAGTGGGATGGGCCGCCTTTTTAGAGTACGGCCTCCTTTGTTGCCGTTAGTAGGTTTTTGTTCCCCCAATCCCGTTGCATTTCTAGGTCTCATGGTTACTCTCTTCTTTGATTCTTGTGGTCTCGTTGTGACCAGAGACGTAGTTTTAGTTCTCTTTTTCTTTGTGCCTCCTACTCCTGTTTTCAATTGTTCTCCGTCGGTTTCTTTGTTGGAGTCGTCGAGATCTCCCTCCGTTTGATTTTCCGGATCGGTAACCTGTCCTTCGACTTCCGACTCGCTCCCGAAATCTATGCCTGCGTCTCTTTCTTTAATGACCCTAACCCTACTTGCGGAATTGGGTCGAATGATGCTCTCGTCTTGGGGAAAGGTCTTCCCATCATCGTGTATCTCGTGTAGCATTACCTTGATTTTGGATAGATTAGGTAACTGGTCCTGATGGTCCATATTTGATGTACTCCTGGATCCCGACTTGTCCTCTTCTCCCTTACGGGTCCTGCTGGCTTCAGATGTCGAGCATTGTGGGGAAGTTTCGCTTTGCTCGCTGATAGCCATTATTTCATTTATTTTAACTGATTCCGTGTTTACTTTCCCTCCACGTGTGCCTCCGTTAGGTATAGTACAATTGGGTGCAGCGCTTTTCCATGTTTCAAAAATGGGGACTAGACCCTGTGGGAGGGCCTGTACCGTGGGGCGTTTGTTGTCTCTGTTTTCCTTTAAGGGTAGTTCTTCCCTCTCTCTCCAAGTTCCCCCTTCAGGACCTGCTCCCCTTAAGATATGCTGCTTCTCGTTCTCTATTTGGGGCGACCTGACCATATTGTTTTCTCCTGTCCCCTGGGGGGGGCGGGAGAGATGGATGTGGGGGGGCGATTTGTCTAGCTCCACTGGGTGGTCCCTTTCTCTCGGTTGTTGTTCCTCTTGTTGGAATTCCCCTCGCCTCTCCGCTTCTAGAATACTCCTAGGACCGGGGACCGGCTGGAACACCGATGGTGCTTCGATATGATCCTGTATTGCTGGAGGTGTGGCTGGCTTGTCTTGACCCCAAGTCACCACAGAGCCACTTTCGCATATAGCAATGGCTTTCCCCTGGCCATTGGGCGCTAGGAGCTCCAGAATCGATGGTGTGTCTGGCATACTCTGAGTTGGTCCTGCCGAGTATGACTTGCTCCTTATCCTAACTGGGCTACTCTCCTCTCCACGTCCGTGTTTGGGCGTTTTCCACTGCAGCCTGTCTTTTCGGATTGATATGTCCCTTCTCAGGGCCTTCAGATCTAGAGTGGTTTCTTGGGGGCGTACCTCGGGTTCCATTCGGCTGCGACTCCTCGTCTGCAGCGGGCTGTAGTAGGCTGGCTCGCCCCTCGGACGCACAGCTCTACCAAACAGCTACCTAACAGCAGACGGGCTTGTCTCCTACCGGGCTTAACGCCGCGAGGGTGGATGGGCCGGAGCTTTATGCTGGGTCAAAGTCACGTGCTGTGTCACGTGGCTCGTGCGGGCCCCGCCTCCTCCAGGAAGCACGGGCACCGGCAGCAGCCTCCTCGCGGCTCTCGATACCGGCTGATTGGAAGACAGTTGTCTGTTCGCTGAGGTACACAAGGTGTGCACTGGATGCTTACAATTCGCCCCTCGGGCGGGTGGGCCGGAGCTTTATGCTGGGTCAAAGTCACGTGCTGTGTCACGTGGCTCGTGCGGGCCCCGCCTCCTCCAGGAAGCACGGGCACCGGCAGCAGCCTCCTCGCGGCTCTCGATACCGGCTGATTGGAAGACAGTTGTCTGTTCGCTGAGGTACACAAGGTGTGCACTGGATGCTTACAATTCGCCCCTCGGGCGGGTGGGCCGGAGCTTTATGCTGGGTCAAAGTCACGTGCTGTGTCACGTGGCTCGTGCGGGCCCCGCCTCCTCCAGGAAGCACGGGCACCGGCAGCAGCCTCCTCGCGGCTCTCGATACCGGCTGATTGGAAGACAGTTGTCTGTTCGCTGAGGTACACAAGGTGTGCACTGGATGCTTACAATTCGCCCCTCGGGCGGGTGGGCCGGAGCTTTATGCTGGGTCAAAGTCACGTGCTGTGTCACGTGGCTTGTGCGGGCCCCGCCTCCTCCAGGAAGCACGGGCACCGGCAGCAGCCTCCTCGCGGCTCTCGATACCGGCTGATTGGAAGACAGTTGTCTGTTCGCTGAGGTACACAAGGTGTGCACTGGATGCTTACAAATATTTTCGATGAGAGCCCCATGGTTGTCCTGTCTAAACCCATACCTCAACACTTGAAACCCCAAATGTGTAACTCAGCTGCAACCCTGCTTTATATTTCACACTTTCCTCTATCAGGGTCGGACTGGGACAACAAATAGGCCCGGACACCTAGAAAAAAGTGGCCCACCACTCGCCTCCAAAAAAGTGGCCCTCAAACCATCATCCGTGACTCGCGTCAATTCACGACTTTACAGAAAATGCTACTTTTGGAGGGTGTTTGTTTTTGTGTTAATGCACGTTATAAATAACCAATTACAATTACATTTGGCTAATGCACTTCCCTCCTTTTGACAATCAGGTACTCTCCACCAGAAGAGAACTTGCATTTCACAACAAAACCATAGTTAGTCTGTCACAAGAAAGGAGTAGAGCGCCCAGGATCATAAAAGCTGTGCATTAGCACTAGTAGCCGGGCAAGTAATTGATATATTTCCCAGCGATATAACTAGCAAATGGGGAGCAATCTACCAGCATGCCATGATGAATACCCACATCAGAGATGGAAGTGTCATTTAAATCATTCGTACGGCGTACCCCTAGTGCTTTTACAGTGTGTACCTTTAGTTCAAAGGATCAAGAAGAAATGCGTCCTGGGTGCTCTCTCTTTCCCCGAGCCAGTTATAGAAGCAGCTCAGGCCATACATTCAAGCACTGCCAGTTTCCTAAGTCACAGCTAGGCAGACACACTCACACACATAGCATCTGTGGCTCTGCAGAGGGTTAGGGTGCCCAGGTGCAAGCTTTTATCAGTGGCAGAGCCCTTCATTTGCCTGATGGAACAATCCCAACTCAAAGAGCTTGCAGAGCAACGCAAATCTGTGATAGATCAAAGGAGCAACCCAAAGCACACATGTAAAGATGTGTTTATATCCATGATGTCTACTATCTTGAAATGCAGATCACTAATCAAATGTTCTGAACATCTTCAGAACATCATGAATAACAACGAGCTGTAAGTTTGTATGACAGAATCCCCTTCATGTTAAACAATTTGAAACGGAAAACGAGCGTTAGTGAGACACACAAGTTGTGAGAGCGACCCCTCCTCGTGTGCCCACTGGGATAATGGGCTAGCATTGTGTAAAGGAGTTATCGCAGACAGACTCATTTAAATGGATGTTTCACAGCCCACAAGGCATGCAAGGAAAGGTGCTCTCACCCATATCGAAGTTATGAAGAAAAAACGTTCTCAGCTTACACCAAGCTACATAATTGGGGCGTAATTTGTCAGAAAGTCTTTTAAATCCACATACCGTGCACATGACAGCTCATGCCTGTCTTTAATTTGATCACACGCTTGTCAGAATAGTTAATTGCGTGTTTTTAAAGGTGCATTGCGTGCATTCCATATAAAATAACAAAACTGTGTTACACCTAGTGGTCGAAGTGTACGAAAAAGAAGCAGTGGAACTATGTTCCCTACTGGCCTGTCTACTGTCCCCGCGTCTTTGAAGAGATTCTTTGTCCCTAGAGTTTTTGGACAGGCTGGCAGAGGAGGGGGCCGCTCTGCCAGTCGGGCTGTGGGACAGAGGCCGTGCAACAGGATTTTGTGGCGGGGCCAGACAACAAATTCTTTCCCTCTCAATGGAGATGCAGACGCAAGGGATGGAGAGGCACCAGCAGTTAGCAAGCCACACCTAAGATGAGAGCAAGGTACACATACCCAACGTTAAAGCAAGCAAAGTAATACTTGCGATAGGCGTAAGGCTGGCAGCACATCTAGAAACATGTTGAGAAATATCTGGGGACGCCTGGGTTCCAGAGACTGTGCATCATGTCCATCTAAAATGTTATCAGGAACTCGTGCAAAAGGGGTTTACGCCTCTGATTTTCTTCTCCGCAGAAGATCAAGAGGAGATGACGAAAGAGGTTGAGGCGCTTCAAAGAAAACATGCTATAGATCCATCCAATCATGGATTACAGGGCTTCATGAGCAATCTTAACTTGGTGAGGAGAAAACAAACAGGTCAGACCCTTTATCATCATTAGAGTCCTCAATATAACTCTGGCATAACATTACTTCAACGTGGAGGTTATTCACATCCTGCGGGATATCTCAAAGAAATGGGACTGACTGGCCCGGATAGGCCATTGGGACGCCTATGTAGCAGTCCCAGTATTCAAACCGCATCAGTGTTTCCTCCAATTAATTTGGCTGGGGTGTCACTGGGAGTTTTCCTGTCTCCTGTTCAGACTTTTGTCGGCTCCTTGGTGTTTCACCAAACTGCTCAAGCCGGTGGTGGCCAAAATGTGCGAGCAGAGAGTCAGATTGATAGAATGATAGTCTACCAGACGGCATTTGGTTGATGGTTCAGGAAGCACATCTGCTATGCACACAGGTGACGGACACAACAAGGCTTCTAGAGGAGCTGGGTTTTTTTTGTGAATTGGGAGAAAGCTGAGATAGTTCCCTCAGAGAGGTTGCAATTTCTAGGATTCAGTATATCTCCCACTGCAGAAGGTCAATGCCATCACAAAGGAGATCAAGGTGGTTTTAGCCAAGGATTTGCTATCTTTCAGAGAGCTGGTGATAATAGTGGGGTGGCTAAGATCTTCTATCCAGGCAATCTTTCCGGGGTATCTCCATTACCAGATCTTGCAACGCCTGAATATTCAACTTCCCAGGAGAGGACTAACATGCAAACAGAAAACCCCTATGTTTCGGGAGGTGCAGATGGAATTGTACTGGCGGTTTCACCACACGGAGGCATGGAATGCAGAGGCCATATTTGAGCAATCTCCAGATCTTGTGATAGAGAATGATGCCAGTTGCAGGGGGTGGGCAGCACGCTGCGGAGAGATCTTGACTGGAGAGATATGGTCGGTGAAGGAGAGCAAACAGCATTTCAATTGCTTGGAACTGCTAGCGGGTTCCTACGCGATCAAGTGCTTGTCTCAAGACAGAGTCCAGTGTGTATCCTCTTCAAGATAGACATTTTGGCAGTTTGTTACATTAATTGGCTAGGAGTTACAAGATTCAAATTAATGGCAGATCTGGCTACAGACTTTTGGCACTTTTGTCTCGACAAAGGCCTGACTGTGACAGCAGAATATCTAGCAGTTTGGATGTGCATGTATTGTAGGGATTCCAGTGACTACCAATTAAAAAAGTCAGTGTTTTGCAGGTTGATACAACTAAGAGGTCAGTGCAGGATGGGACTGTTTGCATCCAGGCTGAACAGCCAATTCGGGATGTGTTACAGCTGGAGACCGGACCCAAAAGCAGCAGCAGCGGATACATTCTTACAGGTCTGGGGCTCAGAGACAGAGCACGCCTTTCCCCCTTTGATATGATATGATAGGTTATTTATAACATGCTTAATACCCAGAGGTTTCTAAGCGTGACCTGGGGATCAAACCTGTGTTGCTCTGTGCTTTCTTGCTTCCAAGGCGAGCACTTTGCCCCTGAGCTATCCTCCCGAAGACACTTTGCAATGATTGCGAGGATCGTGGCAAAAGCAAGGCGTCAGGCAAGGCTGCTAATGGTAATGCCAGTCTTGAGTGGTCAAGCGTTGTTCCTGGACCTTCTAGAGTTGTGTTTTGACAGGCCGATCCTACTTCCGGATCAGCAGGACATTCGCAATCCTATCTAGATGCGACGCAGGCTAATGTCCACAACTCTCTCTAAATGTGGCATGTGCTAACTTTCACAGTTCTAAGTGTGGCATTTGCTAACACCCACAGTCCCATCTAGATGCGACGTAGGCCAATGTTCACAATTCCATCCAAATGTGGCACGTGCTAACATTCGCAGTTCTAATTGTGGCATTTGCCAACCTTCACAGTTCCAAGAGTTGCACCTGCCAACATTCACAATCCTATCTAGATGCGAAGCAGGCTAACGTTCACAATTCCATCCAAATGTGGCATGTGCTCATATTCACAGTTCTAATTGTGGCATTTGCTAACATTCACGGTTCTAGGTGTGGCACTTGCTAACATTCACAATCATATCTAGGTGTGATGCAGGCCAATGTTCACAATTCTATCTAAATGTGGCACGTGCTAATATTCATAGATCTAAGTGTGGTATTTGCTAACATTCACATACCTATCTAGATGCGATGCAGGCTAATGTTCACAATTCTATCTAAATTCGGCATGTGCTGATATTCACAGTTCTAAGTGTGGCACTTGGTAATATTCACAATCCTATCCAGATGTGACGCAGGCCAATGTTCATAATTCTATCTAAATTCGGCACATGCTAATATTCACAGTTCTAAGTGTGGAATTTGCTAGCATTCACAATCCTATCTAGATGCGACGCAGGCTAATGTTCACAATCCTATTCATTTTACTATCCTAGAGAGGCAAGTAGGTTTGTTATGTAGCAGGGCTTTCAGAGTAGAGTGATTGCTCTACTCCCCACCCTTGGAGTGCTCTACTTCCCACCCTAGGTTGCTCAAAGGAGTGAAATTTCTTCACCCTGAATGCCTACATACATATGTTCGGGTGTCATATTGTAAGAGGGTGTCATACGTAAGCATCTTGGAGATAGACAGTAAGCAATTTTTCCCTGAAGGAGTGACCTTTCCCATCAGGAGGAGGACTAAAACAGTGATTAAATTGGTTAACTACACAGCCTTTCTGGTTCAGCCCAAGCTTTGTCGATTCGGAAGTCTCAAGGCTTACATGGCTAAAGCTGAGCATCTCAGAGAGTTGGGTTTTCGTTGTTCGAAGTAAACCCTTCAAAGCTGTTTCAGTAGCTACCCTAGCCAGATGGGTGAAATGGTGTGTGCAGCAAGCGGGTATAGAAACAGCCTGTTTTGGTGTACAGTCAACACAAGGGTCAATAGCGTCTAAGCCCTTCCCCGTCAGCACTGCCTGGAGGATATTCTGGGGGCCGCAAAGTGTTCGGGCAAGTCAACATGTAAGACTTGTCATTTCAACCCAATTAACCAGATAGCCTCGTTGGTGGTAAGTAAGCTTTAAACAGGCGTAATATGAGCCTGTGGTCTTGACATAGAATACAGATTTTCCATACTAATGTACAGGAAAGTCATAATTATATGAAAGACAAAGGGGCGAAGTATTATCCCACCAGCACAAGCTCTTAGTGATTCGATAGAGACATGAGCATGTTACAGAGGCTAGGAGCTAAGCTGCACTACAGCAGGTGTCAGTAGTGTTGCCTGGAAGGTGTGCAAGCAGAGTTGTGATTGCCCTCCCATGAGGTCAACAAAGTATGTGTGATATGTTGCTGTCTCCTCTTGCAGATACAGAGACAAAGCTACCAGGACCTTGAGGAAGCCTGTAGTCAAGTCATCGGCATTCAGTCATGAGACCCGAGAGTTGCAGTTGAAGTTCTGTAGTTGGCGCTGGGAAAAAAAGAGGAAGTCGGTTTGGACGAGACAGTTATGGATTGTTGAAATAAGAGATTGGATGGAGGGGGTCAAGTGATACCGGAATGCAGAGCAGTGAAGTCAGACTACAAAAAAGGCTACTTTCGAGGAAATTGCAGCTTTGTTTGTGTTTCGTGTTATTGAAATTGGTTTTGTTGACCTTTTTCTGCTTGACAAGTAAAGTTAAGAGAAAGCATAATACTTTGCCTCTGTGTCTTTACTGGAATCAACACAGCACAACGCATTAGTGGCGTCATACAGAAAGATTTAGATCTGGAAGAAACTACTTTCTTGACTAATACTGCCATCACCAATGCTAAAAATCAAATTTCAGACCTTAACAAACTATTTGACAATTTCAAGTCTACCACACTCACCAGAAAGACAAAGAAGCTCCAAAAGGACATTAAAGAAATTCAGTTAGAAGTAGTGTATCCATACATTTTTGATAACTACATCGGCGTAGGGGCGTCAATTTCTCAGGTTCGAGCAGAGGGTCCTCCTCAGACGACCAATCTAGGCCACAACAGGGCCGACAACATGGTCGACAACAGGCACATTTTGCATATCCCCCTCAACCTCCCCCGGCCTTCTTTCCTTTTTTAGGTGGAGGTTTTGGCAACCCCCAATGGGCACAACCACAATGGGGTTTTCCCGCCCGCGGAGGCAGAACAAATCAACGCAGACGCCGGCCGAGGTATTGAACCCCTCTGGTACTTCTCTTACAACCCCTGTCTTTAACCTAGCCGGACTTGCACTTTCAAAATCTGAACTATCAGTCCTATCGAAAGGCCTTTCCTTCGTACCAACATCCTCCACAGATTGGTACGACACAGAAATGGAGGTGCGCACCTTTCTCCGTAAGGTGAGACTGCGCACCTTCTTCCAACAAAATAACCTGGATGAGGAAACTGACAGAGATGACACCGGTCTGCACCAACCCTCCACCTTCACCCCTACTGACGGCCAGATCCCCCACGACCTCCTCACATTTGAGAGATGTGTATTGGAGGACCTAGACCGTTTAAAAACCTGTACTTTGAGAACTAAACATAATCTTGGTATAGCTGAGACGGGCCTTGACGTCACTACAAAGCAATAAAAAGATTGTCATTAAACCCTCTGACAAAGGAGGAAGCCTGGTGATAATGAACAACACACAATACAAAGACATGGTTCTGCAGCTTCTCAATGATAGAGATAGCTACAGGATCCTTCGCAAAGACCTCACAAAGGACCTCTGTCAGGAAATAAGCAACGCAGTTGCCTTTGCACAAGAACGAGACTGGATCTCTGATAAGGAGGCAGCTTTCCTGACCAAACCCTCGGGGAGAACACCATGCTTCTATGCCCTACCTAAAATACATAAGGACCCCCTGAATCCACCTGGCCGCCCGATTGTATCTGGTTGCGGCTCAATCCCGGAGCCCCTGTGCAAGTTTGTAGATCATTTTCTCCAACCCATCAGTACACAATCACATACATATCTAAAAGACACTACGCACACTATCTCCGTATTTGAGGGCCTCCCATTTGACCCCACAGGTCAACTTCTGGTGACAATGGACATCAAGTCCTTCTACACGAACATCCCCCAAGCGGATGCTATCGAGTGTGCCCGAGAGTGGATGTCCGCCGATCCCACTCCCCATAAGACCCGATCAATTTTGTCCTGGAATTAATGGAGATCGCTCTTTGCAAAAACCTTTTTACTTTTGACGGTACAATATATCTCCAGACCAAAGGCACGGCCATGGGTGCAGCATTCGCCCCAAGCCTGGCAATATTGTATATGGCCAAATTTGAGAATGACCATATCTTCTCAGACCAGAATCAATGGAAGGCGCAGATCACCAATTGGCATCGCTACATAGATGACGTCATATTTATTTGGACAGGCACTGCTGTTGAACTAACAGCCTTCTGGACATGGCTAAATACATGTAATAGGGACATTCAATTCACCATTGATAAGAGCAACTCAGAGATGAACTTTCTGGACCTTACTATCAGACACGAGGAGGGTACTTTACAGTGTGACCTTTTCCGGAAACCTACAGACAGGAACACCCTCCTGCACTATACCAGTAACCACCCAGTACACACAAGAGACAACCTACCCTACGGGCAATTCCTCCGCATCCGGAGGAATTGTACCTCGGTTGTGAACTACAAGCGACACTCGGAAGTCCTCACTGCTCGTCTGCGAGCTAGAGGCTACCCAAAGAAACAACTTGCACAGGCCAAGAAACGAGCCCGGTATACAAATCGGGATATCCTCATCCATCCAACACGGGAAGATCACCAGCCAATCGAGACCCGTATGACTTGCGTGGTCACGTTTGGTGCACACACGGCGCATTTGAAGAAAATCATTAAGAAACATTGGCATATAGCACGTCTGAACCTACCCGATGAACAACTCCCGAGGTTCGCCTTCAAACGCGCCAAAAATATTAAAGAGCATCTGGTACATTCTCTTTACCAACCAGATACCACATGCGGCAGTTCCCGCACACTCCGACCCCTACAAGGTCACCACCCATGCGGCAGCTGTGTCGCGTGTACATTTACAAAGAAGATAAAATCTTTTTCCATTGGTGCACGACAATTGACCCTAAAAGATCTGTCCAATTGCAAAAGTTCCAATGTGATCTATTGCATTGAGTGTCCATGTGGCCTCAGATACATAGGCCAAACAACCTGGGCTGTCAACAAGCGGATCTCAGAACACCGCTCCAAAATCAGATGTAAGAACCTGACAGCCCCCCTAGTGGAGCACTATCTGATGATGAATCACACCCCCAACGATATCCTGTGGTGGGTGGTGGAAAAAGTGAAAGGCGGGGCGGATATACAACATAGCCTTCTTAAAAAAGAATCCAGATGGATCCACCGCCTGGACACATACCACCACGGTCTGAATGAGATTTTTCAGCCCTGTATTTAAATGTAAAATTCCATGATTAGCCTGTTGTATGCCACCTCACTATGTATCTTGCCTGGCATCCCCATACACCACCCCCACACATCCCCGGTTGTCGCGCAGCAGTATATGCGCATCTGTGCCCCCCCTTGGGCCCCCTCAGTGCCCATGGACATGTATGTGAGCAATTCTCACACAACACGCTTTGGGGCACTGGTACCATGCACATGAGATCTTCGGCCCACGTGCCATGTTACCACCTATCCTGTCCCTCAGCCCCACTTCTCATAGTGCTGGGACACACGATCCTGCAATCTTTCCTTTCCCGCCCCCCCTTCCCCCCTCCTAGTTTCACCTGTATCAGCCCTGTGGGATGAGTTCAAGCTGCTCTACGAGCAGTTTTGCACCAATAGCAGCTGAGCGCCGTTGCTAGTTCCCATGGTTACCATTAGTACAACAAACAGGAACGCGCGCCTCCACCCCTGCAGGACAAGGCTTCCGTGTCTGCAGGGGATTGGTTAGCGTCACGGAGCCGCAGGCCCCGCGCACGTTAGGTTGCTATGGACGCCGTATTCTTCCATAACGGCACCCAGCGCCCGCGCTTTCACTTGCAACGCGCACTCGCGGCCTCCTTCCAGTCAGACAGCGTTCTTCACTGCGCGCGACTGGACTGTTCGAGCCGCTGCGCTAGGTAAGCCTGCTGTTAGAAGTTACAGGATGTCTGCTCGCCTACTAACACAACTCGGGTGCGAGACCTGGCCTGATCACAGATCACTCTAGCCAACATTATTGTTCTGCACTCACGGCCACGAGGGTTACCCCTACAAGCGCAATCGGGACACTAGAGGGAGGGTTTAAATTTCCTCTCTCTGTTGTACACTATGACACTAACGGTACTAACATCCACTGTTAGTCACTATTTATGTACGTGCTAGAGATATTACCCCGCACCTTGTTCTAAGGTCCTACACATGGACAGCGCATGAAGCCCATACGCCCAATATCTACTGACCAGGTTGCCTTGGCTCCCCACCTCACCCTGGGCTGTTCATCCCTTCCTCTGTCCAGGGTTCTCCCTAGGACTATTCGCAGAAATCACGCCTGATGCTGATGAAGAATTTCTGCGCTTCCATCCCAGCTCACCAACTACCAAGTGAACTTTCACTTGCTTAACTTGCAGGTACCGTTTTTATGCATTTACTCTACCCTGCATCGGCACTTGCCCGCAAGCCAATGCAGCCATTAGTGAGGTCCATACAACACCCTCAGTATTGTTTACCTCCATTTTTGTCTCTTGCGCAGAACAACGCTCTACATTACGACTACTGCCCTCGGCCAGCCCTCCTTCCAGCAGGACCCATTTGAGTACCCCCATTTGCCCAGCCTTTTTGCCCTTCGGTGATCGAAGACCGAGTTTTTGGGATCACAGCACCGGCAGGTAAGCCGCTGCCTCAGTGCTTGAGAGAACATACATTTTGTCACTTATGCCAAATGACCATTGGCATCCTTGTAAAATCACTCATTGAAGCTCTCTATACCCACTGCAGGGTCGCCCCTACGGAGCCCTGATGAAGGCGGGCGCTACCTTAATGCACTTCCGCCAAAACGTGCAATCCGGGAACAGCCACATGTAATTGTTCCCGTCTGAATCAGACCCTGTTCATTTAGTCTCTGTCACGTTGGCTATCAAGATATCTTACTCTCCATAGGACCCTGGAAATACATTTTGCTGGAAAGTAATACCTGACTAAGTAACTTTCCATTAACAAGGATACCCTTAAGACATTTCTGACCTTGGGATTTGTTCACAAAGGACCTATGTGTCCACATAAATTGGTACACTATTATGCAAGAAAAAAAGTAAAAAACCTTTGCTCAAGATTGATCTGTATATTGTTAATACAGTATTCCTTGTTCACTTTGTTGTAAACACTGCACTTCTGTTTTCCCTTTTTTTAAATTTTTATTGATGGTATCATATGTTGTCTTAACCTTTCATTTATGTATGTTGCATTTTTTCAACATCTTCTTTCAAGTTTTATGTACTGAATTCTTGCCTATGTGATTAGCAAATAAAACTCTTGTTTGCTACTCTCTGGTTTGTCTTAGCTCAGTGAGAGGTTAATACACCTTTGTCCTCAGGTTCGGATCTACCACTTAATGGACCAACCTACACACTAATCGGTGGACAGGACCACACTCCTGTACCAGTAAAGTACTATAGCCTTGAGCTTTGTCCACTAGGAAGGGTACATCCTTTTTGTTTACATTTACTGGAATCATGACTTTCCTGCAAGTCACTATGGAAATTATGTGTCGTGCTCCACATCTTGTGGTAGCAACTTGAGGTGCTGCACACACCTCGCTCTATACTAGGAAGACAGCGTTCGTCATCATGTGCTTTCATAGTATTCAAAGTGCCCTCTAACTTGGAATCAAGGGTCTGCTGCATCACATGTGAGGAATGCAGTGGGTTTGTGTTTACTTGTTTGTAAAGGTCACTAGTGAAAGTTGTTCTTTTTATCCTTTTGAAACTTGGCAGATTCTGGCATGCATCTCATATCCTGTGTTCTCTAATGGAAGGATTTGGCAGCAATGGCTGTTCCTTAGAATCCCCCCCTAATGAGTTACTCAAGCTTTTGCTGTACTTGCAGTGTGCACGGAATACTCGTAACCTGCAGTGTCGGGAAAGATCTCTGGTCCGCATGAGAATCCCCCCGTAATGAGTTACTCAAGCTTTTGCTGCACTTGCAGTGTGCACGGATGGCCATGTTCCCTATTGACTAATACCCATAACCTGCAGTGTCGGGAAAGATCTCTGGTCCTCATTAGAATCCCCCGTAATGAGTTACTCAAGCTTTCGCTGTACTTGCAGTGTGCACGGATGGCCATGTTCCCTATTAACTAATACCCGTAACCTGCAGTGTCGGGAAATATTTCTGGTCCTCATTAAAATCCCCCGTAATGAGTCACTCAAGCTTTTGCTATACTTGCAGTGTGCACAGAATACCCGTAACCTGCAGTGTCGGGAAAGATCTCTGGTCCTCATTCGAATCCCCCCGTAATGAGTTACTCAAGCTTTCACTGTACTTGCAGTGTGCACGGAAGGCCATGTTCCCTATTGACTAATACCCGCAACTTGCAGTGTCAGGAAAGATCTTCGCGCCTTGAAACACTTGTGTATAGGCACGTTATAAATACCGTATCATATCCTATCATATCTCTGGTCCTCATTAGAATCCCCCGTAATGAGTTACTCAAGCTTTTGCTGTACTTGCAGTGTGCACGGATGGCCATGTGCCCTATTGACTAATACTCGTAACCTGCAGTGTCGGGAAAGATCCCTGGTCCTCATTAGAATCCCCCCATAATGAGTTACTCAAGCTTTTGCTGTACTTGCAGTGTGCACGGATGGCCGTGTTCCCTATTGACTAATACCTGTAACTTGCAGTGTCGGGAAAGATCTCTGGTCCTCATTAGAATCCCCCCGTAATGAGTTACTCAAGCTTTCGCTGTACTTGCAGTGTGCACGGATGGCCATGTTCCCTATTGACTAATACCCGTAACCTGCAGTGTCGGGAAAGATCTCTGGTCCTCATTAGAATCCCCCCATAATGAGTTACTCAAGCTTTTGCTGTACTTGCAGTGTGCACAGAATACCCGTAACCTGCAGTGTCAGGAAAGATCTCTGGTCCTGATTAGTATCCCCCCGTAATGAGTTACTCAAGCTTTTGCTGTACTTGCAGTATGCACGGATGGCCATGTTCCCTATTGACTAATACCTGTAACCTGCAGTGTCGGGAAAGACCTCTGGTCGTCATTAGAATCCCCCGTAATGAGTTACTGAAGCTTTTGCTGTACTTGCAGTGTGCACGGATGGCCATGTTCCCTATTGACTAATACCCATAACCTGCAGTGTCGGGAAAGATCTCTGGTCCTCATTAGAATCCCCCGTAATGAGTTACTCAAGCTTTCGCTGTACTTGCAGTGTGCACGGTTGGCCATGTTCCCTATTAACTAATACCCGTAACCTGCAGTGTCGGGAAAGATCTCTGGTCCTCATTAAAATCCCCCGTAATGAGTCACTCAAGCTTTTGCTGTACTTGCAGTGTGGACAGAATACCCGTAACCTGCAGTGTCGGGAAAGATCTCTGGTCCTCATTAGAATCCCCCCGTAATGAGTTACTCAAGCTTTCACTGTACTTGCAGTGTGCACATATGGCCATGTTCCCTATTGACTAATACCTGTAACCTGCAATGTCGGGTAAGATCTCTGGTCCTCATTAGAATCCCCCGTAATGAGTTACTCAAGCTTTCGCTGTACTTGCAGTGTGCACGGAAGGCCATGTTCCCTATTGACTAATACCCGCAACCTGCAGTGTCGGGAAAGATCTTCGAGCCTTGAAACACTTTTGTATAGGCACGTTATAAATACTGTATCATATCCTATCATATCTCGGGTCCTCATTAGAATCCCCCATAATGAGTTACTCAAGCTCTTGCTGTACTTGCAGTGTGCACGGAATACCCATAACGTGCAGTGTAGGGACAGATCTCTGGTCCTCATTAGAATCCCCCCTTAATGAGTTACTCAAGCTTTCGCTGTACTTGCAGTGTGCACGGATGGCCATGTTCCCGATTGACTAATACCCGTAACCTGCAGTGTCGGGAAAGATCTCTGGTCCTCATTAGAATCCCCCCATAATGAGTTACTCAAGCTTTCGCTGTACTTGCAGTGTGCACGGATGGCCATGTTCCCTATTGACTAATACTCGTAACCTGCAGTGTCGGGAAAGATCTCTGGTCCTCATTAGAATCCCCCTGTAATGAGTTACTCAAGCTTTCGCTGTACTTGCAGTGTGCACAGATGGCCATGTTCCCTATTGACTAATACCCGTAACCTGCAGTGTCTGGAAAGATCTCTGGTCCTCATTAGAATCCCACCATAATGGGTTACTCAAGCTTTTGCTGTACTTGCAGTGTGCACGGATGGCCATTTTCCCTATTGACTAATACCTGTAACTTGCAGTGTCGGGAAAGATCTCTGGTCCTCATTAGAATCCCCCCGTAATGAGTTACTCAAGCTTTCGCTGTACTTGCAGTGTGCACGGATGGCCATGTTCCCTATTGACTAATACCCGTAACCTGCAGTGTCGGGAAAGATCTCTGGTCCTCATTAGAATCCCCCCATAATGAGTTACTCAAGCTTTTGCTGTACTTGCAGTGTGCACAGAATACCCGTAACCTGCAGTGTCAGGAAAGATCTCTGGTCCTGATTAGTATCCCCCCGTAATGAGTTACTCAAGCTTTTGCTGTACTTGCAGTATGCACGGATGGCCATGTTCCCTATTGACTAATACCTGTAACCTGCAGTGTCGGGAAAGACCTCTGGTCGTCATTAGAATCCCCCGTAATGAGTTACTGAAGCTTTTGCTGTACTTGCAGTGTGCACGGATGGCCATGTTCCCTATTGACTAATACCCATAACCTGCAGTGTCGGGAAAGATCTCTGGTCCTCATTAGAATCCCCCGTAATGAGTTACTCAAGCTTTCGCTGTACTTGCAGTGTGCACGGTTGGCCATGTTCCCTATTAACTAATACCCGTAACCTGCAGTGTCGGGAAAGATCTCTGGTCCTCATTAAAATCCCCCGTAATGAGTCACTCAAGCTTTTGCTGTACTTGCAGTGTGGACAGAATACCCGTAACCTGCAGTGTCGGGAAAGATCTCTGATCCTCATTAGAATCCCCCCGTAATGAGTTACTCAAGCTTTCACTGTACTTGCAGTGTGCACATATGGCCATGTTCCCTATTGACTAATACCTGTAACCTGCAATGTCGGGTAAGATCTCTGGTCCTCATTAGAATCCCCCGTAATGAGTTACTCAAGCTTTCGCTGTACTTGCAGTGTGCACGGAAGGCCATGTTCCCTATTGACTAATACCCGCAACCTGCAGTGTCGGGAAAGATCTTCGAGCCTTGAAACACTTTTGTATAGGCACGTTATAAATACTGTATCATATCCTATCATATCTCGGGTCCTCATTAGAATCCCCCACAATGAGTTACTCAAGCTTTTGCTGTACTTGCAGTGTGCACGGAATACCCATAACGTGCAGTGTAGGGACAGATCTCTGGTCCTCATTAGAATCCCCCCTTAATGAGTTACTCAAGCTTTCGCTGTACTTGCAGTGTGCACGGATGGCCATGTTCCCGATTGACTAATACCCGTAACCTGCAGTGTCGGGAAAGATGTCTGGTCCTCATTAGAATCCCCCCATAATGAGTTACTCAAGCTTTCGCTGTACTTGCAGTGTGCACGGATGGCCATGTTCCCTATTGACTAATACTCGTAACCTGCAGTGTCGGGAAAGATCTCTGGTCCTCATTAGAATCCCCCTGTAATGAGTTACTCAAGCTTTCGCTGTACTTGCAGTGTGCACAGATGGCCATGTTCCCTATTGACTAATACCCGTAACCTGCAGTGTCGGGAAAGATCTCTGGTCCTCATTAGAATCCCACCATAATGGGTTACTCAAGATTTTGCTGTACTTGCAGTGTGCACGGATGGCAATGTTCCCTATTGACTAATACCAGTAACCTACTTTGTCTGGAAAGATCTCTGGTCCTCATTAGAATCCTCCCGTAATGAGTTACTCAAGCTTTTGCTGTATTTGCAGTGTGCACGGAACACCCGTAACCTGCAGTGTCGGGAAAGATCTATGGTCCTCATTAGAATCCCCCGGTAATGAGTTACTCAAGCTTTTGCTGTACTTGGAGTATGCACGGATGACCATGTTCCCTATTGACTAATACCCGTAACCTGCAGTGTCGGGAAAGATCTTCGCGCCTCGAAACACTCGTGTATAGGCGCATTATAAATACCATAACATATCCTATCATATCTCTGGTCCTCATTAGAATCCCCCGTAATGAGTTACTCAAGCTTTCGCTGTACTTGCAGTGTGCACGGATGGCCATGTTCCCTATTGACTAATACTCGTAACCTGCAGTGTCGGGAAAGATCTCTGGTCCTCATTAGAATCCCCTCGTAATGAGTTACTCAAGCTTTCGCTGTACTTGCAGTGTGCACGGATGGCCATGTTCCCGATTGACTAATACCCATAACCTGCAGTGTCGGGAAAGATCTCTGGTCCTCATTAGAATCCCCCCATAATTATTTACTCAAGCTTTCGCTGTACTTGCAGTGTGCACAGATGGCCATGTTCCCTATTGACTAATACCCGTTACCTGCAGTGTCGGGAAAGATCCCTGGTCCTCATTAGAATCCCCCCTTAATGAGTTACTCAAGCTTTCACTGTACTTGCAGTGTGCATGGATGGCCATGTTCCCTATTGACTAATACTCGTAACCTGCAGTGTCGGGAAAGATCTCTGGTCCTCATTAGAATCCCCCCGTAATGAGTTACTCAAGCTTTCGCTGTACTTGCAGTGTGCACGGATGGCCATGTTCCCTATTGACTAATACCCGTAACCTGCAGTGTCGGGAAAGATCTCTGGTCCTCATTAGAATCCCCCCATAATGTGTTACTCAAGCTTTTGCTGTACTTGCAGTGTGCACGGATGGCCATGTTCCCTATTGACTAATACCAGTAACCTGCAGTGTCGGGAAAGATCTCTGGTCCTCATTAGAATCCTCCCGTAATGAGTTACTCAAGCTTTTGCTGTACTTGCAGTGTGCACGGAATACCCGTATCCTGCAGTGTCGGGAAAGATCTATGGTCCTCATTAGAATCCCCCGGTAATGAGTTACTCAAGCTTTTGCTATACTTGGAGTATGCACGGATGACCATGTTCCCTATTGACTAATACCCGTAACCTGCAGTGTCGGGAAAGATCTTCGCGCCTCAAAACACTTGTGTATAGGCGCATTATAAATACCATAACATATCCTATCATATCTCTGGTCCTCATTAGAATCCCCCGTAATGAGTTACTCAAGCTTTTGCTGTACTTGCAGTGTGCACGGATGGCCATGTTCCCTATTGACTAATACCCGTAACCTGCAGTGTCGGGAAAGATCTCTGGTCCTCATTAGAATCCTCCTGTAATGAGTTACTCAAGCTTTTGCTGTACTTGCAGTGTGCACGGATGGTCATGTTCCCTACTGACTAATACCTGTAACCTGCAGTGTTGGGGAAGATCTCTGGTCCTCATTAGAATCCCCCTGTAATGAGTTACTCAAGCTTTTGCTGTACTTGCAGTGTGCACGCATGGCCATGTTCCCTATTGACTAATACCCGTAACCTGCAGTGTCGGGAAAGACCTCTGGTCGTCATTAGAATCCCCCGTAATGAGTTACTCAAGCTTTTGCTGTACTTGCAGTGTGCACAGATGGCCATGTTCCCTATTGACTAATACCTGTAACCTGCAGTGTCGGGAAAGATCTCTGGTCCTCATTAGAATCCTCCTGTAATGAGTTACTCAAGCTTTTGCTATACTTGCAGTGTGCACGGAATACCCGTAACCTGCATTGTCGGGAAAGATCTATGGTCCTCATTAGAATCCCCCCGTAATTAGTTACTCAAGCTTTCGCTGTACTTGCAGTGTGCACAGATGGCCATGTTCCCTATTGACTAATACCCGTAACCTGCAGTGTCGGGAAAGATCTTCGCGCCTTGAAAGACTCGTGTATAGGTGCATTATAAATACCATAACATATCCTGTCATATCTCTGGTCCTCATTAGAATCCCCCGTAGTGAGTTACGCAAGCTTTTGCTGTACTTGCAGTGTGCACGGAATACCCATAACCTGCAGTCGGGAAAGATCTCTGGTCCTCATTAGAATCCCCCCGTAATGAGTTACTCAAGCTTTCGCTGTACTTGCAGTGTGCACGGATGGCCATGTTCCCTATTGACCAATACCCGTAACCAGCAGTGTCGGGAAAGATCCCTGGGCCTCATTAGAATCCCCCCTTAATGAGTTACTCAAGCTTTCGCTGGTCTTGCAGCGTGCATGAATGGCCATGAGCCCTATTGACTAATACTCGTAACCTGCAGTGTCGGGAAAGATCCCTGGGTCTCATTAGAATCCCCCCACAATGAGTTACTCAAGCTTTCGCTGTACTTGCAGTGTGCACGGATGGGCATGTTCCCGATTGACTAATACCCGTAACCTGCAGTGTCGGGAAAGATCTCTGGTCCTCATTAGAATCCCCCCATAATGAGTTACTCAAGCTTTCGCTGTACTTGCAGTGTGCACGGATGGCCATGTTCCCTATTGACTAATACCCGTTACCTGCAGTGTCGGGAAAGATCCCTGGGCCTCATTAGAATCCCCCCACAATGAGTTACTCAAGCTTTCGCTGTACTTGCAGTGTGCACGGATGGCCATGTTCCCTATTGACTAATACCCGTTACCTGCAGTGTCGGGAAAGATCCCTGGGTCTCATTAGAATCCCCCCACAATGAGTTACTCAAGCTTTCGCTGTACTTGCAGTGTGCACGGATGGGCATGTTCCCGATTGACTAATACCCGTAACCTGCAGCGTCGGGAAAGATCTCTGGTCCTCATTAGAATCCCCCCATAATGAGTTACTCAAGCTTTCGCTGTAC
The DNA here is from genome assembly GCF_040938575.1 of Ambystoma mexicanum. Taxonomy (NCBI): domain Eukaryota; kingdom Metazoa; phylum Chordata; class Amphibia; order Caudata; family Ambystomatidae; genus Ambystoma; species Ambystoma mexicanum. Next base: position 435,520,441 of record NC_090940.1, read on the forward strand.
TTGCAGTGTGCACGGATGGGCATGTTCCCGATTGACTAATACCCGTAACCTGCAGTGTCGGGAAAGATCCCTGGGTCTCATTAGAATCCCCCCACAATGAGTTACTCAAGCTTTCGCTGTACTTGCAGTGTGCACGGATGGCCATGTTCCCTATTGACTAATACCCGTTACCTGCAGTGTCGGGAAAGATCCCTGGTCCTCATTAGAATCCCCCCTTAATGAGTTACTCAAGCTTTCGCTGTACTTGCAGTGTGCACGGATGGCCATGTTCCCTATTGACTAATACTCGTAACCTGCAGTGTCGGGAAAGATCTCTGGTCCTCATTAGAATCCCCCCGTAATGAGTTACTCAAGCTTTTGCTGTACTTGCAGTGTGCACGGATGGCCATGTTCCCTATTGACTAATACCCGTAACCTGCAGTGTCGGGAAAGATCTCTGGTCCTCATTAGAATCCCCCGTAATGAGTTACTCAAGCTTTCGCTGTACTTGCAGTGTGCACGGATGGCCATGTTCCCTATTGACTAATACCCGTAACCTGCAGTGTCGGGAAAGATCTCTGGTCCTCGTTAAAATCCTCCTGTAATGAGTTACTCAAGCTTTTGCTGTACTTGCAGTGTGCGCAGAATACCCGTAACCTGCAGTGTCGGGAAAAATCTCTGGTCCTCATTAGAATCCTCCCGTAATGAGTTACTCAAGCTTTTGCTGTACTTGCAGTGTGCACAGAATACCCGTAACCTGCAGTGTCGGGAAATATCTCTGGTCCTCATTAGAATCCCCCGTAATGAGTTACTCAAGCTTTTGCTATACTTGCAGTGTGCACGGATGGCCATGTTCCCTATTGACTAATACCCGTGACTTGCAGTGTCGGGAAAGATCTCTGGTCCTCATTAGAATCCTCCCGTAATGAGTTACTCAAGCTTTTGCTGTACTTGCAGTGTGCACAGAATACCCGTAACCTCCAGTGTCGGGAAAGATCTCTGGCCCTCATGAGAATCCCCCCGTAATGAGTTACTCGAGCTTTTGCCGTACTTGCAGTGTGCACGGATGGCCATGTTCCCTATTGACTAATACCCGTAACCTGCAGTGTCGGGAAAGATCTCTGGACCTCATTAGAATCCCCCGTAATGAGTTACTCAAGCTTTCGCTGTACTTGCACTGTGCACGGATGGCCATGTTCCCTATTGACTAATACCCGTAACCTGCAGTGTCGGGAAAGATCTCTGGTCCTCGTTAAAGTCCTCCTGTAATGAGTTACTCAAGCTTTTGCTGTACTTGCAGTGTGCACAGAATACCCGTAACCTGAAGTGTCGGGAAAGATCTCTGGTCCTCATTAGAATCCCCCCATAATGAGTTACTCAAGATTTTGCTGTACTTGCAGTGTGCACGGATGGCCATGTTCCCTATTGACTAATACCCGTAACCTGCAGTGTCGGGAAAGATCTCTGGTCCTCATTAAAATCCCCCGTAATGAGTCACTCAAGCTTTTGCTGTACTTGCAGTGTGGACAGAATACCCGTAACCTGCAGTGTCGGGAAAGATCTCTGGTCCTCATTAGAATCCCCCCGTAATGAGTTACTCAAGCTTTCACTGTACTTGCAGTGTGCACATATGGCCATGTTCCCTATTGACTAATACCTGTAACCTGCAATGTCGGGTAAGATCTCTGGTCCTCATTAGAATCCCCCGTAATGAGTTACTCAAGCTTTCGCTGTACTTGCAGTGTGCACGGAAGGCCATGTTCCCTATTGACTAATACCCGCAACCTGCAGTGTCGGGAAAGATCTTCGAGCCTTGAAACACTTTTGTATAGGCACGTTATAAATACTGTATCATATCCTATCATATCTCGGGTCCTCATTAGAATCCCCCATGATGAGTTACTCAAGCTTTTGCTGTACTTGCAGTGTGCACGGAATACCTATAACGTGCAGTGTAGGGACAGATCTCTGGTCCTCATTAGAATCCCCCCTTAATGAGTTACTCAAGCTTTCGCTGTACTTGCAGTGTGCACGGATGGCCATGTTCCCGATTGACTAATACCCGTAACCTGCAGTGTCGGGAAAGATCTCTGGTCCTCATTAGAATCCCCCCATAATGAGTTACTCAAGCTTTCGCTGTACTTGCAGTGTGCACGGATGGCCATGTTCCCTATTGACTAATACTCGTAACCTGCAGTGTCGGGAAAGATCTCTGGTCCTCATTAGAATCCCCCTGTAATGAGTTACTCAAGCTTTCGCTGTACTTGCAGTGTGCACAGATGGCCATGTTCCCTATTGACTAATACCCGTAACCTGCAGTGTCGGGAAAGATCTCTGGTCCTCATTAGAATCCCACCATAATGGGTTACTCAAGCTTTTGCTGTACTTGCAGTGTGCACGGATGGCCATGTTCCCTATTGACTAATACCAGTAACCTACAGTGTCTGGAAAGATCTCTGGTCCTCATTAGAATCCTCCCGTAATGAGTTACTCAAGCTTTTGCTGTATTTGCAGTGTGCACGGAATACCCGTAACCTGCAGTGTCGGGAAAGATCTATGGTCCTCATTAGAATCCCCCGGTAATGAGTTACTCAAGCTTTTGCTGTACTTGGAGTATGCACGGATGACCATGTTCCCTATTGACTAATACCCGTAACCTGCAGTGTCGGGAAAGGTCTTCGCGCCTCGAAACACTCGTGTATAGGCGCATTATAAATACCATAACATATCCTATCATATCTCTGGTCCTCATTAGAATCCCCCGTAATGAGTTACTCAAGCTTTCGCTGTACTTGCAGTGTGCACGGATGGCCATGTTCCCTATTGACTAATACTCGTAACCTGCAGTGTCGGGAAAGATCTCTGGTCCTCATTAGAATCCCCTCGTAATGAGTTACTCAAGCTTTCGCTGTACTTGCAGTGTGCACGGATGGCCATGTTCCCGATTGACTAATACCCGTAACCTGCAGTGTCGGGAAAGATCTCTGGTCCTCATTAGAATCCCCCCATAATGATTTACTCAAGCTTTCGCTGTACTTGCAGTGTGCACAGATGGCCATGTTCCCTATTGACTAATACCCGTTACCTGCAGTGTCGGGAAAGATCCCTGGTCCTCATTAGAATCCCCCCTTAATGAGTTACTCAAGCTTTCACTGTACTTGCAGTGTGCATGGATGGCCATGTTCCCTATTGACTAATACTCGTAACCTGCAGTGTCGGGAAATATCTCTGGTCCTCATTAGAATCCCCCGTAATGAGTTACTCAAGCTTTTGCTATACTTGCAGTGTGCACGGATGGCCATGTTCCCTATTGACTAATACCCGTGACTTGCAGTGTCGGGAAAGATCTCTGGTCCTCATTAGAATCCTCCCGTAATGAGTTACTCAAGCTTTTGCTGTACTTGCAGTGTGCACAGAATACCCGTAACCTCCAGTGTCGGGAAAGATCTCTGGCCCTCATGAGAATCCCCCCGTAATGAGTTACTCGAGCTTTTGCCGTACTTGCAGTGTGCACGGATGGCCATGTTCCCTATTGACTAATACCCGTAACCTGCAGTGTCGGGAAACATCTCTGGACCTCATTAGAATCCCCCGTAATGAGTTACTCAAGCTTTCGCTGTACTTGCACTGTGCACGGATGGCCATGTTCCCTATTGACTAATACCCGTAACCTGCAGTGTCGGGAAAGATCTCTGGTCCTCGTTAAAGTCCTCCTGTAATGAGTTACTCAAGCTTTTGCTGTACTTGCAGTGTGCACAGAATACCCGTAACCTGAAGTGTCGGGAAAGATCTCTGGTCCTCATTAGAATCCCCCCATAATGAGTTACTCAAGATTTTGCTGTACTTGCAGTGTGCACGGATGGCCATGTTCCCTATTGACTAATACCCGTAACCTGCAGTGTCGGGAAAGATCTCTGGTCCTCATTAAAATCCCCCGTAATGAGTCACTCAAGCTTTTGCTGTACTTGCAGTGTGGACAGAATACCCGTAACCTGCAGTGTCGGGAAAGATCTCTGGTCCTCATTAGAATCCCCCCGTAATGAGTTACTCAAGCTTTCACTGTACTTGCAGTGTGCACATATGGCCATGTTCCCTATTGACTAATACCTGTAACCTGCAATGTCGGGTAAGATCTCTGGTCCTCATTAGAATCCCCCGTAATGAGTTACTCAAGCTTTCGCTGTACTTGCAGTGTGCACGGAAGGCCATGTTCCCTATTGACTAATACCCGCAACCTGCAGTGTCGGGAAAGATCTTCGAGCCTTGAAACACTTTTGTATAGGCACGTTATAAATACTGTATCATATCCTATCATATCTCGGGTCCTCATTAGAATCCCCCATGATGAGTTACTCAAGCTTTTGCTGTACTTGCAGTGTGCACGGAATACCTATAACGTGCAGTGTAGGGACAGATCTCTGGTCCTCATTAGAATCCCCCCTTAATGAGTTACTCAAGCTTTCGCTGTACTTGCAGTGTGCACGGATGGCCATGTTCCCGATTGACTAATACCCGTAACCTGCAGTGTCGGGAAAGATCTCTGGTCCTCATTAGAATCCCCCCATAATGAGTTACTCAAGCTTTCGCTGTACTTGCAGTGTGCACGGATGGCCATGTTCCCTATTGACTAATACTCGTAACCTGCAGTGTCGGGAAAGATCTCTGGTCCTCATTATAATCCCCCTGTAATGAGTTACTCAAGCTTTCGCTGTACTTGCAGTGTGCACAGATGGCCATGTTCCCTATTGACTAATACCCGTAACCTGCAGTGTCGGGAAAGATCTCTGGTCCTCATTAGAATCCCACCAAAATGGGTTACTCAAGCTTTTGCTGTACTTGCAGTGTGCACGGATGGCCATGTTCCCTATTGACTAATACCAGTAACCTACAGTGTCTGGAAAGATCTCTGGTCCTCATTAGAATCCTCCCGTAATGAGTTACTCAAGCTTTTGCTGTATTTGCAGTGTGCACGGAATACCCGTAACCTGCAGTGTCGGGAAAGATCTATGGTCCTCATTAGAATCCCCCGGTAATGAGTTACTCAAGCTTTTGCTGTACTTGGAGTATGCACGGATGACCATGTTCCCTATTGACTAATACCCGTAACCTGCAGTGTCGGGAAAGGTCTTCGCGCCTCGAAACACTCGTGTAAAGGCGCATTATAAATACCATAACATATCCTATCATATCTCTGGTCCTCATTAGAATCCCCCGTAATGAGTTACTCAAGCTTTCGCTGTACTTGCAGTGTGCACGGATGGCCATGTTCCCTATTGACTAATACTCGTAACCTGCAGTGTCGGGAAAGATCTCTGGTCCTCATTAGAATCCCCTCGTAATGAGTTACTCAAGCTTTCGCTGTACTTGCAGTGTGCACGGATGGCCATGTTCCCGATTGGCTAATACCCGTAACCTGCAGTGTCGGGAAAGATCTCTGGTCCTCATTAGAATCCCCCCATAATGATTTACTCAAGCTTTCGCTGTACTTGCAGTGTGCACAGATGGCCATGTTCCCTATTGACTAATACCCGTTACCTGCAGTGTCGGGAAAGATCCCTGGTCCTCATTAGAATCCCCCCTTAATGAGTTACTCAAGCTTTCACTGTACTTGCAGTGTGCATGGATGGCCATGTTCCCTATTGACTAATACTCGTAACCTGCAGTGTCGGGAAAGATCTCTGGTCCTCATTAGAATCCCCCCGTAATGAGTTACTCAAGCTTTCGCTGTACTTGCAGTGTGCACGGATGGCCATGTTCCCTATTGACTAATACCCGTAACCTGCAGTGTCGGGAAAGATCTCTGGTCCTCATTAGAATCCCCCCATAATGTGTTACTCAAGCTTTTGCTGTACTTGCAGTGTGCACGGATGGCCATGTTCCCTATTGACTAATACCAGTAACCTGCAGTGTCGGGAAAGATCTCTGGTCCTCATTAGAATCCTCCCGTAATGAGTTACTCAAGCTTTTGCTGTACTTGCAGTGTGCACGGAATACCCGTAACCTGCAGTGTCGGGAAAGATCTATGGTCCTCATTAGAATCCCCCGGTAATGAGTTACTCAAGCTTTTGCTATACTTGGAGTATGCACGGATGACCATGTTCCCTATTGACTAATACCCGTAACCTGCAGTGTCGGGAAAGATCTTCGCGCCTCAAAACACTTGTGTATAGGCGCATTATAAATACCATAACATATCCTATCATATCTCTGGTCCTCATTAGAATCCCCCGTAATGAGTTACTCAAGCTTTTGCTGTACTTGCAGTGTGCACGGATGGCCATGTTCCCTATTGACTAATACCCGTAACCTGCAGTGTCGGGAAAGATCTCTGGTCCTCATTAGAATCCTCCTGTAATGAGTTACTCAAGCTTTTGCTGTACTTGCAGTGTGCACGGATGGTCATGTTCCCTACTGACTAATACCTGTAACCTGCAGTGTTGGGGAAGATCTCTGGTCCTCATTAGAATCCCCCTGTAATGAGTTACTCAAGCTTTTGCTGTACTTGCAGTGTGCACGGATGGCCATGTTCCCTATTGACTAATACCCGTAACCTGCAGTGTCGGGAAAGACCTCTGGTCGTCATTAGAATCCCCCGTAATGAGTTACTCAAGCTTTTGCTGTACTTGCAGTGTGCACGGATGGCCATGTTCCCTATTGACTAATACCTGTAACCTGCAGTGTCGGGAAAGATCTCTGGTCCTCATTAGAATCCTCCTGTAATGAGTTACTCAAGCTTTTGCTGTACTTGCAGTGTGCACGGAATACCCGTAACCTGCAGTGTCGGGAAAGATCTATGGTCCTCATTAGAATCCCCCCGTAATTAGTTACTCAAGCTTTCGCTGTACTTGCAGTGTGCACAGATGGCCATGTTCCCTATTGACTAATACCCGTAACCTGCAGTGTCGGGAAAGATCTTCGCGCCTTGAAAGACTCGTGTATAGGTGCATTATAAATACCATAACATATCCTGTCATATCTCTGGTCCTCATTAGAATCCCCCGTAGTGAGTTACTCAAGCTTTTGCTGTACTTGCAGTGTGCACGGAATACCCATAACCTGCAGTCGGGAAAGATCTCTGGTCCTCATTAGAATCCCCCCGTAATGAGTTACTCAAGCTTTCGCTGTACTTGCAGTGTGCACGGATGGCCATGTTCCCTATTGACCAATACCCGTAACCAGCAGTGTGGGGAAAGATCTCTGGTCCTCATTAGAATCCCCCCTTAATGAGTTACTCAAGCTTTCGCTGGTCTTGCAGCGTGCATGAATGGCCATGAGCCCTATTGACTAATACTCGTAACCTGCAGTGTCGGGAAAGATCCCTGGGTCTCATTAGAATCCCCCCACAATGAGTTACTCAAGCTTTCGCTGTACTTGCAGTGTGCACGGATGGGCATGTTCCCGATTGACTAATACCCGTAACCTGCAGTGTCGGGAAAGATCTCTGGTCCTCATTAGAATCCCCCCATAATGAGTTACTCAAGCTTTCGCTGTACTTACAGTGTGCACGGATGGCCATGTTCCCTATTGACTAATACCCGTTACCTGCAGTGTCGGGAAAGATCCCTGGGTCTCATTAGAATCCCCCCACAATGAGTTACTCAAGCTTTCGCTGTACTTGCAGTGTGCACGGATGGCCATGTTCCCTATTGACTAATACCCGTTACCTGCAGTGTCGGGAAAGATCCCTGGGTCTCATTAGAATCCCCCCACAATGAGTTACTCAAGCTTTCGCTGTACTTGCAGTGTGCACGGATGGGCATGTTCCCGATTGACTTATACCCGTAACCTGCAGTGTCGGGAAAGATCTCTGGTCCTCATTAGAATCCCCCCATAATGAGTTACTCAAGCTTTCGCTGTACTTGCAGTGTGCACGGATGGGCATGTTCCCGATTGACTAATACCCGTAACCTGCAGTGTCGGGAAAGATCCCTGGGTCTCATTAGAATCCCCCCACAATGAGTTACTCAAGCTTTCGCTGTACTTGCAGTGTGCACGGATGGCCATGTTCCCTATTGACTAATACCCGTTACCTGCAGTGTCGGGAAAGATCCCTGGTCCTCATTAGAATCCCCCTTAATGAGTTACTCAAGCTTTCGCTGTACTTGCAGTGTGCACGGATGGCCATGTTCCCTATTGACTAATACTCGTAACCTGCAGTGTCGGGAAAGATCTCTGGTCCTCATTAGAATCCCCCCGTAATGAGTTACTCAAGCTTTTGCTGTACTTGCAGTGTGCACGGATGGCCATGTTCCCTATTGACTAATACCCGTAACCTGCAGTGTCGGGAAAGATCTCTGGTCCTCATTAGAATCCCCCGTAATGAGTTACTCAAGCTTTCGCTGTACTTGCAGTGTGCACGGATGGCCATGTTCCCTATTGACTAATACCCGTAACCTGCAGTGTCGGGAAAGATCTCTGGTCCTCGTTAAAATCCTCCTGTAATGAGTTACTCAAGCTTTTGCTGTACTTGCAGTGTGCGCAGAATACCCGTAACCTGCAGTGTCGGGAAAAATCTCTGGTCCTCATTAGAATCCTCCCGCAATGAGTTACTCAAGCTTTTGCTGTACTTGCAGTGTGCACAGAATACCCGTAACCTGCAGTGTCGGGAAATATCTCTGGTCCTCATTAGAATCCCCCGTAATGAGTTACTCAAGCTTTTGCTATACTTGCAGTGTGCACGGATGGCCATGTTCCCTATTGACTAATACCCGTGACCTGCAGTGTCGGGAAAGATCTCTGGTCCTCATTAGAATCCTCCCGTAATGAGTTACTCAAGCTTTTGCTGTACTTGCAGTGTGCACAGAATACCCGTAACCTCCAGTGTCGGGAAAGATCTCTGGCCCTCATGAGAATCCCCCCGTAATGAGTTACTCGAGCTTTTGCTGTACTTGCAGTGTGCACGGATGGCCATGTTCCCTATTGACTAATACCCGTAACCTGCAGTGTCGGGAAAGATCTCTGGACCTCATTAGAATCCCCCGTAATGAGTTACTCAAGCTTTCGCTGTACTTGCACTGTGCACGGATGGCCATGTTCCCTATTGACTAATACCCGTAACCTGCAGTGTCGGGAAAGATCTCTGGTCCTCGTTAAAGTCCTCCTGTAATGAGTTACTCAAGCTTTTGCTGTACTTGCAGTGTGCACAGAATACCCGTAACCTGAAGTGTCGGGAAAGAACTCTGGTCCTCATTAGAATCCCCCCATAATGAGTTACTCAAGATTTTGCTGTACTTGCAGTGTGCACGGATGGCCATGTTCCCTATTGACTAATACCCGTAAACTGCAGTGTCGGGAAAGATCTTTGGTCCTCATTAGAATCCCCGTAAGGAGTTACTCAAGCTTTCGCTGTACTTGCAGTGTGCACGGATGGCCATGTTCCCCATTGACTAATACCCGTAACCTACAGTGTCGGGAAAGATCTCTGGTCCTCATTAGAATCCCCCCATAATGAGTTACTCAAGCTTTTGCTGTACTTGCAGTGTGCATTGAATACCCGCAACCTGCAGTGTCGGGAAAGATCTCTGGTCCTCATTAGAATCCTCCCGTAATGAGTTACTCAAGCTTTTGCTGTACTTGCAGTGTGCACAGAATACCCGTAACCTGCAGTGTCGGGAAAGATCTCTGGTCCTCATTAGAATCCCCCCGTAATGAATTATTCAAGCTTTTGCTGTACTTTCAGTGTGCACGGATGGCCATGTTCCCTATTGACTAATACCCGTAACCTGCATTGTCAGGAAAGATCTCTGGTCCACATTACGAGTTCATTGGTGCAGGAAATACCGGCAGTAAGGTGTCGGCAATGGAGTTACCCCCACTTTACTGCCAGTTTCCCACGTCGCCGACCTGATAGAAGACATGGAGAAAGTGCCTGCAGCATATACAGCTGGCTATAAACCCCCCATAAGTCACCCGCTGTACCACTGCGAATCAATGCTTACACCACAACTGATGAAGCAACCATAGAGTCCCGGGGAGCCTAAAAAGTACCCCACCAGTAAGCCCGCGCAGTGGCATCTGGGTCTCAATGAGGCCCTCTGCTCCTTCCGGGCGATGGCTTCCTACGTGACGAGAATTGAGGACATGCTTAGGACCAGATATAGTTATCTCCGTTTTTGATGGAATAAGTTGAAGTCTGTTAAATGCCATCCACTGTTTAACTTGTTTCATACATACAAGGAATATATGGCATGATTGATATGTAAGTGAATCTGTGTTTCCTCAGCGTTAGATGATAATGATGACCAAAGTGAGAGAAAACCAACATCAGAGGGCGGATGTAAATATTAAAAAGCAGCAACAACAAGGTGCCATGACCCATGCCAGGCGACTCAGTGATCTCTGATTCCTTTGGAGTGGGTGGTGTTCCTTTCTGCGTTCTGAAAGCATTAATCCACTGCTCCCGATGATTCCCCCAGGATGGTGGAGCAGTTGTGCCGCGTACGTCAGGACGTCTCCAGGATTCCTATGCCAAGATGCTGCCTTCCTCGGCAACATCTCGTCCATGGGCAGCCTCCAGTTATATCAGGTAGAAAGATGTGTAGTGCCACCGGTCACAATGCTCACTTCTAGTGCAGACATTGTACTCCACTTCCTTCGCTCCTGATGACTGAGAGTTTGCCTCCTGACATATTCTGCTCCTTGTTGTGCTCTCCGTGGCCTCCCTCCCTCCCCTGTTCCTGCATTTCGGTGCTCCCTCCTTCCTTCTTGCTGTGATTCTCCCTTCATGTGCTATTATCTTCATACCTACCACCAGAGCATCCCTTCTAAGCGCTCCATCTGTATCATCTCGGCAACCCAAGTCCTCCAGGGTTACCTCTTGCTTTTCCTCTGGGAACCACTTACACTCTACTTATAACCTCCTGGAGACATAGTGGCTATCAGTAGTGACAGGCCATTTCTCCATTCAAAGAGTCTGCATCAGACACACCATGCACATCCTGTAGCCAACAGATTGCAACGCCAGAGGTAAACAGCAGAGATGGATCAAATGCAACAACTGCTGACAGCTGTACAAGCATCACTACAGAAGTTGAAACCCTAGAAGGTGAACAAGCTACCCTAAGCCAAATGGTGACTGCTAGGGAACCAGTTAATATGGGCCCACAACTGTTAAATTCGATAGATCTACTAAGAAGTTACAGGAATTCCCGGATGCATTCACTGCCCAGTTTACTTTCAGAATGCCGACCTATTCAACTGATAAAGCCAAAGTTTGGTACGTGACATTGAATTTGACTGAGAGTGCTCTGGCCATAGTGACAGCCAGTAGTCCTCTTTTAAACGATGATGCTGGTTTTGTTGACACCTTAAAGGCAATGCTTGGAAGGCCTGAATTTGCATATACAGATCAAAAACTGTTGCTTGACTCTTGCCAATGTGAGCAAGATGTCCTTAACTGTGTGACTATAGATGGCTACGGAAGCCATGTGGCCAGAAGAAGCGCAGATGAGGCTTTTTTGTCGCGGGTTAAGTGAAGAACATAAAGATGAACCGCCCAAGTTCGCCGTCGAACCACGCTGTCAGAATTCATAACCTTGGTACTGCAATTGGATTTCCCATTACTAGAAAGAAGACAAGAGGGAGGACAAAACCAAAGAAAGACAGTTTCATGCACAATGGAAAGACCATATCCAACCAGTGAAAATGTTGATAAACCAGAGCCTTTGCAATAGGAGCCAATGGTGGCCCTTTGACAGAAGAAAAACAGAACTGCAGGCGAAGACAGGGGCTTTGCATGCTTTATACCTCTAAAGCATATTTGGTTCGAGACTTTCCCATTGCCCCTGCCAGACATTCGGGAAATACCAACTCCTGGTCTTGAAGTGGGTGACAGACTGATCGGAAGGATTTCACTCCCTCAAGCCTTCCAAACAGATTGCTAGCTTTTCAGGAAACACTTAGTGGTTCTACAAGTTACCTTTCACTTGGATAATTCCTGTACTCGCTCCACCGCTGGACTAGTCGATTGTGGAGCAGCCGGGTTGTTTATGGACGGCCAATGGGCTAGCAACCATTTAATTCCTCGAGTACCCAAGAAATGAGCCCTTCCAGTAGAAAGAGTGGATGGACAGCCACTGGTATCTGGACCTTTTTACAAGCAAACAAGGAATTGCATCTGGTTACATCATCACATAAATAAAACCTGCTCTTTGGCTGTATCAAGGCGGCCCACTATCCTATAGTCTAGGACTGTCATGGCTATGTTTACACAAGCCCTATATCAATTGGGCGACTGGAACCCTGTTCCTATGTTCTGAATATTGTGTTACCGACTGCATTCCGAAAAGATTCCCCAGACACTGCAATACTCCTAGAAGCAGCAGGATGCTTAAAGACCTTTGCCTGTTTGCCATCTGGAGCCCATACCTAAACACTATCTAGAGTATGAAGACATCATTTTTGGATCTATAGGAAAAGGTACTACCCCACATGGAGAAGTGGATTGTGATATCAATCTGATTCCTGGTTCCCAAGTGCTGTTTGTGAGAATGTAGGCCCTTTCTTTACCCAAAAAAAGGCACTTCAGAAGTATATTCAGGGCAATTTGTAGAACTGGCTGATTGCAGAGTCTAAGTCACCTGCTGGAGTGTCTTTGTTTTTCGTGCTCACAAAGGACACTACGGAATTGTGGCACTGCCTGGATTATAGAGGACTTAATCAAAGGACCATTTAAGATAAATATCCACTTCCCCATAACGCTGATAGTACGGGGTGCGACTGTTAACCAAATTGGACTTCAAGGGGGGCCAAGCATTTGATCAGTAAAAAGGTGAGGGACAAGTGGAAAACGGTTTTTATAAAACTGGTTAAGCGTTACGAATACCATGTAATGTCTTTTGGTCTTGCTAATGCCACTTCGGTCTTCCAAAGATTGATAGATAAGATCTTTTCTGATATTTCGCTGCACTCCGTAAGCGTCTACTTAGACGATATTCTGTTTGTCTCCAGAAACCGTGCTGAAATACATCATCACGTGAAACAGGTGCTCCAACAAATACGTGACTACTGCCTACTCTGTAAACCAGAGACGTGTCCCTTCAAACAAACCTATGTTGTTCATCTTGGTTGCAACTTGTCTGCTTCAGGAGTTTTGAAGGACCCTCGAAAAGGTCAGGGCTATTCTGGACTGGCCAGCTCCGTGAAATATTAAAGAGAACCAACGTTTCCTTGGGTTGTCCACATTTTCTAGAACATATAGTATTACCTATAAAGTGCTTGCTAAAGAAGAATGTTCCTTTCCATTGAGATCAGGAAACAGAGGATGCCTTTCTTCACCCAAAGGCTCTTTTTACCTCATGGCCCGTGATGGGTCAACTCGATTCCACGAAACCACTTATAGTGAAGACAGACACTTCTGATGGGGCCATAGGAGCGATGCTTAAGAAGAGCCAACCAGATGTTCAGGAACCTCCAATTGCCTACTTGTCTTGGGCCCTGTCTAAATGTGAGTTGAATTATTCCGTTCTTGAAAAGGAACTGACAGCAATGAAACAGGCCTGTCTTGAGCAGAGACACATGTTGTTAGAGGCTCAATAGCCAGTTCTAATAAGGATTGATCACCAGACCCATCAAGTGTTAAAGTAATTCAAGTGTAAGAACAGTCGCCAAACTAGAGGGGCTTATTTCTTTGCTCAGTATTCATCACCCTCCCTTACATCATAGGTACCAGGAGCATCATCGCTGATTTTCTTGTTATCTCAGCAGACAGATGCACCAAGAATGGCTGTTAAATCTGAGCTCCTTTTTACACATGAAAACTGTTTTTGTTGTGATATCCTTCCTACAGAAGATACAACAAGCAGGGACGTCATTTCACCAAAATGCCAGGGGTAGTGGAAGTGACATCACACGACCCTTGACCTCTGATGACATCACAGGAAGTAATGTCATTTGACCCCACCCCATCAAGTGACATCACGGGAAGCGATGGAACACGAACTTTCAACCCTTGCCAAAACAGGAAGTTCCACCACATAGCATTGTTTCTAAGTACACTATGAAAAATATGGTTACGATATCACTGTAATGCGATATACATTTCTTACAAGAATGGATCACCATATGCATCATTAATATTAGCGCGTATAGGCCCATTTACCAAATTACTGTGAATGCAAGTAGACGTCCAAGGCCAAACGATAATGATGTGTTATTATATAGCACCTATGCTTAAGCGCTTCATATTGAACACATATAAATACAATATCACCCAACCTGTGTTGGTACTCATTTATCAACCTTAGCAGCATGAAAGGCTAACCTTGCCGGGAGCTGAACCTGCAACCTGCAGATCACACACACATTGTAGCAGCGATCGCTCAACCCAATAAGCTATCTTGACGGCTATAGCTATCAGAAAACTAGCCACTCCAGAAACAAAGAGCCACATTCTGCTGGCCCAAAGAGCCACATGCTGCTGGCCCAAAGAGCCACATGCTGCTGGCTACAGTGCAGGAGCCTCTTTTAAGAAAAGAAAGAAAAAACAAGATTTTTTAAAAAAATTAGGGGTAGCAAGGGAGACCTCAGTGGTCGCAGTTGCGACCCCTCATGACCCTTAAATGACTTCCCTGACAACAACCATTGGCCAATCGTAACACTGAAGGTTCTGAAGAACTACTCTGTAAAAAAGGTCTTCCAGAGAATCGAAAGGATTATTGTGCCTGGGATGATGTTTGTATGCACCGACTCCTCCATTATAGGCAGAAGTACTGAACATATGTATGACGATTCATTACCTGCTGAGCAATGAGACAAGAGAGGCAGTTTGGACCATATCATGCTGCACTTTTGGTGGCCACATCTTGCATCAGACATTGCTGACTATGTTGTCTTATGTTCTGTATGTATGCAGTCGAAACATCCTCCACGTCTCCCTTGTGGAAAACTAAAACGGCCAAGTTTACCTACAAAGCCATGGCAGAACATTTCTACAGATTTCATAGTGGAATTGCCCCCTTTTTAATGGATTCACATTAATCTTGGTTACCGTTGACTTCTTGACTAAACTGGCACATGTTCTCCATTGCAGAAATTACTGACTGCAGATGAGGTGCTTCAAATATTTCTTCACAGCATCTTCTGTCTGCAAAGATTGCCTGAAACAAACTTGTCTGATCATGATTCACAACATGTCTCTAAGTTTTGGTCCCATCTATGTGCTGAACTGGCAATACGCAGGACCCTTTTTTCAGGCTACCATACGCAATATAATGGTCAGACAGACCATCTAAATCAGACTCTTCTGCTACCAGCGATAATTGTTTGAATCTGCTTCCTACAGCATAATTCGCCTACAGTAACAATATGCATTCTGCTATCTAGAAATCCCCAATAACTGCATGTACGGCTATCATCTATGTATTTTTGTGACTTCTGTGACTCACATTCCATCATTTTACTCCCTCCTTAATGACATCCGAGAAGGACACAAGAAAGCCTTATGTTTGCTACAGGACACCCGCTCCCGAGTGAAACACTTTGCGAACAAGACATTGAGAGTTCCTTCACCCTATCAGGTGGGAGATCTAGAATGTTTATCCTCTCGTTACATATGTTTTTGTCTTTCACCTTCCAAACTGGCCCCTAAATATTTTGGACCCTTTCGTATCATCAAGTAGATCACTCCAGTGGCTTTTGTTTTGCACGTGTCTCCTACATGGTCCTTTCAAATCAAATGCCATCATGTTTATCACTTCCCTGGATGTGGAGCACTCCACCTCAACCTGTCTTGCAGGATGGTGGCCCTGAATACGAAGTCCCCAGATATGTGATTCCAGTTATTATTGCGGTCGCTTACAATATTTTGGAAGGGGTACAGTCCCTGTGACCGATCCTCCGACCTGCCTCCCTTGTTCATGCCCCACATTTGGTCTGATGTTTCCATTTGCACCATACCTGGAAACCGGGTCCTCTTCCCATAGGGAGAGGGCATGCTATCACGACCCATGCCAGGAGACTCTGTGGTCGCTGGTCCCTTTTGAGACGGTGGTGGCCCTCTTCGAGCATTATGGCGCATTGATCTGCCACTCCCCGATAACTCTTCTAAGATGGTGCAATGGTTGTGCCACATACATCAGGACGTCTCCTGGATTCCGTAGGACTGCACCTCAGTCATGATGGTGCCTACCTTAGTGACATCTCCCCGTTCCAGCGATGTCAGGTATGCAGATGTAAAGCAACGCTCACTCCTAGAGCGGACTTTGCTTTCCTCTTCCTTTGTTCCTGGTGACTGAGATGTCGTCTCCTCGAGTGTTCTTCTCTTTGTTGTTCTCTTCTTGGCCTCCCTTCCACCACTGTTCCTGTACTTCGGTGTTCTCAACTCCTTCCTGCTTCCTCCTTCCATCTTGCTGCGATTCTCCCTTCATGTGCCGGTATCTTCCTAGCTTCTGCCAGAGCATCACTTCTAGATGCCGATCTGCATCATCTCAGTGACCCACGTCCTCCTGAGGTCTTATTCCCCTGAAGGTTTCCCCTGGCTGTTCATCTGGGAACTACTTACTCTCTATTTATAGCCTCCTCGTGACATAATGGCTGCCAGTAGTGACAGGCCATTTCTCTGTTCGAAGAGTTGGCATCTGACAGAACAGGCACATTCTATAGCTGACACAAGGAGGAACCCTGTGGTACACCACAATAAACAGGAAGAGGATCAGAGAGCCAGCCACCAACATTAACTTGTTGGGTGCGATTCTTCAGAAATTGATGGAAGCCACCCAATGACTGCTCGGATACACCTGCTATTTTAGACAGCCTAGGCAGTAAGATGTTATCATCTACAGTAGCAAACGCTGCCGAAAGATTCCACATAACAACAGTTTACAGGTTCCCTCATCAGTACATTTCAAAATGTCTTTCCATACTGGCAATAAGGCTCTCTTTGTACCATGTGCGCGGTGAAAACCAGATTGAAAGGGTCTAACAAATGGTGAAACTCAGCATGATCCTGTAGTTGAAATATTACCAACTTCTCTAGGACCTTTGCATGACAGGGTAAACCCGCTGTCTGCAATAGTTTTGCAGGGGTCCTGAATCAAGTGATGGTTCTTTACCAATGCGATCACAGTAGAAGAGTTCAGGGCCTTGGGGACAACCCTTTAGGAAATGGAGGAGTCCACAAAGGCTTTAATACAATCATAAGAAGCTTGTCTATGAAATAGGCATGCCCGTATGGGGTTGAAGGAGCAATTAGTGGGATTCGGAGCGTTGAGAAGTGAAAATATAAGGTCTGAGGAAACTGGAGAAAAATCAAAAGTGGAATAATTGAGATTTTAGAAGAGAGGTAGACCGTTTGAGCACTGTTCTAATCATTCTTGGTGGATTTAATATTATCTATAAAGAAGTTATTAAAATCGTTGGTCAATTTGATCGTAGGTACCACAGTCACTGTCACATATAGGCGATTGCAGGATTTACTGACGACATTAAACAGCTCTGAAGAGCTCTCGTGGCTTGTTAGTAGCATTATTGATCTGTTTTTCAAAAAGGATTTTGTCAAACGTTTTGTTATAGCTAATTCATTCTAGTTTGGCAGCTGAGAGAGACAATGGGTCCCTATGCTTCCCTCAAAATGTTCATATGCAAATTCGTTAAAGCAGGGGTGTACCAGGGATTTTGATGTTTTTTAATGTGTCTCGCATAGGGGGCAAAGGATTTGCAAACGCTCTGTAAATTGCTCAAATTAGAGGAAAACACGTTGTGCATTGTATTTCCGGATTAGGAGATACTAGCGCAGAACTCGGCTATTGTCCATTGATTTCTGAAAGGTCCTTGGCGCTATGTGACAGAATTTGATTCGATACACGACCAATGTGGGACAATGAAACCTGACCGAAATCCAATGTAAAGATCCTGGCAGAGTGATCAGACCAAGCAACTGGCTTAGTATTGAGGTATTCTAATCGCATTAAATCAAGACAGTGGGCCTCAAAACGCCCCTTGCGGTAGCCGTGCCGGTAAAAACGGCACGGCTGCCGCCAGAGTTGTTTTTTCCCCGGCACCTGGCAATGGGGAATTACCAGGGCATTACAGCATTGGAGGTCCCGGTAATTCCCCATAGCCAGGCACTGGAAAAAATTACTCCCCATTCCCATTCCAGTCCCATAGGACTCAATGGGAATGGGGAGGATGGATGCACCAGCACTGTGTGAAACGGTGCCGGTGCATCCATCAAGGTTTGCGAGCGGGTGCCGTTCTGCCAGATCAGACTTGGCGGTTGGAAAGGCACCCGCTTGCAGAACTCGCAGTATGCCGGTCCGGTAACAACATTGCCGGTATCTTACTGGCACTGTTGTTACCGGACCGCATACTCATAATGAGGCCCAGTTTACTAAGCGATAGGATGGAGAGGTCGCCAACAACAAAATAATATGACCCTCAAGTATCTTAGTCAATTTGATAGAATCCATATTGTCTGAGATATTGTGCTATATATCAAAACTGCAATTGAAAGCAGACTAGGCGATCTAAGAACTTTCATAGCAAGAGATTGATTAAGATTTATTAAAAAATCATGCGTAGTACCAGATGGTGAATGGCATAGAACCATTTTAAAAGATCAACCTAACGATACGCAAAGGGTAAGGCACATTTGGGATGAAATATCCCATTTTAATGTCTCAAAATCAGTAAGAGTCCAACAAGATTTAAAAATGGTAGCAACTCCCTCTCCTCTAACAGTGGTCTGATTAACGCACTTGATGGAAACATGGGGGGAACCAATTAATTAAATATGGTAAGACTACCCTCTGTAAACGAAGTTTCAGTTAAAAAGAGAAAGTCCAGTGCATTATGACGGAGAAAACCAGCCAAAGCCACTGCATTGCTAATGGCAGAGCAGCATTAATCGAGGTGGCGCGTGCCTTGTTGGGAGGCATCGTCACAATGCTTATTAAAATCATTAACAGTATGTTTAATACTGCATGCCCTAACCTTGTTTAAGGTTCTTAAGGAATAAGAGACAGAATTATTATTCAAGGATAGGAAGTGTCTCTTGCATATGACTTGCATAATAATTCAGTAGTAGCCCATGCTACTGAAAATGCAGACATTTTAAACAATGATAATCTCGATTTACTGGCCATAAATGAGACCTGGCTACACGAGGCCGCAGGACCAACTCTCATGTTAGCAGTACCTGACAACTACCAAATCATTAGAGTGGACCGGCCAAATGCCAGAGGCGGTGGCTTAGCCATCATCTTCAAAACAACGCACCCCATTAGACTTGCCACCCCAGCTCCCTTCACATCCTGTGAAGTACTTACCGCCAAATTGCCCCTCTCCAACAACCGTACTCTAACTATCCACTTGATATATAGACCTCCTGGGCCCTTAGGCACCTTCAAAGATGACCTAACCAGCTTTCTAGCCAACAACACTAAAAATTATTCTCAAACACTACTGTTGGGAGACTTCAATCTAGGTTTTAATGATTTAATGATACTGACAACAAACATGCTGAATCTATTGCAACCCTACTAAATGACTACGGACTCACGCAAAAAGTCCTCTCACCAACGCATATCAAAGTAAGGACCCTTGACTGAGTATCCGAGCTAAACTGCAATTTCAGCACCACCGATATTGTCCCACAATCATGGACAGATCATCACTTAATAAACTTCTCTGCCACATTAGACCTCCTCAGCCCCAAGCCTAATAACATGGCACCACCTCTCCCCACCAGAAGTAAGAAGGATATTACTGCTGAAAAACTCATCCCCCTTCTCCTCCCTGCCATCTCTGGAATGGAAAACAACCCCGACGCATTGGTAAATACCTTCAACAATGCTATGACTAAGGCACTGGACATGATTGCCCCTGTCAAACTGCGCAAAGCTAGGCAAGTAGCGCACCTGAATGCCTGGTTCACCCCCCAACTTAAATCCTTAAGATCACAAAAAAGGAAACTCCAATCTACTTGGCACCACTCCCCCACTGAAAAGAACAAAAACAACCTAACAGATTTTGCAGAAATGTACAAAAAAGAAATAACTAAAGCCAAAAAGAATACCTTCAATGATAGGATTGAGAAAGCTAAATCTAACACTAAAGAATTATTCTCCATCCTCCGCGAACTAGAATCCGCAATCCAACTGGTAGACAATACCCCAAAGGATAAAGTATGGTGTACTAATATACAAAATGCCCTATCGAATAAAATGTCAGCATTACAATGCAAAATTGCTAAAAAAAAAGGATTCACTACCACTCACTGACCAACAAACTAGTCAACCCCCGGTGCCTAGGACAACCACACCCTTCTGATTCAAGACTATCTCCATTACTGAAACAGAAAGAATAATACTCTCCCTCAAACGTTCTAACTGTAAAGGCGACACGTGCCCAGAACAGATAATAAAGGATGCAGTGAGAGACCTCGCCCCGTTTATCTGCAAGTTGATAAATTCCTCATTTAAAACTAACACAGTACCAGCCAACCTTAAAGAATCTTGGGTTCTACCATTACTAAAAAAAAACTAACTCTGGACCCCTCTATCCCCACCAATTACAGACCCATCACCACTGTGTGATTTCTTCTTAAAATCTTAGATAGAGCTGCTTACATACAAATTCAGGACTATCCGGAAGCCAACCACTTACTTGGCTCACGACAAACGGGCTTCCGCCCTCTCCATGGCACTGAAACAGCACTGCTAGACCTTAAGACTCAAATTGAAGAATTAAAGGACAATGGAAACATAGCTTTGCTACTCCTACTGGACTTGTCCGCACCGTTTGACTTGGTGGACCATGCAGTGTTATGCAACCACCTCCAATCGGCCGCCAACTTCACCAATGATGCTACAACTTGGGTCCAATCCTTCTTAGCCAACCGGACCATGAGAGTCTTCTCTACTTCAGCCTACGCCGACCCTATCAAAATAACCTGCGGGGTCCCACAAGGTTCCTGCGTATCCCCTACTATGTATAATATCTTCACCAAGCCTTTGTTTGACAAGTTGGATAGACTGGGTGTCACCTACACTAATTATGCAGATGACACACAGATCCTCATACCCCTTTTGGGCAACTTCGAGGCAGACTCAGCCTTGGTGAACAAAATATACATCTTCATTCAGGCATGGATGGCATCCCATGGCCTCTGCCTGAATGACGAAAAAACAGAGTTATTAATCTTAGGCTCTGAAGTTAATATCCAAAAACTCAGCCCAAACTACACATCCTTCAACATTGACAACAACCCTATCAAGGCGATGTATGTATTAAAACTTTAGGATTCTATTTGGACTCCTCTCTCACTCTCAAAAAGCAAGCCAACTCCCTTGCCTCATCCACAACGTACACCTGCAAACTTATCAGAGCTTCCAGACCTCTCGAGAGCGAGCTGTACCATACTAGCCAATGCTCTTATTATGTCAAGATTAGATTACTGTAATGCCCTGTACTCAGGAGCCAATAAATATATTACAGACAACATTCAAAGACTGCAGAATAGCACCCTGAGGGCAGCACTGAACATCCCCTACAGAGAGCATATTACCAAATTCAGGAAAGAGGTTAACTGCCTGAAAATAACGGACAGGATTCTCCTCAAAACAGCATCCCTCACCTCCAAATGCCTGAATAACTTAGAATCTCCATACCTAATGGATAAAATCACTAGGAGAACAGCTACCCGCCGTACGAGATCCGCCAACTCATTTATGTTGGAGGTTCCTAGGTTCAAACATTCGAGAGCAGGAGGAACCAGCTTCCCTGTCAAAGCTGCGCAATGTTGGAACAAACTACCCGTCGACCTCAGACTAGTACAACCCTACCCTAAATTCAGACACAAGATACTTAATTGGCTACACACTAATGACACCTAACTGACGAACTACACTTCCACCTTTCCAGCCCCTACACGATCCTTTGTTTCCACCAGACCACACCGTAGCTTGGTTAACCTTGCACGTAGTGTATATGTAGGCGTGTTTTTACTGACACTCTAGATAATGCTTCCGTGACCTACCAAGACCACTGCTTTGTATTTAATGTATCTTTTACCTTGTACCTGGCTCCTATTGCAATCACTGCTCTATGTATTGCTACCTTTGCACTGTAACTAAATTTTAAGATTTCTTGTTTCTGTTGCGCCCGTCTACCTAAGGGTTTGGTGCGCATTACCAAACAAATAAATAAACAAACAAACAAACAAACAAACAAACTTCAAGGCATTGCCTAAGAATACTCTACGGCTGTTCTCACGGGGAAGAGGGCACGCTCATTCATATCCTATGGGAATACCCCCAAATACAGCCCTTCTGGCAGCAATGCTGTGACAAATTAATGAGAGTGCTGGGACAAGAGGTACCACTGGACCCCAAGGTACTGTTGTTAGGAATTGGTGGGGAAAGGCTTACTACTCGGTATGAGTTAAACGTAACATTGCGAGGCTACGGGGATCCTGTTGTCGATCTAGAAAAATAGACACCCCTCGATGATAAGGCTATGTATTATGTTGGCCGAAGACCAACCGTCTCATGCATCTAGTATTAGAAATATATAGCCATAAGCTTGACTAAGGTGCAGCCATTTTGAAGCGACTGAAATCACCATTTTGTTTTTCTCTAACATTTGCTTTTTGCCTCATGTAAAACTGCTTTGCTGAAATGTTATTCTGCTTCACTGGTGCACAATGCAAGGCCGCGAGTGGCATGTTGAAACATAACGCAGTAACTCAGACAGAAATGTCCGGTCCCTTCCCTCGCATATCTTTGGAAAGTGAGCAGCAAGGCATTTTAATCAGTACAGCAGGTGCCAGCTAGTCTCGGTAAGCACAGTAGAAACGCTAGAGCGAACATTAAATGACTTGAATCATGCTCTTCTTTGTGGCCCCCCTTCCCTGAGCCCGGTACAGCCCTGGAGAGCAAGTTGACCCCCCAGCACACGAATAGAAACTAGGAGATAGCAAGGCCAGGAATGTGTCTCGCCCTACGCACAGCTTGCTTGCAGAAAACAGAAGCATTGTGTTCTTTTAAACACAGACTTAATGTCTGTGAGCTTATAAAATTGCAAACTGTTACACAATGAATGTTTGAAGGTGTCAAACTCGTCACCATTGTCAATCATCGTGCCTAGTTCAAAGGAAATGCAATAGGGGCGGTATAAGTTGTGACACTACTGATTACTAGATGCTTGTTTTGTATATATGTAACTGTTGTATGAATTTCGCTCTCTTGCGTCCCCCGAGGTCTGATAGACACACGTCGCGGGGCGTGGGACCAGTTGGCCAACTGAGACTATTTGTTTTGCAATAAACCCTAGATTTTGGGAATACAACCTTGTGTCTGACGTATCAGTTTGTGTGTGGTGATTATGCCTTGTTTACACAAACAAGGGTCCCTCAGGTTCCCCTTCACCGTGAATGTCTTCTTTTTTAACAATGGGTCGCTGATGCAGACATATGCATGGCAATGGAACAGCGTATATACACAGCAAGAGAATGCCCCGAAAAAGCAAGGAATATTTGGTGCAAATGGGAAGAGGGAATTGAAACTACACTATGCTTAA
This sequence comes from Ambystoma mexicanum, assembly GCF_040938575.1. Lineage (NCBI taxonomy): Eukaryota > Metazoa > Chordata > Amphibia > Caudata > Ambystomatidae > Ambystoma > Ambystoma mexicanum. Next base: position 435,543,934 of record NC_090940.1, read on the forward strand.
CGTTTGCAAAATGTATATTGGGAATACGATTGGTCGGAATGGGTTCGGAATTCCAAAGTGATAATAGTATTGATAAATAATACAAGAGGAATATCTGTTATAGTGTATGACTATAAAATTTTATATTTTAAAAAAAGACACTACGGCACTGGGACATATACAATGTGGTAATAGTTCAAATGTAGTTAAAGTAAACAATCCCACCAGGCTCCAAAGGAGAAATGAATAATGCCAGCGTGACCCACTGACCACTGAACTGGCCTGAATAGGCCTAAGCAGGCTTCGTACCAGAGTTTCGTGTTTACGCCGGATGTCTGAGGCCTGCAACAGGGGAAAATGGCATGTGTAAGCGTGCCGTCCTAAAGGTATTTAAGGGAATTGAAGTTCCATAAAAGTGCAATACGCCGCCAATTAAAACTAAGAAGTTAAGAACAATGAAACAGTGTTGCACCTTCCACCAAAGTTTTTGCAGCAGGAACACAATTAATTATGTCAACTGAAATCTAAAAAAACATGAATTCGGGGAGACAACACATTTCATAAACGTAATAGCGGCTATATCAAAAAGTGATCAAATTAAAAAGACAAAGTGCAAAGAAACAGCAGAAAACGGCCCGCAGCACTCACTGAAGTGAGTCTTTGCAGGACTGTGATGCAAGAAACAGACGTGCGCAAGCGCACCGTTCAAAAGGTGGTAATGGGAATTGTAGTTCTTGTAAAAGTGTGATGGGCCGCCAATTAAAACTAAGAATTTCTTACTTTGGGTGTAATGTATGATCTGTTTACCACTTCAAGTTGCATCAACATGTGTTGAGTGATACAACTCTCTAGAGAAGGCACGATTAAGTCCAATCTTCATCTGAGATTACACAGTTCAGATCTCTTTCACGTTTACCCCTTGCATTATGCACCTGTAATTTCCATCTCTAATGCATGGTGGTATATAGTTGATAGGAGGCTGCCTGTACCTGTAATTGACACTACAGTTTGCAGTATTTATTTATTGTTTGCTTTTTGGGACTTATACAATAAGAAAATACTGTTTCAAAACGCCCACAGGGCAAGGGGCAGAGCAGGAGTAGGAAATATAATAAAATACATTAAAAACACAATAAATAAGAGCAGTGGGGAGGGCGAGGAAAACAGGATGAAACTGCTATGCCTTGTGAGTATTCAGAACGTGCAAGTTCAGCAAGGAAGAGGGCAGAGGGGGTGAGTGCTGGGGAGTGTGAGCTCATGGGTGAGCCACATATGAAGTGCTAGGAATGTTGAGTGCTACACGCCTGGAGCGGCGAGAGGAGTAAGTGCGAGCCACCAGGGCGGCCGGTGTAAATGCAAGTGCAGAGGATAGACAGGAGCGTAGCCGATTGGGTGAGGGAGGTCAGGGCCACGAGGATGCATAAGGGTCCAGGACACCAATCGCAGCAACTGTGGGATTAGCAGGGGAAAGAAGAAGGGAAGGAGGAGGTAAAGAGGAGAGTCTTAAGGAGCTCTGGAATTTAAGAATATCCTGCTCAAGCGCAGGGGCAAGCAGAGGCTTTTCAATAGGAGGGAGCCAGCTGATGAAAGCGAACAACCACCTGCCCTCTGTTTAGCAAAACGCTTTTCACACAGATAGAGCCAGAGGAGCATAGTGCTCTAGAGGGGGAGTATTTAGTAAGATAAGATTGAAGATAGTGTGGTCCCCGGGCCCAGACAACCTTGTGGATAATGCAGAGGGATTTGAATTTAATCTGTGCAGCAACTGGGAGCCAGTGTAGACTTTTTAGTGCAGGAGATATGTGATCCCTGGGCTTAAGGCCAAGGATAAGTCTTGCTGCCCTATTCTGGATTAGCTGGAGGGGTTGCAGAGTTGAAGACGGTAGATTCAGGAGGAGGCTGTTGCAATAGTCAAGCCTAGAGAGAACCAGGGCTTGGATTACATTGAGCCTCTGGGGAAAAGTGAGAAAAGGGAAAATTCCTTTGAGAAGGAAGAACTGAAAGTGGGACTTCTTGGCAATGTCCTGAGTATGAGGGAGAAAGGAGAGGGAGGAGTCGAAGATGACTCCAAGGTTTCTGTCTTCAGAAGTGGGGGCAGGAGTACAGCCGAAAGAGGAAGGCCAGAGTGAAGGGAAGAAGGAGGGAGCAGGGGTGCCAATGGGAAGGATCTCTGTTTTACAGGCGTTGAGGCATAGATCATTGGCGGTGCACCAGGACTGTATGGCAGATAGGCAGTCAGGAATGATGGAGGGTGGGAGAGGCAGGCAGTTTGAAAAAGAGCTGAGTGTCGCCTGCGTAAACCTGGAAGTTGGAAGAGAAGGAGGAGATGAGGCATGCAAGCAGAGCAAGGTAGATGTTTAAGAGCCAGGGGGAGAGGATAGAACCCTGGGGACACCCCAGGTGGAGAGAGCAGTAGAAGAGGAGAAGGCGCCCAGGATGACTTGGGAAGAGCGGTCAGTAAGGAAGTAGTGTGCACACTCAAAGTTCTCATCAAGTATTCTATAATATAGAAGAAGGGCCAACCCCCATTTCCCATCTATCTCTTGGAATTTCTCAATTGTTATGAAACGCCCATTCAGATATATATATATATATATACTCTTGCATTGTCCCACACTTTTATCTCTCTAGCATACGGTTTAGACATTCTAAGACCCCTTTATGGTTTGGACCTTGCGAAGGCTGTGCATTTCAGTGGATCAATTTTATGATTATCATTGGGCAATAACTCTGGTTGCGCCAATGGTTTTGCCAATGTCATGTGCATGCCTGTTTGTAAAAAGCAGTAGTTAGTGAAAGCTGCCATGCACAACCTAGAAAATACAATTCCATGTCAAGTGCGAGCATTCCCCCTTACTTAAATGGCCTAGCTAGTGTCTTCCGTGCTATCCTTGGTTGCTTAGATCCTTAGGCAGGTTTTACCAGTAAGGCCCAGCCGGACTGGTATATTTTGAAAAAAATACAGTCATTTTGGAACTATTAGCAACTTGATAATTGCCACCCTGCCGTAAATCGATACTTAGGCAAGCATCTGCAGAGTACATTCTTGCAAGCATGGTCCTCTAAGTAAGTAGGCTTGACGATTAGCTTCTAATAGTCCCAGAACTGTCCTGTGCACGTTTACCCCCCAAATGTATCACTCCCTCTGGTTTCCATGTCAGCCCTCCCATTTTTGGAAGTGGGGATGTCTACTGTGTTAGGAGGAAGAGCTCAGACTTCCACCTACTCATTTGAAGTCCACAAATTTCTGCACTTCATTCAACATATCAGGGAGATTAGTACCCGAATCTCTGATGTATAGCAAAGTGTCATCAACATATAGCGATATGACTGTCTTGATCCCCTTTATGAGAAAACTGTGTAGGAGTGCCTCGTCCACATTACATCTGCCAAAGGGTCAATTCCATTGCAAACAACATCAGGGAGAGTGGGCATCCCTGTCTGGTACCACGGCACAAGTTGAATTTCTAAGATGTAAGAACTTTGGAAAGGAATTGTGCAAATAGCTCTGTATATAACAGTCAAACATAAACCACCTGGCCCCACCCTCTTCATAACAGTAAATAAAAAGTCCCACGATACCGAATCAAATTCCTTCTCTAGATCTAACACTGCCGCAGCGGCAGATACATTCGACTCAAGTCCTGAGAAGATACAGCAAATGCGTCAGAGGTGAAGAGCGGTGGATCTCCTTGGATAAAACCCACCTAATCTGGGTGCATCCAAGCAGGCATGTGAAGTCTGGTAGCTAACATTTTCGCAAATATCTCAATGTCTGTGTTTATTAGAGATAGCGGTCTATATGAAGTACATTGTTCAGGGTTTTTCACAGTTTTTAGCAATAGCTTTATAATCACATACATTGTAGAGGGACATTTCCCTTGTTCCATATCTTCCTCCCAGACTGCCACTAATTTGGGAGCTACAATATTTGTGTCAGGCGATCACACTCAGGTGCATTGGATGCCAACAGGTCTTTAATGACGAAAGCAGAGAGTTGAAATCTTGGTATGTGGTGTGTACTGCACACGCAGACATTGAGAGTGCTTAACTTGCAGAAGTATTCTTCATGTGGGCCTTCACCATAGCAAAGGGCAAGCAGGTTTCTCTATTTACCGCTTGATGGTATGCGTTAGGGATAGTGCTTGATTATAGGATGTTCTGGAAGGAGAGAGGTTTTCAAACAGCTGCAGTTATTCCTATTAAGAATGCACTTTCTATAAATGCCCTTCTTGAATCCCTAATGTTGCCTAAAGAGGCAGCACTGTAGAGTGCAGAGCACACCAAGCCCCTAGAAAGGACATCACCCAGTAAAAATGACCTTGCAGGCTGAGGGGTAAGGAAGGCTGTCCTTTCCTCGGTTCCCTTGGCAGGGAAGAGAAGATGTTAACACAAATATAAATGCTGTCCATTATTCTAGCTTATTCCACATTTGATCAGATGGCAGAAAAATGTTAATGTGCTCCAGATACTGAAAAATACCTGGTGGAGAGCAGTGTGTACCCTTTACAGCGATGCGCTATGGCTCCAGATACGATTTTGAAGTGGGAGTATGTTACTCCCTATTTTTTTAAAGTTGGGCGTAAAATGTTTTTTTAAGAAGTAAAAATGTAAGTCCAATTCCAAATAGGAGTATTTTATAAGTGAGTAAAAATATGTTCTAACTGTAAAACGAGTATGTTTTTGTAATAATTATTCCTTTGCACCTAGTTAATCACACATTAAAAGATACATGTTTACCTCCAGCCATCAGTCAGTCATAACAGTAGTTTCTTCCTGTGGTACTAGGTGCACTGCAGGTCCAAACAAATCAATGGAGCTATGTCGGTGAAAGAAGGGGCACAAGGTCCTACGTGTTTGTTTCCTATTTTTTGTTCGGAGTATTTTGACTCCCTATTTTTATTTTTTCCGAATATTTGCCTATTTTTAATGAGTAAAAGTGTCCCATACACCACTTATCTGTAGGGCTGGCATTGACGTTTGAGTGAATGCTATTAAGTAGCTCCCAAATTTATTTTGCATTTCTCTTCACAGCGCTCTGTGGAATCGCACATGTTGCCAGAGGAGGGATGGCTGGTCAGGTACAAAAATAATGGTATGGCCTGAGTTTCAAGCAGGTTAGGAAACAGTTATGCCAGCACTGTTTAATCTGCCAATAGTCAAATGTGGAAAAAGATGTGAGTGTTGAGCAGGCAGTGCACCAAACCACTTTGGTTCTGTCTGCTTAAAGTCAATGCAATTTCACACAACTCCTGAAAGTGATGGGCAGAAAGTATAAACAATTGGTAGCGATCCTGTTTACGAACAGGCAATTGCAAAGGCTCTGAAATGGAACTTCCCACTCTTGGGAGTGCTAGTGAGTATGAACAGTGATCATGGAACACACATCATGAATACATTGACACAGGGGCTCTGTAAGGTACTTAATACTCAGCAAAAGCTCCACTGTGCCTAGTTTCCACAGCGCGGGAGTTGGAAAAACAAAAGTGGGTCATGAAGAATAAGACTTCCACACTATGCACAGAAAAACCGGTTTGCAAGTGACCAGATGCGCTGCCACTTGCGCCGATGAGCATGCAAAGAACTGCAAACAGAACCACTGGTTTACATCTGCTTGAGATACTCACTAGCAGGCTGATGCTCTTACCAGAAGATCTACCATGATCACTGAGCCAGAATAAAGTGCAGCTTCTGGACAACGCTGTATTGAAACATTGCCAAGGGCTAGTCAAAGTGGTACAATGCAATTATTATCAGGTCCCACAGGCTGTACCAAGAGAACTTGCAGATATTCCAAACTGGATTCTGGCATCATTTAAAGAGTCATCAAAGTAAGGGCTTCTTGTCGCCGACGTGGTGTGAGCCGTACAAGGTCATCCTGTGCTGGCCATACGTCCAGGCCAGGGCCCATGTGAGTTTCTGTCTACCAGCGATACGGCCGGTCCACAAAGCTTTCACAAATCCTAATCATGACCTTGTTCCGAAGGTAGATATTTTTCTATTGATCTGGAACTCAGGTGAGAGACATTTCTTTAGGAAAGTTGCTGATAATGAAATACTGGTACTTGAGCATGAGATAAAGAGAAGCCCGGAGAATGCCAGTGCAGAAATTAGAAACTAGCCCTGGTAGAAACACCGCCAAATTGTCGTATGTCAATGAGCGAATTATGGGACAGCATCATGGGAGCAAAGCCGCTGGGAGCAAAGCCGCTGGTGGACAAAGCTTCTGCAAATCATGGTGCTAATCATGTTTTAGTGGGGTAGCTATATTTCTGTTGAACTCGGGTGAGAGACATTTTGTTAGGGATTTTGCTGACAATGAGAGACTGGTACTTCAGTGAGCTATAAGGAGCACCTGTGTCATTTCCACTGAAGAAATCAGAAACGGGTCCTCGTGGCGGCAATGACACACAATTGTGGGACTGTATAATGGGATTGCAGCATTATATTACTTGGGGTTTATCCCAGGACCAATGAATGCACCTTTGGTCAAGTATCATCATTTTTTAAGAATATGCTGAATTGCGTCCCAGATTAATGGGAACAAGAGGCTATTGCGAGGGCAGCACCTGATTCAGAGGGGGCTAAAAGGAAAGTGATTAAACAGATGGAGACGATTTTTCCAAAATTGGCACCAAAGGTTAAACATTAGTGTGGCCTATACTAACACAAAAGACTGATTGTACTTCTTAATGCTCTACACATCTATATTTGCTAGAAAAAGAAAAGTCCAAAGGATAGGCAGTTCAATGGATGACGAATGGCAGCATGATGGAGGTAAAAGTTTCAGTAAAGACACATGATTTCTTCAAAGGTGAGTTAAAAATGTTGTATTGAATGTGTTTGGCCAATTAAAGCCTTTTGCCTACAAATTTAAAACAAAAGTTTACAAAAAGTTAATCAAACACACCATAATTAAATAATTGGTTAATCAATCAGATAAATCATTACAATTAGAATTAATAGCGTTACATTAACACAATGCAACATTGTACGAATACAATTCCCACTGTCTGCTATACTCTTACAAGGCAGTTCACTTCATTTCAGTTCAAGCCCCGCATAGAATGGTCCTTATAATACTCTGCATAATAAATGAATAAATTAGCCAGAGGCAACAACATCCCTCAGGTACAGCAAGAATGGAATCCACCACTCACAGAATCAGTCCTATTCTATCTGACAATCCCAAACATGATGGCAGCAGCAGCAACAACAACCAAATCCTCGGCTCAGTAAACCGTGGCCCAAAATTGGTCAGACTCATATACCCCATGCGTTGCACAAAACCTATTAAAGGCCTTGTAGAAATATTCATTTAACTCGCTGCAACCTGTGAGTAAATGCCTACAGGACTCCATCAAATGCGACAAAGCCGCGGTTCTCGTGGCTCCTGCGTCCACGCCCCAGTATACTCTTGCACAGGCAAGAAGTTCAGCGCTTCTGACCAGATAAGCCCTCCATAGTCATGACCCTATCCAATTTGAGCGACTTTTTATTGAAATCAACCAGAAAAAGGCCCAGCATAGATTTAAAGAGTTTCCCCTGAATCTTGTTTAGCCAGGCTGAAGGTACACTGAGGGTTGCTTCTAGGCCATATAGGAGGCAGGGATGGCAGACTTACAATACATGCCCAAAGTGCCTTCCACAGACTTAACACCAACTCTGCCAATACAAATTTTCAGAATTTGCCATTTGCTTAGTACTTTAGTCAGTACCGTCCTCCCAAATGCCATTCCAAAGAGCTCCCAGGAAAGTAACAGCCCAAATAAATCAAAGAACTCACTCTTTTGAGTTTAACCCATCTATCCACCAACTATGCATCACTGGCTTTTTGCCCTTGCATTTTAATTACAAAATCTTGATATTTTGTAGGTTAATTTGCATATTGTTCTTATTTGCATACAATGATAGGGTGTTGTGAGAAGCCTGAAGGTGTCTCCCTCGCTAGTCCACAGGGATCTGTCATCCAGGTGGCCAGGAAACGGCCATCACTATTGGATCCAGTTCCTGGGGTGGACCAGTGAGGGAGCATCAGCGGATGGGGGTCATTGGGGAGTGGAAGTGGGACACCGACCGGTGAGACGCGGTATCCCCCTTCTCGAAACACCTTTCACCCATCCTATCATGTAGGATATTCTAAAACACTGCCATCCCCCTTTTCCGACAAAAACACTTGCTCACAACATGAAAGACAATGGACTAACACCAGAGCCATTTACCTGACATGTCCCAATATAAGGGTCAGGCAAAGTCAGGCAATTGACCGGAATCACACACACCTGACAGCCTTTTCCCTTCCCCACAGGGATAAAAGGTGGAGCAAGGCAGACACCATGATCAAGGCCCGTGAATCCTCAGCAGAAGGAAGCATAAGACCGCAAACAATAGCCAGCGTGTGTTGCAAAAGGTTGCAAAAGGTGTCAACGCTATACAAGACCCTCCTCTGCTGATTACTAAGCCGGGGAGAGACGCTTGTCTCTGTGGTACTAACCTTGACTCCAAGAAGAGAGACAGCCAAGCGGTTATTCACAGCCGTTGTGTTGAGGGGAGAGTCGATAAGAAACCGAGCTGTGATGAACGAAAAGTAGCAAATGGCTCATTTCAACTGTGAAAGACTTAAAGAGCTATTGATAGAAAAGGGGGCAAGCCAGCAGCACAGGAGTCCGGCACCATGTGGGCACTCACATAGGAAACTCTGGGTGATTACCCAATGGTAGAAACTACTGCAACCAGAAGGCCTTGGGAAAAGGCAAAAGGAGATCAAAGTAGTCATACAGTTGTCTTGTAAAATCCTCTGTACACTTGAAAGTCTTTGACCGACAGATGATTGTGAAGATAAGGGAAATTAATCCTGCTTGGTGAAATTAATGCATGAACAGTTTGTTGCAAAGATTAGCAAGAGTGAACCTGGTGGAGGGATGCTAACAAGACGGGACAAAGCCTGAAGTCCCATGAACAGTGTGTTGACTGGATCCGAGCCCGACCGAGGGAGATCCAGGAGTGAAAAGTCATCACCCACAGTTCCTTCAAGAGTTGGCAGAGGGATGCCGACAAAAAGGGGCGAAGCCTGAGGAGCTGTTTAAAAAGACATTGGGCCTCATTCCGAGTATGACGGTAAACGATAGCGGCCACCGGTAACGAGACCGGTGGCGGTGATCCCTTACCGCCATACTCCGAGTTCCCTTTGCACCCTCGCCCTTAAAGCCTGCTTTGAGCAGGTGTTAAAGTCGAGGGCGCAAAAGGGCCTCCAAGCCAATAACGGTGACCGTAATGAACGGTCACAGTTATTTGCATCTTCCCCATTCCCATTGAGCCCTTTGGGGGCTCATTTGGGAATGGGGAAGAGCCTTGGTGAATGGGGAATTACCGCCCCGCCAACCTTGGAATGGGGCGGTAATTCCGCCATCCACCAAGGCGCTGCCGGTCCGGGTACGGCGTCAACCAAGGCGTTAATAGCGCCATTGGTTATCGCCGTACTCGGAATGAGGCACATTGAGATTTGTGAATGCAAGAAGTATTGTAAGACCAGGGGAAGTGGATTGTCCCCCTTGGCATTTGGATCTAATCCCGACCGAGGGAGTTCCAGGGGAGAAATGATATCCCCCAAAGTCCATTGGAAAGGAACTTTCTGTTTGTTTTGTTTAATGCATGCAAGAAGGATTGTATGACCATTGGGAGTGGATTATCCCCCTTGGAAGTAGGATCCGAGCCCAGCAGAGGGAGATCCAGGGCGTGAATGTCTTCACCCCAACGTTCATTTGGAAAGGGACTTCTTGTTTGTTTTGTTGAATACATCAGGCCCTCAAAGCCAAGAGACTTTTTACGAAAAGAGACTTAACCATCGAAGAGCCTGATGGCTAGTACGAAACAATCGGTTCGTGCTGGGAAAGCTTGAGCGTGTGCTATGCTCAGGAGATCCACCTTGTCCCATGCTAAAAACATGGGGAAGGAAGACCCCTGGCAATCACAACCTGACTTATTATTTGCAAACACTTCTTTCTTTATTGAAAACCCTATCCCACACTTTTTCTGTAATTAGTTGTAAGGATTTGGCAATAGTTTCTTTTGGTATAGGCCTTTTTACTTTGACAAGACGCCACAAGGACTGCCTTATTTTTCATTTGATGGTCGAAGCTTGCTCGTATCTTAGATTCAGGTTTAGGTTCATGCATTTTCCGACCCTGCATTTACAGTTTAATAAACATGTGTCTGTCTTTACTGTTGCCACCATGAGTTCCTTACAGCGTCCAGTGAGCATTGTAGGCCCAGCGGTGTACGGTCTAAGATCATTGTGTCATCCGTGTGGCCAATCCACGCGGTTAGAGTTCCTCCTAAAAAGCACCCCTGCTTTAGTCCTATATTACATGCCATGGGTGGGGTAGTACAACCATCCTGAGTAAGACGCAGAAGTATAGCTGTTTCTGTATGAAGGAGACAAATTAAATAAAGGAGCTGCAAATCAATGCCACAGGCATCTACTTTATTCCAAAGTCGGGCATGTATCACAGAATCAAACGCAGCCGAGTAGTCCATGAAGTAGAGGAAAAGAGCACCATCTGCTCCGTTAACTACATTGGCTGATAAAACCTAGAGTGTCCAAATAGCTTGAGTTGTTGAGCAGCCCTTCTGGAACCCAATTTGTTGTGGCTGTAGCAAGTGGCATGTTTCTGCCCACTATTCAAAGCATGCAAGAAGGATGAAGGCAAAAATTGTACTGCTGGAATCTAGTTGCAGGGATCATTATGCAATCCCATTAAAACAAAAAAAAAAATACCAATACATTTGCTGAAAGCAATAGAGACAATGATTGCCCTAGGTTTGTGCATGCCCTTGAAAGAGGAGCAAGTGCCAGAATGAAGGTGTTTCATGTTTCTGTTTGAAATTCATACTGAACTTTCAACCAAGCTCCATTGCATGGGATATACTGAAGTTCTTGCCTAGATAAATTGCTGCTGTCCCAAACTATTTGTATCCTCCAAAGACTAATCTTTTAAGAGAATCTATTGTGCTGAAGCCTCATTCAACCTGGTACAGCTGAATTGATAATGGGGCAAGTCCGGAGAGGTAGCACGATTTAAATACCACACTAGATTGCACATTTCTCTGTGGGGGCAGCGATATGACTGGCACAGCAGAGAGATATGCTGGCAGTGGAAGGCAGAACGCGGTTGAGTCTGGGAGCTTGTATATGGGGCAAGGTGAATCCAGTAGCCTCAGCCTGAAGCATCTGCAGAGAGCTATTTATTGAGAAAGACCAGGGGAACTAGATTGATTACAGGCTCTCAGTTGATCAATGTAGATGCAAACAAGCTTGGGGGAACTACATGTTATTGAAGGCTTAAGCAGTATCACCCAAACTGTACTAGGAAATCTCATAACTAACATCACAATTGCAGGATAAAGAATCGCATTGGATACTGCCTGCAGTGAAGCACAGGATGACCTGAACGACCAGTTCAGATTGATACTTGACAACATCAACCACCAGTTTTGGCCAGAGGCAATACATGAAGAGTTGGGAGTCCCAATAACGCTGTGACACTGGAGGAACGAGTGGGAGATTCCCAACTGACAGTGTGATGTTGAGATGTCAAGATGCTCCTTCCACACTTATAGGCTTGCTGGAGGGATGTGGGCTCCAGTGTATAGGATAACCCCAGCAGTCTGGTCAAGATTCCTTGTTGACATCCAGTCGCTACTCTCAGTACTGCAATGGGATAAACTCTGTCATGGCACAAACATTTTATATTGACTAACTCATATAAGTGGATAATATTGATTTTAGTAAGCATTATGATGGCCCCATCATTTTCCACTCTGTTTGGGGTGGTGCTGCTGCAAAAGTATGCAAACTCTCTACAGTTGATAAAGAAGATGGTGAGACACAAGAGGTACTGCAAAACATAATGTCAGTAGAGCATTTTTATTAAACGGTTTTGATGTATACATAAACACAAAGTAACAATGGCATGGACTAAGCACAATTACACAGTTAGCACTAGGGGATGAAGGTAACTTGAGATCTGGGTTGGACATAGAAAGAAACTAAATGAATAAAAAAAACAACAAACTGAAAATATATGCAGAGTTTGGGTGGCAGGCACAAAATGGGGGAAACTGTTGAAGCTGATTGATAGATAAGAAGCCTAATTGAAACCTCTAGCTGGGTTTATATCTGAAAAAGAGCGGCTTAATTATTCTTTTTGTAAATTGGAAGTCTTGGTGAGAAAAGGTATCTTGAGACCTATGTATCTGTAAAGTAGAGAATACAACTGGGAAAGGGAAGTGTCCAACACGTATCTACAAAGAGAATAAGAATAGGCAATTGTGAAAGAAGAGGTCCATCATGGTTTGGCATAGTGGCAATTGTGTGTCTGACTCTTGGGAATGTGTGGTGGAGTACCTTTTGGGACTTATTCCTATTGATAAAGAGTGCACTTATGGGCAGATACCTTCTGCATGTAATTAATTTGCAGAATGGGTGCCAGAGGACTGGGAGCATTTTATTTAATTTATTTATTGTGCTTGTGTAAAGGCACTTATACATCAAGTAAATTGTGTTTCAAAGCGCTCACACCGCAACAGGGAGGGCACATGGGGATGAAAGCCAATTATAACAACAATGAAGAAAGAGAGAGACGGACCTACTAGGCCTCGTGAGCATACAGCGCGTGCAAGTGCCGAGAGAGAGGGTGTGAGGGAGGGGTATGATGGGGGCTAAGTGCTAGTAGTGCCATGCAGGGATGTGCTAGGGAATAAGTTGCAGTCAGCTTTAACTACCTGGAAGAGATCACTTGGTAAGAGTGGTCAAGTGACAGAACAATAATTGCATGCCTGTGAGATAGCACAGGCCACTGGAAGCCAAATGGCAAATGCTGGGGGTGGGCGTTGGCTGAATGGTAGTAGGGGGAGGCTAGGACCTGGAGGGACACATAAGGGCCATGCTCCCCAATCTCAGCGGCTGTGGGATTTTAGCAAGGGAGGGAGAGAGGGAAGGAGGAGGTGAAAAGGGAAGTCTTAAGGAGCTTCTGGAATTTGAGGAGATCCAGCTCAAGATGGAGAGGAAGGGGTAGGCTGTTCCAGAGGTGGGAGCCAGCTGAGGAAAGAGATCGGCCGCCAACTCACTGTTTAAAATAGCACTAGACACACAGAAGGTTGGTGCCGGAGGAGCGTAAATATCTGGAGGGAGAGCAATTGGTGAGAGCCAGTTGTAGATAGTGTGGTCCCTGGCCCCACAGAGCTTTATGGATGATGCAGAGGGATCTGAATTTGATCCTTGCAGCAACCGGAAGCCAGTGAAGAGATTTTAGCGCTGCAGAGATGCGGTACCTGGCCTTGAGGCCAAGGATAAGTCTTGCAGCCCTACTCTAGACAAGCTGGAGGGGATGTAGAGAGGAAGAGGGTAGATTGAAGAAGTGGATGTTGCAGTAGTTCAGCCTAGAGAGTACCAGAGTTCTAGAGACATTGAGCTTCTGGGGGAAAGTGAGAAAAGGAATGATTCCTTTGAGGAGGAAGAGTTGACAGTGGGCCTTCTTGGCAAGGTCCTGGATGTGAAGGAGGAAGGAAAGCGAGGAGTTGAAGATGACTTCAAGGTTTCTGGCTACAGACGAAGGATAAGTGGGGAGCCCATAGAGGGTGGCCAGAGTGAGGGGAAGAAAGAGGGAGCCGGGGGCCCAATGGGTAGGATCTCAGTCTTGCTGGCATTGAGGCAGAGATCAATGGAGGCACACCAGGAATGGATGGCAGATAGGCTGTCTGGAATTATGGAGGAAGTGAGGAGAGGATCAGAGGGTAGTTTGAAGAAGAGTTGTGTGTCATCTCGATAAAACTGGAATTAAGGGGAGAAAGTGGAAATGAAATTAGGTGCACAAGGTGAGCAGAAGTGGTGTTAAAGAGCAAGGGAGAAATGTTAGAGCCCTGGGGAACGTCACAGGTGGAGATAGAGATGGGAGAGGAGAAAGAGTACAGGATAACCTGGGAGGGACGGTCATTGAGGAAGGTCAGCCAGTCCAGTGCCTGCTCTGAGATACTAAGGGTATCATGGAGCCGTTTCATGAGGATGGAGTGGTTGACCATGTCAAATGCAGAGGAGTGATCAAGGAGAATGAGAACAGCTGGAGAGTTAGAATGAAGAAATGTGAGCAGTTATTCACAGGTGTTCAGGAGAGCAGTTTCCGTGCCTCTGTGAGTTCGGAATCCAGATTGATGGTCATGTAGGCAACCGACAAGCTCAGTGTTCTGGGTCAGTTGGGGGAAGACCAGCTCCTCCAAGAATTTCCCAAGGAAGGGAGTGATAGAGATGGGGCGGTAGCATGAGATACTCGCTAAAACAGCACCTGACTGGTTAAACAAAGGCTTCCAAAAATTGTAGTGAAACGCAGTAGAAAGACTAGGCAGTTCCAAGAAATGAATAAGCCCAGAGAATGCAAAAAACAAATTTGATATGCATTCTGTCGCCATCTGACTTTCTCATTCCCATGAGGCCAGCCCTTCCCCTCGATCCTACACTGGCTGCTTGAGAACATGAGTCTCTGTGCCTCTTCACCTGCAGAAACACATTTAACTGAATACAATGTTTTATTATATACTTTGTGGAAACAAAAGCACAATTTCACTGCAGCGCTGTAAAATGGATGACAGACTCAGCATAGGTCAAAGAATGCTATGGAGATGAGCGGTAGACAGACTCAGCATAGGTCAAAGAATGCTATGGAGATGAGCGGTATTACAGTAGGGATTTAATAAAAGGTTAGAGACAATGGTGGTGCCAGGTATCTGTGCTCCCATTAACGAAGGAGAGATTCCAGGTGGTTGCTGCTTCACTTTTGCCATCGAGGTGCACTCTGAACTGTTTCCGCGATGGCACTGCATGAGAGACTCTAAGAATGAATGTCGGAATAAAATGCTGTTTCAAAATGCTGTGAGATGCACTCTTATGCAGCCTGGAACATTTTGTTGTTCCATCGAGCCTAAAAACTTGAAGCAAGGAGTTATAGCACCAACAAACGCCTTGGTATAGGAATGTGCCCAGTGCAACAGGTCAAGAGAGGTGGGCGGCGCTGCATGCTACGTTCACTTCAACATATTTTCAAGTGACATCTCATGTTCCTAATTGTTCAACAGGAGCGGCACGCAGACTGGCTAAGCAGAAAGCCATGCTAGCCAAAAGAGGGTGGAATCAGAGAAGCCTGGAGGGCAGAATTTGTGATGGCGTCCACTTGATGCCCTCAGCTGGTCTATATATATAAATCAAATGAAAACTGAGAAAAGCTAGGTGCGTTGGGGAAATACTAGAGCAGACCTGTGCATGCAGCCCCTTCCTTGCCATTAAATAACTTGTATCACTACAGCTGCCTTTATTTCGGGTCTGTCTTTCTGGGAAGCCCAATGGTGTTCCAGTGATGCTTAAAGAAGGTCTCCTGTGTGCATGTGTGAAAGAAAAAAGTAGGGTGTTAAAGTTGTTATGAACTTGGAAAAATGCCGGATTACGCATGTTCCCAACCAATCTGTCATTCTCAGCACTCCAAAGAGCCATGCCATGCATCCACACAGGCAGCCCGGTGAGATGAGGGAGTGCTCTTCCAAATGCCCGCAGCCTGTCCTCTGGATAGGAACAGGCTGCACGTGCCCACAGGGTGCCCACGCTACAATGACATACAGATTGTATGATCTTATTTTGTGCACCAGTCATGTTTCCTGTCCGGTCTGATGTAAGGTAGCCATGATTTATTCAGCAAATTATGAAGCTCCAACTACGGACGGCTCCGTTTCTAGATGTTTCTACTACATTTATGTTTTTAAAATAAATGCATGAATAAATGTACAGCAACAAATAAACGGTTACTTTATGCCTTAGAAAATGAAAATAATTCATGAGAATCTGTGAATTTATTCTGAAAAGAATAATGAAACTTCTCCTTAGAAAGGCACCGGAGCCCATGCCAACCTGAATACTTTTACTTGAACAATGCATAGCTCTATATAGAGGGAAGTATGAAGTCATATTTAGAGTGGGTGATGTTTCTCATAATTTCGGTACGTGAATATTAATGGGGGCATAACTAAAACAATTAACCATACTGAAATATGTAATGTGATCCTGCAGCGATCCAACGGCAGTGGTCGAAGTGTACGAAAAGAAATAGTGGAACTATGTTCCCTACTGGCCTGCCCCTGCTCCCCACAAACCCCATCACCACCCCGATCCCACACACAATACAAACCGCAATAAACATGCTCCTGCTGTTTGGGGGAACGCTCAGTGGAGTGCACTCAAAGTGAAAGTTTCAACTTCTTCCTACACTTTTATTTTAAAACGAAACCATTCTAGAACAGTTTCTTTTTAAAATAAAAGTATAGGAACTGTAAAACGTAATTAAAAGAAGTAGAGGAGCACCGCTCCCGACCGCTCCCACCCACTTCGACCACTGTCCAAAGGTGTTAAAAGAGGTCCCGTTTTGGTAGGGCGTTTCACGTTATACCGAATTTCGCCCACTACCCAAATGAAGGACATTCCATGTATTCCCTTGGGAAGGGTGGAGGGCTGAGTTTAACCTGTGGGAATTGGAGTGGGCGTCCTGCGGGTAGAACACAGATGGCTGATGCGGGCGCTTCACTCCATGATTTCCATGAGCAGGTCTTAGTTGATACTAGTTGCTGTCAGGAAGATGTTTAAGGTTTTATGAGTAGGCTTTGTCGGCCCAATCCTGTGTGCCGTGATCCTTTTGCCGGTTCTGTTCTGGTGCTACGTTCACAGCCTGCAGATTGAATAGTGAAGTGCCCCTCTTTGTGACCCGTGATGACCCTTGATGACTGAATCACTGCAGAACCCCACTCAATAACATTGACCATACAATACCATTCAGGGCCTGTTTCCACATCAATATCCCACAGTCAGTTTTGTTAATGTTCGTTAGCCCTGCTCTGAAGTTCTGGTGGTACTGGCCACCGTTTTGCCACTGCGATCTTGCGGGCAGATACCGTCATTGTGCCATTAAATGTTCCTGATGTAAGGCGTTGGCTCGGAACCGTCTTATAAAAATTTATTTATGTCATTCCAGAGACGTGATTTGAAGAAGCATTTTAACGTGGAGCATTTGCGAAATGCATTCCCATCGGAAATCCACACCAGATTGCTGGCAAATGCACAAAGGATGCACATGCGAGGAAGGCATGTGCCGTGGTGCCTGGGGACAAAGGGGGTCATTACGAGTCGGGCGGTAGGGAATACCGGGCACCGGTAAGGAGACCGGTGCCGGTAATCCCCTACCGCCCGATTCCGAGGTCCCCTAACGGGAAACGCAAGGGACGTGTGGTCGGACCACACGTCCCTTACGGATCCCGTTAGGGGACCAGACTGGCAGGCCCGTAAATTGCGCCTTTCCTAATTCCCATTGAGCCCTATGGGGGCTCAAATGGGAATGAAGAATGGTTGGTGCAATGGGGATTTACCAGTCCCGCCAGGATCGGACCAGGCCGGTAAGTCCCCATTGCACCACACCGGACTCTGTCCCGTTATTGGAGGCAGTCATGGCGCAAATAGCGCCATGACTACCTCCAATCTCGGAATGACCCCCAAGCTGTTTTGGGAAACTTGTCCTTTCACAAGGAACGGACATCCTTTGCCTTTGTGACAAAATGAGCTACCACTCTGTTTATTAAATGCCTCTGGGAATCTAGGGATGAATCCGATCACAAACTGCATTAATCATGTTGTGACTGAGTGGCATGGCAGTTGTATGTACATGCCTAGAAATGGTAAATAAATTGGAGATTTACCCAAGGGATCTGCCCAGAGCACTTTTGCGGAATGGCATCCAGAGTCAGCACTGGTCCACCACTCAATATGTGCATTTCTGTGTAGCTTGACTCCCCTATGCCAATATGGTGAAAATTGTGCAACAGCGTATTCCAGCTACACCACATACTGCCAGGGAGAGCGAGGCCAGAGTAGGGCAAGGGCTTTGATGTGGCTTTAAATGACAACACACTAATTGGGCTCTGAAAGAAAGTCATGCTAATGGTGCAAGTTATATAACTTTAATCATTTTGCAAACCATAAGAGTGACATAACGTAGTGTGATACCATTCGTTTGTTGCAAATGAAATGTTAAGTTATGTGTCTGCTTTCATTTCTGTCCATATGCTGTCCTACTTACCCTCTATAGTAGTAAGGCTGATATGCACAATGTCGCCATCTGACAGTCCCATTGCCATGAGGCCAGCCCTCCCCCTCGATCCTACACTGGCTGCTTGAGAACGTGAGCCTCTGTGCCTCTTCACCTGCATAATAGCACTGCTAAATTCTGCAGGCTAACTTGGACAAACTTGATACATTTGCCGACTGGTTGCTAAGCAACTTCAATCGCTCTTGCTGTCTCAACTATGCTTTTACAGTGCAGATACAATGTGCATCTTGAGGCAACTGAGGGAGACAGATACCAGTGAAAGTGCATGTTGTACAAAAAAGATCTGTTTAAGAAACTCAAATGCTGCCTTTGATCCTCATCCTGAGACTTAATTTCTTGTTGTCACTAACACCAACAGACTGTTTTTACCAAGCCTCAAAATAATTATAAGTCTCTTGAGTTGTCGAAAATGGGAACCATTTAAAATAGCGTACCCTCATTTGGTACTTTGGCACACTTGTACTAACTGCCCATTCGCCCACGGCCGTTGCTGTCACAAGACAAGAATCACCCTTTCTTTAGCAGCATCTGACAACACCTCAGGAGGTATATGTGTGTATTAAATATCTTGAGTGCACATAAGTGCTGCATTCACTTCCACATTTCTATCATCCTAAAAGGTTGATCGCATCCAAGGCATGGCACTGCCAATACTATCATACTATGGTATGGATTTGTTTGGCCGAGTCTGAGTCACAAACCGGTATCAAGGAAGGCATTTATCAATGGAATTGGTGTTGCATTTTCGAATGTCGTGCAAGCAAAACGTCCAGTTTTTGTGTCGTGGGATTTAAGTGCATATCTGATGACAACACAGCATTTCATGACCTTTCACCCATAACGTCACAGAATAGGACATAATTAAATGGAGAAAATTTGATGAATTGCCCTCTGGCAAGGATGTAGAAGCCCTCTTTTTTAATTTTTTATGAATAAAATAATGTGGGTAATTCCTCACTGAAAGAGTAATTTGCTGAGCAAATACCCCTATCATCAGCTTCATGCCAAAAGAATAGTGTGTACGTATATCTCAACTCAGACACTTTTGGCAGGTGTCACCTGTCCTGAAAACAGCCCACACACCCATCAAGCCCCCTACTCGTCCATTCACTTCAATGGGCTCTCACCCACCATATACAAAATTGGGACAGAAAAGGTTGAGAGCTATGATGTTTACCTGTGTTCTGCTGCATCAGTTTCCTGATCTGCAGCGTCTGCTCTAACAGTGGCACAGAGCAGGCTCAGAGGTCACAGGTGGCCATTTGGCAGCTGCAGTGACAGCCAAGTCTCTGCAACGCATGGGCTGCATTTAAGATATGCACCCCTGTACCAAAACTATGATTATCAGTAGTCAAAGAGGAGTGAGACAGGATGTGTGGGTACTGCAAAGCAGTAGTGGAGAAAGTGGCAAACATTGGCAAACTTATTTGGAATGGAGATATCAAGGGGAAGCTTCAGGAAGGTATCAATTACAATGCATTGTAATTGTATTGTACATAAAATGGAGACTGTAATACTCACTCTCAGTGTGTTGGAAGTTTCAGTTATTCTTGGAGAAAGCAGCAACTATGCTGGCAATGAAGTAACAAACATGCATACAAAAAATGGCTGGATAAACTCATTTGGAAGTAGGAAATGGAATGATGTAATTTGTTTACAAGGAAACAAGGACCTTTTCAGAGATTCCTGTAGCTTGCATACTCTAAAATATTAGTGTTTTTGTGATGTAGCTGAACAGGTTATTTGGAGGCCCACGCGCCTATCCCCGAAGACCTTCTCCTAAATGCCCCTGCCATGGACCATCCTCCTCCACAGCATGAGGGGGCCTGATTGCGAGCCCAGCCAGGAGATGACAAAGGTCAACAGAGAGACCCATCAATTATGGACCCCACCAACATTTTGTCCCCCTTCCCCAGTGCGGAGGATGCATCAGCAGTAGTCAGCAGCAAAGGTAAAACCATGGCATGCTTTAGCCAATACCTATTGATAGAAGTACATACAGCTACATTTTTTGCACGGACCGGGATCATTTTACAAACTCTTGGCCACTTAAGCAATTCCTTTTGCTTTCCTTATATATTTAACATGCTGAAGTACTATTGCCTGCAATTTGCTTATGGCAAATCAATAAGGACATTGTTTCATAAATACGCTACAAAATCAACATGGTACATATTTTCATAGAAATTATTTTTCAGTTCATTTTCTTGCAAGTACATGAAACTAAAACCAGGCTTGTTTTATGTCTTTTAGAATTTGTGTAGCACAGTGCAAACCCAAGTCCAGTATTATGGATTTCTTTGCAAAAACAACCAAGAAACCAAGCTCCGATTCAGACAGTCTTTCTGAGCCTAGTGCGTCCCGTCAAGATGCTGCAGTGTCAAATTCAGGGGGGACCATGCCCAGTGAAATCCATGTCCCAGCTTATCCACAAACAGAAGCTGTATTATCAAACATGATGAGGTTGTTGTTCTGGAAAAGGACACTTTCTTGCCCGAGTGTTGGGACCTGCATCAGTGGACACAACTGAAGGAAAAGTAGCCATGGCTAAGTGTAGAAAAAGGTGTTCCTGGGTGCACAATATGCCGTGAAGTTAAACTACTTGGAGTGTCGGTGTCCCATGGTGTTAACATTTCTAAGGACTGGGTCTCTGGGAATATCGCTCCATGTGGCACAACAAAGACTAGCAAGCTGACTTCTCTACGCAAAAAATGCACAAGCACAGAGTCTCTGAAGCACACATGAAGGCATGTGCAATCCAAGCTGTGTCTAAGAAAAAGGTGATACAGTTTGTCATTGTTGAGCAACAAAAACATTGTTTCGCATCAACAGTGAAGGTGCGTCGCAATTTTTACTCCTGTGCCAGAAATAATCATCAATCTTTAGACTATCCTGATCTAATTGGCTTGCAGGTTGCTAATGAAGCAGTCATGTGGTCTATTCTAGATAGCCAAATACACTGAAGCACAAGTTGCTGATTGCATTGCTTCTGAAATACATATGATGCTTTGTAATTATTGTGGAATGGGCTCCACAAATGTCATCTCATTCCATTTTAATTGTTTATATTCGTTTCGCTCAGTGCTAAAGAGCCAATCCCCTTTTTTTCTCGATGTGCTACAATTGGCTATAGAGGAGGCATAGTCTCACCTTTGAATTGTTTGTCCAAACATGGGTTTTGCCACAAGTCCCTGGAAAATAATTTCATATGGATATGCAGTGATGGGGCCAGTGTTATGCTCAGACAAAAATCTGGTGTGCTTGAGTGGTTAGTTAAAAAATTATCCCTGCATTATGAAATGGCACTGTTTGTGCCACCGCTCTGAGTTGTACGTTTCTGACACTGTTCATACTGTCCCTGGTCTGAAACATCCAACATTATTTGAAAAACTATGCAGTCTACCACCAATCGCCCACAAATCAACGTGAACTTTCAGAATGTGCAAAGGATTTGGAAGCTCAAATTCCTAGGATTGGAAAAATATTCTTTATTAGCTGCATTGCTTTGAGCCAGAGGGCTATTAGAACAGCATGGCGGTCATACCTGGCACTTGATAATCATTTCCTGATTCAAGCTTATGTACTTCATGTGACAGCAAGAACCATGCTACATTCATTGGGCTCAATAAAACCATGTCATCTGAGGATTTCCTTCTTAATTTAGCTGGTATTGCAGATGCAGTAAGTGAAGTTGGAGTTCCTTCTGAAACTCTGCAGACGGATGATGTGACTGTTCCGAGAGCCTATAAGCTCATCATCCGAACTGTGCAGGCCATTGGAAGATACAGGAATGTGTATGGAAAACATCTGAAAGAAGTAACTGATTCCATTGAAAAATGGTCCTTTGAAGGGGTGACTATCAACGGGGAGGAGTCAAGAGGACAGGTGAGAATAAATCTGCCCTAATTTTACCAAAATCTTGCAGATAATGTCCGTTCATGATTATATGCCATGACTGCAAATAATAGGTCAACCAATAGTCTTTGGGCTGATGAATTTGAGGCACTTGCTGCCCAGATAGATGTTCTTAACTCACAGAAGTGGCCCAGCAACATTGACAGTCCGTGGCTTCACGGTGAACATAAATTGGGCATCCTGTACTGGAGATTTTCGCTGAATTACAAATCTATATGTGAAGGTTTCCGGGACTACCGTGGCAATGGAGGGCATGAAGTTCCCAAACAGTTGAAACCCATCCTGAGGACAGTAAACACCCTGCCAGTAACATCTAGTGACTGTGAAAAGGGGTTCACCACAATGAACTTGATCCTGTCACCGGTAAGGAATACTCTTAGCATTAGCCGTCTCTCCTCCTTAATGTGTATAAACCTCACGGGCCCTCCTCTGGCACTATGGGATCCTCTACCATATGTGAACAGGTGGCTGTCTTCACATCGCAATGCAGATGATAACCAGTCATGGAAAGTAGATCCTGAAACCCACTATAACAAGAGCTATGCAGATGTGTGGGAGTTTCTTTGATGCCAGCATTTGTCACCATGCACAAATCCCTGATGAGGAGAAATTAGTGCATTTGAAGACTGTTAAACTTTGATGTTGTGTACATTCAATAAAACAGGATGTAATGCCAAATGTGACAACTGCAGGAAAATAGTAACTTTGTTAATAGTTAATAATTCAGCTCATAATCTTGGTGTTATTTTTGATTCTTCACTGTCTTTCTCTACTCTTATTCTCTATTTCTCGTTCCTGTTGCTACCAACTCTTTATTATTCAAAAAGCTTGTTTCTTACCTTTACTTCTGCTAAGCTATTCATCGCATCTTTAGTCTTTTCTCGTCTGTTCTACTTCTCTTCTTTTTGGTCTTCCTACATCTCATCTTGCTCATCTTCGCTCCATTTATCATTCTTCTATACAATTTCTCTGTACTCTTGCTCCTCGAGATTCAATCTCTTCTACTCTCCACTCCTTGCATTGGCTTTCCTTTGAAAATCAGTTACTTTTTATTTGTCTTTGTATTGCTTTTAATTGCCTCTAGGGCCTTGCCCCTTCTTATCTATCTTCTTTAGTTCCTTTTTATTCTCCAGCTCGTTCACTTCGTTCTGAATCTCTTTTTCTGTTGACTGTTTCTCGTGCCCCATGTGCCCTCATCACATTTCCGTTCATTTGCTCTTCTTGCCCCTAAAATCTGGAATCCTAATCCTCTTCCTCTGCATTCTATTTCTTCTTTTCCTCTTCTCAAGTCCCCTTTAAAAACATTTCTCCTTACTTATTGATCTTTGGTTTTCTGATTATCTGTTCATGTAAATTGTGCAGTTGGTTACTCTGTACAGTGCTTGGGCGTTAAGTGCAATAGAAATTCAATTCAAATACAAAAAAATGCAAAACAATGCAATAGGTAATTTTTTTCTAAGGTGAGTGTTTTATTCTGCTGCTCTGTATTAAATGCCATAGTCCCAATTCTTGCATAAAGCCTTTTTTTGGTGTGAGGCAAGTGGGAGTTTGGGAGAAAAAGAACAGAGTCTGTGTCAACTGATATTTTCTCTGGGCTTGGATGCACCACAGGAAATGCAGTCTACTGTGGCCAGATCTGTGTAGTACTATGTAACAAGCACACAGTGCAACTGATGTCACTTCTGGTGATGTCACTTCCCATTGGCTATGCTAATGAGTCCTTCCACTTCTTTTTTTAGGACTTGACCCCTAGTAGTAGTACATGTATAGTTTTTAGAATCCTAACTGTAGTATATACCATTCTGCAGTTTACTGCAGTATACTTTGTCCAAACGACTGTCATATTTTATGTTCAGTTTAAGTTCTGTATTAATTTGAGTTTACTGCAAAATGTTTATATAATAGAGCCTACATACAAGCACTATGTTTCGTGCTGCCTTTTTTGTTTGTTTGTTTGTTTGTTTTATTTTCCCTTGTATTCCCTTGTATTTTATTTTTGCCTTGTATTCTTTATAACTTTATGTTATAATTTCCTTTAAAGAGAGAATAGGTGTCATGTCTTATTTCTCTCCATGTGCCACCATCCCTATGGTGCTATGCTATGTGTTCGTAGCACGTGCCTCCGTCAATTCCCCACTTTTTTATGCATGGCAGAATGCTTGTCTGGCATGGTGCAAAGTTGCTTAATAATGGTTTCACTTCGCTTCCTTGAAGACCTGTACCACCCCATACCTCTTAACTGTGTCCCTTGTGGTATTATTTCTCAAAAATGGCCTATTGGTGAATAGGTAGCATTCCGGGTAAGCCAGTATTGGGCAATGCTGCAGGGCCGCCCAAAGGGAAGCAGGGTAACTGCTGTTACCATCAGCAGGCCTGGAGAGGGGCAGCCCAACCTCTCCCCCTCTCTGCTCCTCTCCTTCCCCCAAGCCAGAGAGACAGGCAGTCTGTGCAACGCAAAGCTGAGGAAGGGTGAGGTGTGAACAATCACCTCACCCTTCCTCCATACAGCAAGATGCTAAGCACCTAAGGAAACAAACAGTCAGGCAGGGATCAGGTTCAAAGACCTGCCCCCCAGGAGGCCAGACAGTCGGCTATCTGGCCGGTGGCTGGAACACAACAGCCCCCACTACTATACATATCAAAGACCCAGGGCTCCCCTGGGTCTTATAAATACAGAGCGGCATGCCCTGAGAAAACACTAACAGTTTGTGAACCCTGAACAGGGACCCAAACACACAGGAGGTGCACTGTTTACTCAGTGCCTTCCAAACCTTTGCGTCTTTAGCAAACTCTGAAGTTCATTGCATTAGCAGCGTCTTTGTTTCACTTTGAACATTGCACTGTTCATGAACCTCTGCACGGCAGCGAGCGGCGAACACTGAACAAACAAAGAAAGTCTCCCGGGATGTACCGAAGGGAAGCAGGACTCCACTTACCAGCGCGAACGAAGGAAGGAGGAACCTGCAGAGCAGCCCGGTGAAGGTGGTGGCTTCAGTCAAGCGTCAATTTCAGGTAAGACGCCACGCCGGGCTGTGAGCATGAAATAGAACACTGTTTTTTCTAACCGCGTGCAACAAAGATAAACATCCGCGGGCAGCCACTCGCCGGCGGACCCGGAACACACGCTGCGCGTCAATTTCAATAGAAATATTGCAAGTTTAAACACTGAGGCTGCGGGGAAACACCGTTCCGGGAAACCTTATCGCAAAAGTACAACAAACATTGTAATTGAGGCAGTAGGCAGACAACTTTTGGTTCATAAAGCATTTGGGGCATTTTTTAAGGCCAACAGGGCATACGCAATTAATTGCAGTGAACAACAAAGGCATAGTTTATACGCATAACTCGAACCTGGGCACAAGAAATAATTTCAGCTCACCAAAGACCACTGCTGCAGTTTGTCTGAACATAAACCAAAATATTTTTGGGGGCAACACTCTACAGTTACCCAGCACGGGAAACAGCATTTTTTGCAAGCCCACAAGAATCCACAAACAATACAACAAGCATTATAATGTGCATGATAGACGGTGCTATTGCACAACGAGTAGAGAGCTCATTTTGACATCTGTGCAGAGACGGCTGACACGGGTTCAGATCCCTGCAGGGCCAAACACAGCCTTTTTCAAATATCTTTCTTTTAATCAAACAGGCTGAAAGGAAACATGGGTCCCAAACGAAAATCACAGGAACCAACAACACCGGCACAGAAACCCAAATCACCCCACCTTATGGCAGCAGAACACTACGGTTGGGCATGGGTCAGGGAGAATATGTACGGCCTACCAAGGGAAGGGATACCCATACCACCCAATAAACATGATGTCACAACACCACCAAAGAGACAGAAAGTGACAGATGGCCATAAAAAAGGTAACAAAAAACGGGTGAAATTGTGCGAGAACATGTCGGAAATGCAACAATTATTGCGCGAAATGAGGGGGAAACAATTACCTCAAACAGGGGAGGAGGGACCAACAAACCCCAACGTACCCCTAGAACCTACGATAACAGTGACCCCCCCCCACTAGCAACGATCCCAACAACAGCAGCCCCAGCCACACCACTGCCACAGGTGCCAGCAATGCCAACAGCTGCCAGCACAATTGCGCCAACTGCAGCCACAGCAGACCCAACAGGTGCTTTAAAAGCATGGGCAACCCCCAGTATAGAACCACTGGGACAGACAGGGCAAAGCAACAGCAACCCAACAGACATAGCAATGATCTTGAATGCCCAATTAGAATTAAAATTGAAATCCTTCCAGACTGAAATACTGAATAGATATAAAAGATGCCTAGCATGGAATATTGACACCACAATCAAAGAGGCCATATGGGCCAAAGAGTTCATAGACATCTTTTCACTTATAGAAGCCCAACGCAAAGGGAAAGATGCTTTTAGGGATCCCAAAAAGATAGAAGAGAAAGCCATAGCGAGAAATGCCCAGGTAGAACAGAATTGGGACAACTGGCTACAGGCCTTCGCCATCTTGGCAACAATATACGAAGAGAAATTCCCCAATGAGGGTAGAAAACTATGGGCTTACATGGATAAAATAAGAGAAGTAAAAATCACTCAAAAAGGGAAGACCTGGCTAGCATATGATATCAGATTTAGGAGAAGCATGTCAGAGAGGCCAGCCATAGAATGGGACAAGGTCCAAAATGACTGATACACGTTAAACGCCGAGCCCCCATCGGAGGAAGAGGCCTCACAGAACATCTTCAAAAATAGCAAAAATGCACAGGGTCCCAGAAATAATGATAACGAGAAACATAAAAAGGGGGAACAGCCCTTTCGGAAGAACCAGCCACGGGCGGCTAAGTCTAATACCCACAGGCAGAAGAAAAACCACTCTCCAAAAGGCAACATTCCATGCAGGAATTTTGGAAAAAACCAGTGCACCTGGGGTAAGGACTGCTGGTACAAACACGCTTGCACAAACTGCAACTCTGAGCATGCAGCAAGGAACTGCACCAGACTGCCAGCCAAAAATGCAAAAGATTAGCACCATCCACTCCCTTTCAACTCCAGGTTTGGCCCCAGGCAGAACCCCCATCAACCCAAACAATTTTAGAGAAGCACTCATGAATTACCCAGACAGGGAAACCAGCGAGGCAATCTGGCAGAGTTTCACCAAGGGTTTTACCATCCCTTTTAAGGGCACAGGGTCACAGAACATCCCAATGAACCTTAAGTCAACAAGGGACAACCCCCAAATAGTGGAGAGCAAAATCAAGAAGGAATTGCTGTTAGGCAGGATTGCAGGACCCTGGGACCACATGCCTCTCAAAGATTACATAATATCACCACTAGGGCTGGTCCCCAAAAAAGAACCTGGGAAAATTAGGCTAATTCACCACTTATCCTATCCCAAAGGCCAATCACTAAATGATGGCATTCCACACACGGAATCCGCGGTATCATACACACACTTCCAGGAGGCAGTAAGACTCATACAGGAATGTGGCAGGAACGCCCTGATGGCCAAACTAGACATTGAATCCGCTTTCAGACTTTTGCCAGTCCACCCAGATTTCCAGCAATGGTTAGGTTTTACTTTTAACAACAAATTCTATGTAGAGAGATGCCTCCCCATGGGGTGCGCAGTATCTTGCGCCCTATCCGAGCAATTCAGCTCCTTTTTTCAATGGGCTTTCCAAAAATAGAGACCAGGGACCAAAGTAGTACACTACCTTGATGATTTCATGGTAATGGGCCCAGCACATTCTGATGAATGCAACAAGGCCCTGGCGAAATTAGAAGGAATTGCCGCACCGTGGGTCATATCTTTAGCAAAGGATAAAACGACCAAACCTGCCACCAACATAATTTTCCTGGGCATTGAAATTGACTCTGTACAGGGCCTATGCAAGATCCCAAAGACAAACATTACAGACTCCTGGAGAAAATACAAGGCCTGACAACAAAAGACAAGGGCACAGTTAGAGAAATAAAATCATTAGCAGGGAGTCTCAACTCCGCTGCTAGAATAATCCCCCAATGGAGGGTATTTTCCAGAAGTCTGGAATTAAAAATCAAATCATACACCAAACCCCACCTACACATCCGGCTAGGCACAGAGGTGAAACAAGACCTGGACATTTGGGGGAATTTCCTCAAAGATTTCAATGTGACCTCACTTTGGCGTACTCCTTTGAACACATGGACAAAAAGGGTCCTTTTCACCGATGCAGCCGGGAGTAAGGGGTTTGGAGCCATACTAGACTCAGAGTGGGTGGCAGGACACTGGCACAACTCATGGCAACAGGCGGGGTGGACTAAGAACATCACACTCCTAGAATGATTTCCCATGTGGCTAACATTACACATCTGGGGCAGGCAGCTAGCTAACACAGAACTCTTGGTCTGGTGCGACAACATGGCCGTAGCAGGCTCCATAAACAGAAGGTCTACCAAATGCCCTCTAGTGCTAAAAGTCCTACGAGCCATCTCAGCAGTCACACTACAAGAAAACGTGGTCAAAGCAAAGCACATCGCTGGGGCGGATAATAACATTGCAGATGCTTTATCTCGCTTTCAGTGGCCAAGATTCCAGGAGCTGGCGGCTCACGCCCAGGAACAGATGACGCCAATACCAGCGGAATGCTGGACAATAATGGAAAATCAAAAATAACGGCATCAAAGTCAGCACCAGAGAGCCCAGGTCGGATGCCCAACAAGAACCAGGCACCTCAATGACGGGTGCCAACAACTCCTTAGGCTTCCTAACAGAGATGGCAGAGAAAGCGCTGGCAAGCACCACCGCGGCGCAGTACAGTAAGTGCTTACAAACAGCATTTAAAGCCACAGGCGTAAACCATGTAGAGTTAATAACTATTAAAGACATAGAAATATTTTTAAAATGGGTGCATGAACAAGGCCTTAAGAGAGATTGGGCAAAAAGACACCTAGTTGCAATCTCGTATTTATCAAAAAAAACGGGGTGATTCAGACCCCACGCAGAGCGCTCTTATTTACTACGCAATGAAATGATGGGGTAGGATAGAGGGCCCCCAGGTGGACACCCTCCGCCCCCTAGATTTCAACAAACTGGTACAAATTGCAAACCAGCTGGATGCCATTTGCTGGCATCCATACGAGATCTTATTATTCAAAACAGCCTTTTTCCTGACATACTTCGGGGCTTTCCGTGTTGGAGAGCTCATTGCCTCCGCACCAAGGCTACCAACGGCCTGGGTGTCATGGAGGTCAGGGTTAGACAAGAGAGCGTCAGCATAGAAATCCAACAATCAAAAACTTGGGCCAAAGGAACCATCAACATTTGTTGCATTGATGAGGCAGCAAACTGCCCGGTATGTATCACCAACCTTTTTCACACGCAAAGGTCCAAGGTAGGGGGGAGGTTTCTAATCCACAAGGACGCCTCGGCACTAAGCCGCTACCAATTCAAAGGGGTGCTGATGAAAGCAATCAGCAAAGCAGGGTGGGACCCCAAGGGTTTCGGCACCCATTCATTCAGAATAGGTGCCGCCACCTCAGCATGGCAAGGAGGCCTAGCTCCCCAACAACTAAAAAACATAGGGGGATGGAAGTCAGATTGCTACAAAAGATACATCCGGCCCCAGCTAATATAGCCATCCTCCCTCATTTTTCTTTCTCCCCCTTCCTACAGAAACAACAGACGAAGGAGACCAAAGAAAGGCCACCTTTCAGAAACATAATTTCTTCATGGTGGGGATACAGAGGCCTACGATGGGCCGAGATCCACGAAACCCTAGCAGAACTGGTCGCATACAGAGACCCGCCAGAATTTTTGGTCATACACCTAGAGGGCAATGACCTGGTATCCATTGGAAGGAGAAATTTATTCGAGGACATGTGCTCCTCCCTAGCAGGCATTTCACATAATTGGAGGGGAACAGAAATATATTTCTCGGCCATCCTACCCAGAAAGAAATGGCAAGGGGCCAACTGCTACAAATCGATAGACATTTCTAGAAGAAAACTCAACAGGGGCTAGAGAAATTCTGTACAGCAAGAGGACTGGGCTTCATAAAGCACCCGGCCATTACACTGGGTGACCTGGACCTTTTTCACAAAGACGGCACCCATTTATCAAACCAGGGCATGGAACATTTATTTAGAGAAATTACAGCAACTCTAGCCTCTAGGGGTTGCCACCAGGAGATACTTTCGGGGGAACGTGGTCAGCCGCCAACCTGCCCACGTGTGGCGGCACGGGCCAGAGGGGTTAACCCCAAGACACAGTGCCCAAAAGTATGTTACTAAGATGATATGTGATTATTGTTATCTCCATAACCATATCTGTACAATAAAAACCTACGGCCTTTTAATGCCAACACTTGACAACAATGTGTGAGCCAAATTATTCCGGGTGAGGGTATGGGGTCAGCAAATAATTATGCATGCATATGGGTTCAGCAGTTACTGAAAAAAGTCTATTCACATATTGCATATCGCATGTCTGTCAAGGATTGCTAGAAACCTGTTTGCCTGGAATTGCTGGCATTCAACTGTCTCCTCCCACCCCTACCAGCACTCCAGATGCCCCAACTTCTCCACGCATCTGATTCACTTTTCGATATCCCGGGCATCCTCCCCACCGGCCCCTCAGATCCACTGGTCTGCTGCGAAATATCACACTATCCCTAGGGAGCTATCCGCCGCTCCAAGGCGCTGGTACAGACATCGTGTCTCTGCCTCGAGCTCATCACACATTACCGCCAAATCTCTAACTCAAAGTGACTTTTCTGACTCGGAACACAGACATTCTTCCCTCTAAGTGATGAAAACCACAACAAAATCAAGAGGAATGGCATGTTTTTCAAACAACAGCGCGTGCCAGGGACATGGAACATGTGCGTGTGTGGGAGGGGGCCACTGGCTGAACTCGCAAACTGTGCCTCCCCAGACACCCTCTCTCCTTCAATAATACATATGGCTGTCTCAAGAGACGGGCCAGACCGAAACCCAGCCAATAATCATTTACACACTGTCCTGGCAGGAGACGGACAAGAGAGAGGAAGACAGCGGGGAGGAAGTGAGATCACCTTAAAAGAAGCCAGCTATGAAGTGCACAGAGCACTGGCAACAGAAAGGAGACAGGCTTAAAGACAATCTAATAAGCAGACAAGATCCAGCAAGCAAGCGATGGGTCAAAGGCAGGGGTGGGGGCAGCAGTTGGTGCCGGGGAGGGCGGATAGCTCCTGAAGGTGCACCAAGATTTGGAAAGATTCATGGGTGAGCCCTCACACGGTCGTGAATGTATTCAGTGGGGAGTCCTACATTTTCTCTCAAATTAGCGTGAGTGATCGATTGTAGCAAGGGAGCCTAAAAGAACTAAGGCAGGTTTGGAGGGTTTCCCCCGCCCCCCGGAACCTTTTTTTAAATAATGTGCTCAAGTGATGCATTATGCAGCACAATTTATGACAATAATGAGGCAAAAAGCAATACAGTTTACAGTTGATTTTCTAGGTTAACACATGACAAAATGCAGTAAATGCCATGTTACCAACAGTACACTACATAGGGGCACCTTATACCATTTTTATCAGGCTG
This sequence comes from Ambystoma mexicanum, assembly GCF_040938575.1. Lineage (NCBI taxonomy): Eukaryota > Metazoa > Chordata > Amphibia > Caudata > Ambystomatidae > Ambystoma > Ambystoma mexicanum. Next base: position 435,575,565 of record NC_090940.1, read on the forward strand.
CAGTCACAACCTATCAATGCCAATAATGGTCATTGTAAATCGCATTGATGAGGCTGCTGCCACAACCTATCTATGCCAGTAATGGTCAGTGGAAATGACATTGATGAGGCTGCTGCCACAACCCATCTATGCCAGTAATGGTCAGTGTAAATCACATGCGTGAGGCTGCTGCCACAACCCATCTATGCCAGTAATGGTCAGTGTAAATCGCAAGCATGAGGCTGCAGCCACAACCCATCTATGCCAGTAATGGTCAGTGTAAATCGCATGCAAGAGGCTGCTGCCACAACCTATCTATGGCAGTAATGGTCAGTGTAAATCGCATGCGTGAGGCCACTGCCACAACCCATCTATGCCAGTAATGGTCAGTGTAAATCGCATGCGTGAGGCTGCTGCCACAACCCATCTATGCCAGTAATGGTCAGTGTAAATTGCATGCATGAGGCTGCTGCCACAACCCATCTATGCCAGTAATGGTCAGTGTAAATCGCATTCATGAGGCTGCTGCCACAACATATCTATGCCAGTAATGATCGCTTTAAATTATATTCAAGCTATCGTTCTTTATTTCAGTGAAAAAAGACCAAAAAATATCTGATCAGCCCTGCTAATATTTATTTTAAAAACTGTGAGTTGCGCTCTTCTCTTTTTTATTATTATTATTATTGTATTTATTGAGCGCAGACCTAGCTTCGAGAAACAACAGAGCACTTTACAGAGGCATGCACCAATACAGATACATAACAGAGCGCTTTACAGAGGTATACAACAGTACAGATGCATAACGGAGTGCTTTTGATAGGTAAAAGAACAGATATACAGTGGGGGGGGGGTAGGATACAGAGGAGCACAGAGGAGAGGTACAGCTGTACCGGTTTGCAGGGAGGAGAGGGGCAGACAGTGTCTAGCGAGTCAGGTGGCGTTAGGGGCCACGTGATGGCCTAGGTGTTGAGGAGGAGCTCTGCATGCGTTGGTGCACCACTCACATGTTTAATTTTTTTATATAAAGGCTGGCGCGCAGTGATAGTGCCAGGTCTGCGGGAGGCACGGGGGTGCACCAGGGAGGAACCAGGAGGGATGGGCATCCCCTCTGACTCTGCCCCTAGAGAGAGGCAAAGATACAGAGGCAGGTGGTCAGGGTTACAGCTCTGACAAAAAACACAAGGGCATTCCACTATTAGCAAGACCCGGCAAAATGTGGTGGCAGCATTGCTGGGGGTGTGCCTGCAGGGAGGGAGCTGACAGTGCCAGATGGTGTGATCTTCCACAAGAATGTCTTTCCCTGGGGCGAGGTGTCTCTGAGTGTGCCATGCGCAGCCACGTGGAGTGAGTGCCCCCGACCTGTAGGGTCCGGTGTGCTGTGATGGGGTGTGGGACACACAAACAATTTTACTAGGCTGAATTAAAAATGGTCATGTTGAGGGAGCATCGTTTGTGCCTCTAGTGGTGGTCCTGGGGCTTAGGAGTGTCTGGTTAAGTGCCAGTGATGTGCTAATGGGAGGGGCCTGACCCAGCAAGGTACGCAGCGGTGAGGGAGCAGGACGTGAACATGATCAGTTCAGGAGAGGAGATTCCCTTGTCTCCCGGGATTGCTTCTTAGGCATGGGCTCTGTGCCTTACACTGGGCACCACCCCATGCCGAACAAATTGTATAGTTGATTAGGAGAGCAGCGTGTTTCTTAGAGTAGAAATTGATTTTAGCTAGAATTGTAAGAAATTGAAAACACATGTATTGCTGCATTTTTGTAATAAATGCAGACGAGTATTTTATGCCAAAACGTATTGTCTGTGTTGTGGTCCGTGGGGCCCCGCACCCTCGTTGCTGTGGGTCATTGTGCTGGACCGGGGCAGAGTGAGCTGAGGGCGCCAGGCAGTGTGTTGCCCGGCGCTGGAGGTGCTGTTCTCCCACAGGGTCCTGTGCACCTCAGGAATTGAGGGACTTAAAAGGGAGTGCACAGAGTGCTGCCTCTTCTTTGGTGCTGGTAAGTTTGGACCTCAGAGGATCTCCTGTGCACTGCTTTCCTTGATTGTTTTCCTACCCACCCACTCTGGCTGTAGGCCGTAATGGCGAGGCATGGATGGTGGGAGTGAGTGCAGAGGGGTATGGAATACATGAAAAATTATGCAATGCTTAATTCAAAACAGTGATGCTTTGGAAACATCTTATGTGTCGCTAGTGGTGGTCCTAAGACTTGGGACCATTCTGTGAAGTTGATAGGGAGTCAGTCACGGGAGGCTCCTGGCACGTACGGGTCACAGGGGCGGAAGGAGCGGTACCAGGAGATGATCGGTTCCGGAGGGGTTCCCCTTGTCTCCCGGGATCACCTCCGGGTTGTGGGGAGCTGCCTGGCGGCAGGAACACACAGATTGTACCCAACAGATTGTACAGTTGATTAGAGGTGCAGTGTGTTGCTTGGAGTCGAAATTCATGTTAGCTAGGAGAAGTATGCTTCTATCCAGGGCTACAACCAAAAGGCCCGGGGATATAGCCCCCTCAGCCATCCCCCTATCAGCGCCTCTGCGTGTCAGAAAATAACCTTTTGCTAAAAAATGTTGTCTCTGTTGTGCTGTTACTGGCGCTCCACCGTCTGCCTTCCATTAGAAAATGGTTTATAGGGTGGCATTTCATTGTGAATGCATTTGACAAATGGTGCACTTTTTTTATTTTTATTTTTATTTTTTTATGTGCATTGGAACTGTAACATTGTTTAACACTACTTTCATATTGTATTAGCCTACAAGTGAAATGTAAATAAAGTGAATTAGATTTAATGACAAGTTTCTGTGTTTTTTAAAACTTCAGAAATGAAATTACTTTAAGAAGATATAGCCAGGAAATATTGTAGCAGAATTTGAGAAAGATGTTGAGGGTTAAAAACATATTCAGAGACACTGAGAGACACTGTGGGCTCATTAGGAGTTCCCCAGTCTGGAAATAATGCGGGTAAAAGTGCTGGTAATTTCAGCACCAGCATTTTTTGGGGGCAGTGGATTCAGGCCCCTCCCAGCAAATAATTGCCAGCATCATAGGAACCAGTACTACTAGTGCCGGTAATTCCGGCAATCCCATCTCATGGAGTCCATTGGGACTCCATGGAATGGGAATTTCCCATCATCTCTGCTGCCCGTAATATCCTGGTAATGCCAGGATATCAGGCGGTGGAAACGCTAAGGCAGTTTTTCCGGTACCCCACCGGAATTACTGGCGGGATACCCGCAAAACATTTATCAGGCCCACATTCTCCAAACTGATTTATAAGGATGTGGACCTCATTACGGGTTTGGTGGAGTGGTAAAAAAGTAGTGATAATTCTGTTACCACCACTTTTTTTGTGGTAATGGAATTGCTGCCCTTTTTACCGCTCTGCCAAATCCAGAGTTTGGCATTGAAGTGAAGGATTTACCTCCAGCATTATGCTGGAGGTAAATCCTCCACCTTAAAGCCAAAAATGGATGGAATTACTGCTGGAGAATTACTGTTCATGGTAATTGCATCAAAACCCCAAGGAGTCTTATGGCCTCCTAAAATGGGAACTAAGATTGCCCTGCTCCCAATGATATCCCTGTGTTAAACCCAAAAGACCACGTGGCGGTAACCAATTCTGGTGGCAATTGAGCTGAATTACTTCAGACTTACTGCCAAACTCGGATTAAGGACCAGTGAGAAACAACCGCCCAATTGATATGTTAGGGGATCCTTGAAAAATCACAGGCACATTCTCCAGCTAGAAAGAATTCCCAAGTGATATATAAGCAACACCTTGGAAGATCACAAATGGCCAACTCGAATTGGAAACCTTAACACATAACTCCGATATCTGTGTCCTCCTTGAAGACCTTGACCATTACGTCCTTCCTCTAACTGAGGTATGGTTTAAGGCCAGCTCTGTCACTGCTTTTGACACACTTCTCCCTAATGTCTGCAAGATCCTATCCAGTCCCAGGACCATTCGGTGTGGGGCTGGAGTGGCCCTGATCTCTCCTGAGTGGGTTCCGGCCACCATCATTCCCACTCAATCCTACTCCTACTTTGAATGCCTTGTCTGCAGGATGTCTGTCTCTCGTATTCTATCCCTCACTCTTGCGAAGATCTACAGGCCTTCTGGGCCTACCCCCCTTTTCCTCTCTGAATGGGCAGACCTCTCCTCCTCTTTCCTTGCCTGCTTCCCCCAAACTTCTCTTCCTTGGGGAATTTAATATCCATCTTGACTCTCAGAATCTGGGCTCTCTACTCTTTCGTGACCTCTGTGACTCCCTCTCTCTCACAATTCTTCCCGCTGGTTCAACCCACTCTGCCGGACACACCCAGGATGCTCTCATCTCAACAGACATCCCTCTCTCCAACCCTCAAACTACTCCTCTCTCCTGGTCTGACCACTCGCTCCTCTCCTCCCACCTTGAGCTCTCTGCCCTCCGATGATGCCTCCACCCACACTGCCAGTCTCCATCTCTGTCATTTGACCGATGAAGTGCGTCTCAATCGCTGCATTCGCCGCCACCTTCATCCCTCCTCCTTCCCCTACCTCTGACACATCTACTGACTCAGCACTGTCTAACCTCCATCTCTCCATCTCTAACACTCTGGACATCCTTGCCCCTGTCATTTGTCTTGGGAGCATAGCTCAGGGGCAACATGCTGATCTTGGAAGCAAGATGACGTGGAGCATCACAGATTCGATCCCCAGATCCGCACTTAGATACCTCTGGGTGTTAAGCGGGCTATAAATAGCCCATCACAATTACATTACAATGAGGATCTGCATGAAGCCTCCAAATGCAACTCTTGGTAGAACTCCGACTTGGCAGCTTTGAACCACAACTGCAAAGATGCCGAGCGGAAGTGGCAGGTCTCAGGTACATCCTCTGACGAATTGGCCTGCCGCCTGCTCCAAAGGCAGTATTGTCTCACCATCCTCTCCAAGAAGAAGGCTCATGTCCAAGCCTGCATCTCTGGTACCACCAATAACACGGCTGAACATTTCAAAATCTGCAAGGATCTTGCCAATCCTACTACAGTCTCCTCCTCTGCTCTTCTATCTCAGGCCCTCTAAACTGCACTGGCCTCTCACTTCTCCTCTAAAACTCAGGACATCCTGTCTGCACTGTCCTCAACTCCCCTCCCCAGCTCCTCTCTTCTCTTGCCTACCGAGGCCCCCCTCCCTGCACTCCCCATACTGTCCTCCTTTTCTCCCATTGCACTGGATGAGGTCTCTAGAGTAGTCCACTCTATGAAAGTCTCCTCCAAACAGGTGCTCCCCTGCTCTACCAGAACTATCAAGGACATCTCCTCCCTTGCCCCTTTCTTGGCTGACCTATGTAACCACTCTTTTGTCACTGGCTTTTTCCCACAACCCCTCAAGCACTCCCTTGTGCATCCTCTCTCACAAAGGCTGTCTGCAGACCCTTCATGCCTGGCTAACTACCGCCATATCTCTATCCATTCTACCTCCTCTCCTTCCTCTCTCATACCTGATTGCCTGACCGCTATTTAGGCATGGTGTTCTGCTAATGGTCTGTGCCTTAATGCCAGTAACACAGAGATCCTTCTCATTGGGACACCTGCTCCCTGTTTCCCTCCCTCTCTCTGGCCACCCTCCTTGGGTTTCCCTCCCCTCACCTTCTTGTGAGTCAGAAAACCTTGGGGTCATCTTTGACTCTTCTCTCTCCTTCACCGCCCACATCTCGGACCTTACCAAGAAATCCAACTTTCAGCTTCACCTCCTCAGAGGCATTCTCCCTTTCCTCACCTTCCCCCAGAAGCCCAATGTCTCCAGAGCTCTGGTTCTCTCTAGGCTGGACTACTGCAACTGCCTCTGCCTCAATCTGCCTCTTTCTTCCCTTCGCCCCCTTCAACTAATGTAGAATAGGGCTGCAGGACTTATCCTTGCCCTCAAGCCTAGGGACCACATTGCTCCAGCCCTAAACTCTCTCCAGTGGCTCACGGTGACCGCAAGGATACAAGACTCTTTGCATCATCCACAAGGCTATCTGGTGCTTGGAACCTCTCTACATGAGCTTTCTCTCCCTAAATACCTCCCTGCTAGAGTTCCTCGGTCCCCTAGCTCCAACTCTCTGCAGAGCAGATGCTTCTCCAAGCAGAGAGTAGGAGGGAGATCTCTTTCCTCGGCAGGAGCCTCCCTCTGGAATGGCTTCCCTGCCCGCATCAGACTTGAGCGGGATCTTCTTAAATTCTGGAAACTTCTCAAGACTTTCCTCTTCCACTCCTCCTGTGCTAATCTCCCTCTGCCGCTGAGACTGGTGCCTGGTCCCTTATGAGTCTTACTGGGTCCAGTCTTTTGGCTTCGGGCACCCTTCCCGGACTAGCCTGTGTCTGGTTCACCCTGGCCACCGCACTTGTCTTCCCTCTCCCACTTTCCAGCGGTACTTGCCCTTGTGGCTCCCCTTGCACTTGCTCATCCCCCTGGCCTCCCATTCCTGCACTTTCCCTCTCCCACTCTCCCCCATCCAAGCCCTTTCTCCCTACTTCCACCCTCCCCTGCGCTTCGTCTTTACACTTGCACATGTCACAAGGTCTAGTATGACAGGTACTGCTGCTGTTCCCCTATGCCCCCGCTCTCCCGCTCTCCCATTTTGCCTTGTGGTGCCTGGAAACACTTTTGCATAGGCGCCACAAAATGTCCGATAGATATATTTAAAAAAAATAACTATCTGACATTGCTCAGTTATGCGATTTCCACACGGATATTCTAACCTTGGCTAGCAGATTATGTTGTGAGCCTAAATATTGTTTTCTTGTTTTAATGCACGTTGTTTCTTCGTTAAATATGATTACTAGTGTGGCTTTTTGTGGGGATAGAATAAACATGCAATAAAAAATATAACACAAAAAAAGCACAAAAATACAGAAGGACGAAGCTGTAAAGGCATGGGCAGGGTTTGAGGGATACGATCGGGACGGCGTCAGCCATTGCCCTGGGTGCGTTGAAGCCCCCCAAGATGTTGGCAAACGTATTGCCCAGTAGCCCAGGTAGAGTTATGGAAATACGTCCAGAGCAGCAACCGTGACGTTCATTTACACTCCTTATTTTAAGCAGCACGTTTGCAGCACGGGGCTGCAGCGGGCAGACACCTGCATTAGTCATTAACAGTGAGGGAGGGACACCTGGCACTTCTCGAAACATATTCGTAACTTGCAATGCTATTGAGGCGAATGCATTTGGAGAGCCCAAGTTGGGTTTGGAATCTGCTACCTGCAAAGTAAACAGCATCGTAAAGTAAAACTCTTTTTGCAAACTTTGGACCATGATATTAGCTGGTTAAAAGCAAAAACAGTTAATTTTTTTGTGGCACTGTGTAGGCCTTTCATGTCATTTATAGCAACTAGTTGCAAGATTGTGTCAATCAACTATAGTCGGTGACTTAATCGCATATGCACGTCGGTCCAGTGTCTTTAAACTTCTGAAGCAAAAAACCCATAGGGTTCTTTAAAGCCTGCTCCAGTTGTCACCCGCCAATAATCGGCAAATTCTTGCTTTGAGGCTCTCTTCATATTGCTTTATGGTACTTGTAGTTTTGCATTGTGCACACATGGAAAATGATGTGTGCTTAAGGAACCTGGGACTGTGGAATACAGCAAACTGTTTCACCACCATGTGCTTATCTCTGCTTACCTCTAGTGATGTTTGCTGAAAAAAGCCGATAGCAGTGTGTTTGCGTTGCCAGCTTGTGTGGGCTCTTGAACGGGATATCCAGCTGGTCTGTTAGGCTAGTTCACATGCACAGAAAGCTATGGGAATATCAGGGAGTCCCTGGAATATATATGGTGCTAATGTCACTCTGGCACTTAAGGGGAACGGTGCACTCGAACGCCCATTTAGATGACTAAGATACCCCGAATGTTGGCAATCAGCCCCTCACATAATAAGATGTTATAGCAGGACACAGAGGCTCAGAGGCGTTGCTAGGGCGAGGGAGGCGGGGGCGAGGGGGCCATAGCCTTGGGTCTTTTGGTTGTAGCCCTGGATAGAAGCTCCGGGGCTACAACCAAAGGGCTAGCTAGCTCCGCGTCCCGCCAGTCCCAACATTAACGTAGCCCCAGATCTTTTCCAGCCCTACCAACACCCCTGCAGAGGCTCATATCTTTCAACTTGTCTTGTCTTAATTTCACAGCAGCAAGCAAATGATGTAACAATTGTGTCGTTTTTAGACTATATGCACCCTCATTCTTTTCTGTAATGTCCAGGAGGAGGTGAGGACAGGGTGCTTTCTTCTTCCTAGATGGATGTCCATCTGCCAATGTCTTTCCTGTTTCTTTGCTCCTACCTTTCGAGAAAACTGTATTGACGCCAGCTATTTTGCTAGACACGTATCAAGAAAATATAGTTGGTCATGAGAAGTGCACATCCAGGCCCAGGAAAGGGACCCGCCAAGGACAAACACAGCAAACGTACTATGGATCACCGTGGAATCTTTATCCCTCAGCCTAAACCTCCTGGCACATTGCTAGTGGTTCTCCCATCTAACAGGCATTGAGGCTTCTGGATCATCTAGCAGGGGGGTGACTGCACTGCCCGGAATGAGAGCACAGGTTACACCGGCCCTGACTGCCTTCCCATCTGACCCTGACATGGATACAGGATGCTGCCCTGTGTATTGCCATGCCCGGGATCAGCTTGTGAAGCCAGATCCTGGCCAACCTGCTCCTGGCATAAGCACTCCGCTTATTGCCTGCATTCAAGACCCACTGGCCATTCCCGAGAGCCCCAATACCTCCCAGTGCGAAGGCGTGGCAAACCCTGCCTACAGTACCGCCCGAGTCACATCTATCCAGGTACAGGAACATCACTTCCATTGTTCAGTACAATGGGTAATGGCAAGCGCTTGGACTAAAAGAATCAGAACATGCGCTCGCATCATGAAGGTGATCCATATTGGTAGAGGTTTCGTGTATCCCCGGGTCTCGAGGTGCAAGGGATCGACTTGCAGTAGGTCCCTTGCATAGAGTTACAGTAAGCCATGCCCTGCAACCACTTCTCACAAGTTGGAGCATGAATGGGAAACCAAACAATACAAACCCTATCCCTTGCCAACAGAAGTCCCAGCCCCACTGGGGAGGTTCCCGGTGAAGCCCAGTACATCAATTAAAGGGTTAAATGGAAGTGGCACACCCACAACCTCTGCTAGCAGCTTAAAAACCAGCTTCCCAAAATCACACAAGGTCCTCCCAGATGCAAAATATGCAAGCACATCCATCAGAAAGCGCAGAAAAGTCCTTGTGTAGAGCATAAGGTGTGTGCTATACCCAATGGAGACATTTGGAAATGTAAGAACGTATGTCTGAAATGTATGGAGATTTCGTTGTCTGTCTACATACAATAGCTTACTGATCAGAACTGATTTTGTACAAGAGGTCATTTTCCCAGACTATTTGAGCATGTACGGTGGGGATTTGCCGCAGAAGAGCATCGCCTTCTATGTAGTTGACAGCAGTCACTTGTCATCTCTCATAGACAGACAACGATGCAAAGGTGCAAAGCATTGGGCTGAGCTAGGAATCCTGGCCAGAGCCAGGCGAGAGAATGTTGGGAGATAGTGAGGGGAGATAAGCTGTTCAAGTCCTAAACTCTGGCAAGGATAAAAACAGAGTCATCAACGAAGAGGTCACTCCCTCTGGAGATTCCAGTTTTGACCAGCTTGTTTTCATGAGTGACAGCCAACCGGGGGGCCCTGCTAATGAGTAAGGAAGGCAGCTGGTATATGATTTGATGTTGGTATTCGTAAAGCACTGATGAAGCTGGCATGCCAGCCAAGCTTGACTGTTCTAGGCCAAGGGTCGGCAACCTTTGGCTCTCCAGATGTTGTGGACTACAACTACCATCAACCTTGTCCTGCACAGTCAATGGTGAGGGATCATGGGAGTCATAGTCCAAAATATTTAGAGAGCTGCAGGTTGCAGGCCCCTGCTCTAAGCGCACTGCTTAGGTGAGAAAAGTAAGATTATCCCAGGCTAAAAAAGAAAGATGGGTCTTGAGTTCCTTTTCTAAAGGAGGCAACGAGGCAGTAAATTAAGCTAAACAGGAAGAAGGACACAGTACCATTAAACCTCTGCCAGCGCTGGCCATGTGTTTGAACGACGGTGCAACTAAGAGATGGAAGTAGTGCTGTTGAACGTAAAGGTGGATCCAGACGTGTAAGGGCACAGTGTGTTGGGGAGGTGATCTGGCCTTGTCCATGAAGGCAATTACTGAACAGACCGCAAACAGAATGCACTTATCACCGGGAAACAAATGGAGTTCCCGCCAAAAGGAAATACAGATTGAAATCTGGAAAGCGATGGAATCCAACCTGAAAAGACTCGAACAGTCTTGCCTGATCTAAATATCCCGGTCGTTATTTGACAGAAACTTTCTCAACCATTTTAAAAATGTGGGGAAGCCCTGCAAAAGATCAAAAGTTATTGAAAACAGTAGGGTCCAATTTCGATTTTTGTTCAAAAGGGAGTAAGGGTTGATCTTTTTACTCCCAAAGGAAAATAGCCAGAGTAGAAAAAAAGGTTCACAAATGTTGATGATGGCAAAACAAAAGAGGTGGTGGATGGAAGATTTAGAATTAATCTCGACTTCTGGCATCCCTCTGGCAACCCTCAAGACCATCATTCTCCGCCGCCTAACAAGCCATTACAGAAAGGGAAAGACCACATGCAAATCAGACCTGGTCGCACCCAGAAAGGGGCAGTCCAGCCCAGAATGTTTGGTCAGATCCCTTCTGCACGAGACCTCAAGCACCCCACAGACATGTTTCGGCATCATTGGGCGTCATCAGTGAGGTGTAGCTTGGGTCTCTGCTAACACCCATTGTGCTAGGGGAGTCAGCATGTACTTGAGCTTCCAACACTCTGGTGGCATCCATCACATTAATGGTAGACCAAAGAAGCGGACAAGACCTGAGCAGAATTGTTGGTAACTTGCGACTGTAGCATTGATCACATTTGCAAAAAAGGCATTCAAGGCACCACAAGTTTCAGCCAAAGGAATGAGTTTCCCCTTAGTCCATAATGGAGACAAATGTCTTTTTTAACCTCAAAAAGCGTTTTATGACAATTAATAGTTAAAATGATCCTATCACGAAGAATCAATCTCTTGGCTGCAAAATAGCTTTTTGTAGGACGTAAGAGCTTGTTTCAGTTGGACTAGGTCCACCAAGTACGCTGATTTTCTCCATTTGGCTTAGAACCGCCTATAGGTTTATTTCATAGTAAAACGATCAGAATGAAACCAAGGGGGCCGTCTACATTTGTAGTTGTGTCAGGAAATGTTCCCACATGCCCAAGACCACAAGACTAGAAACAAGGCATTTGTACACATCCTAATGAGTGGATCCTTGCACAAAAGTCTAACCATAGCGAAAAAGGTGTCCTCAAATCTTATCCAGTTAAGCAAGATATGGCAAACAGTGACAGCCCTAAAACACCACAGCTGTTCAACTCATACCAGCCCACAAGTGAAATCAGGACAATTACTCTAGAAACCTGACCAGCACTTTTGCATCACTCAAACCCACCACCTACATACAAAGACACGTTCTTCCCTTCCTTTATTGTGAAGGTCCTCACAGGTGATGCACTCACACCTCTTCTCAACGTCATCAATGCATACCACACACAAGGCTCCTTCCCAGATGCACTAAAATGAGAAAAATCCTCCCCCTGCTGAAGAAATCCACATTAGATCCGGAAGACCTGGCCACATACAGCCCCATCATCCATTTAGTCTTCCTCAGCAAAGTGATTAGGAAGACTGTCGCAATCCAGTTGAACAAAAGGGTCTCTCAATGAAATCGGTTACATGGCTATTAATCGTGTTTCCAAACAGGATGTAGCATATATACTGCCATGACATGATATGATATGATATGGCATTTGTAACGCGCTTATACACAAGTGTTTCAAGGCACAATGAGGCAAGGGAGGGGGAACAGAGGGAAGACAGAGACAACGAACTGACTAGGCAGGTGACCCTAAGATTGTGCAAGTGCATGGGACAGGGGAGGGGAAAAGTGCTGGGGGGATGGGGCAGTGCAGGTGTGTAACTGGTGGGGAGGGGACCTGGGCCCAAGATCGGAGGGTAGCCAGGTAGCCAGTGCAGTTTCAGTTTCAGCCAGGAGATCAGCAGGGAAGAGGAGGAGAGAAAGCAGAAGTAAAGAGGAAGGTCTTGAGGTGCTTCCGGAACCGGAGATGGTTTGCCTCAAGTTTCAGAGAGGCAGAGAGGCTGTTCCAGAGGGAGGCCCCAGCCAAAGAACGAGATCTACCACCAACTCGTTGCTTGGAGAAGTGACTGACCCGGAGGGAGGTGCAGGAGGATGAGCGAAGAGCTCGAGAAGGAAGATATTTAGGAAGAGAGAGTTGAAGGTATTGAGGCCCCAGGAGGCCTTGTGGACAATGCAGAGGGTGTTGAACTTAATCCTCGCCACCACTGGGAGCCAGTGCAGAGATTTCAGTCCTGGAAAGATACAATCCCTAGGCTTGAGGCCAAGGACAAGTCTTGTAGTCCTGTTTTAGATGAGTTGCAGAGAGTAGAGGCAGGCAGATTTAGAAAGAGGCTGTTGCAGTAGTCCAGCCTAGAGAGAACCAGAGCTCTAGAAACAGTGAACTTCTGGGGGAAGGAGAGGAAAGGAAGAATACTTCTGAGGAGGTGCAGCTGGTAGTGTGACTTCTTAGAGACGTCAGAGATGTGAGGTGAGAAGGAGAGTGTGGAGTCGAAGATAACCCCAAGGTTTTTATCCTCACAGGTGGGAGCAGGGACAGGGCCAAGAGAGGTTGGCCAGAGAGTGACAGGAAAGGAGGGAGCAGGTGTGCCGATTAGGAGAATCTCGGTCTTACTGGCATTACGGCAGAGATCATTGGTGGCACACATGGATAGCAGACAGACAGTCAGAGATCAGAGAAGGAGAAGAGGTGGCGGAAGGGAGCCTGAAAATGAATTGAGTGTCATCCGCAAAGCACTGAAATTTGGGGCAGAGAGCAGCAATGCGGTGGGTAAGAAGTGCCAGGTATTGGTTGAACAGCCAGGGAGAGAGGTTAGACCCCTGGGGAACAATCACAGGTAGAGATAGAGATAGAGGAGAGGAAGGACCCAAGTTGGACCTGGGAGGGTCGATTGGAGAGGAAAGAAGTTAGCCAAGCCAAGGCCTGATCTGTGATGCTCAGTTTATCACAGAGACGGTCAAGCAGGATGGCTTGGTTGACTGTGTCAAAGGCAGAAAAGAGATCAAGTAAGATGAGGACACAGGGGGTGTTGGAATCGAGGTTGGAGAGCAGGTCTTCACAGATGTTCAGCAGAGCATAAATCAAGTTATTGGTGATGATCTAAGCTTCCTGGACAAAGAAGATCCTTGCTTATTAGTCCCACTCGGCCTCTCTGCCGCTGTTGATGCCGTTGACCATGAAGCCCAACTCAACATTCTCTCCACGGACATGAGCTTTGATGGTAAAGTCTGACAATGTTTGTCTCCTACCTCTCCAAAAGAGGTCAACTCATCCAGATTGGGCCCAACAGATCCAGTAATCCCCAGGAATGCAGTGAGTTCCAGAATTATTCATCCTTTCCCTGTCATCTTCAAACTTTACATGGAATCTCTGGTGGAACTCCTTGCCAACATAAACATCAAGATACACTAACACAGAGATGATAAGTATGTTCACCTAAAGATCAATAACATCAACCACATCAACAACATCAACAACATTCATTGATTCAAGCCCTGTATGTACCACATTTAAGCCTGACTGTCAAGCACCGACCTGAAGCTTAGCCTAAAAACCCCAAATTTGCTTTCCTAGAAAGCACATCAAACAAATACAGAATTGGCTAACTGGCATGAAGCTCGACGTAGTCACGCCTCAACTATCACGCAGTGCAAAATCTCTTGCCTTTTCAATCGATTGAGACCTATCATTGAAAACATACACCACCAACGATACCAAAGCAGCATGGTACCAGCTCTGCAAAGCCAAGCCTCTCATCCCTGCCCAGAGGTTCAGAACAGTTGCTCATACTCCGGTCATCACCACCTGGATGGTGGCAACTTCCTAAATGCAGGAGTCCCAAATGCACCTTGGGCCCTCTGAAAGCCATCCAATACGCTGCAGCATGCCTCACCACAGGACTAAGTAAATTCAACCAAATCACCCATATAGTGAAAGAGCTGAACTGGCTTTGCCTTTAAGCACGAATCATGTTTAAGACAGCCTGCAGCACCTACAAAGCAGTCACAACCAAAACACCATTCTGCCTGGCAAGAAGCTCACCATCCATGGAGGCTAGCACACTACTATATGCCACTACATTGCAGGCTGAACATAAAGAACTGCAAGAGGGAAAACACCTTTATAGAACCAAGGATGGGCATCTCTTACTACGTGGACCTGGGGAGCAACAAGCCAAGAAACCAATGGGAGAAAGAGGGTCGCACAGTACAGCCTGCTAGAAAAATCAAGCGAGGTATATAACCATCAGAAAAGAGAGACCAATAAGGGAGTGGGCCAAGTCAAGGATAGTATAAAAATAACATATCTTTATTTATCACATCTCAAATCACTTAACAATTAATTCAGAATACATAATAAAATAGCATAAAAACATACAGTTCATGTTGAATCTATACAAATAAAGTGCATGATATCCCTTACTCCACCCTACAGTGCAAAATCTGTGCAGCATACAGGAAGTTAGCTGCTATTCAAGGGGGGAGAAAAGAACGGAAGAGCTATATCACAACTAGGTACCCACCAGGGATCCTATTGATAACCTTGCACTGTTAATACACCCATCCCCCAGCATTCAATTCTTAATGGAGAAGTAATTCAGTCAATTGTTTAATAATTGAATTTTAGAAATGCAAAAAATGCTACATACATAGTTACAAATTCTCTCCAGCCTATTGGTCTGGAATGACATGCTGCATAAAGAGAGTGAATCTGGAATTAGTTACACAAGCTTGTACTCCTGATAGAAATAAAATTGAAGCATATAATACTCATCACCATTTCAACCTAAAAAGTCAACCACCGGTACCAAGTGCAAACTCCACCACTCTCGTGTGTTTGCACTGGTATCACTAAATTAGTAGTTTCGACGACCCCAAGCTTGTCTAAGTCGTAACTCACTCAAAAACAGAGAGAGGGGCAACTTCACAGTCGTCTTCCTCAGGACAGGGAAAGAAATGGTTATAGACTCATAGATTAAACAACAAATTTGTAAAATCAATGGAAAGACATTTTAATATTCTTCCATATGTCCTTCCATATCGGGGATCTTCTTCTGTGTGTATAAATGTTCCTTATAATCCTTCTTCCAAGTTAGAAGGAACCAGCTCATCCTGGAATGAACCACGGAGAGAAGGAGTGGTCCACCATACCGCTTGGATGAATGCGGGGCTCGCGCGGCTGCTTTGCTACGCCAAAATATATATGCTTTACCCCCACTTGGAGATCAGCGAGTAACGCTCCGGATGTCCCTCTACGAGGACACGCCTTCTCCACTTTGAGCCAGCAAAACATCAGCTGCTGGAATGTATAGTATTTCCAGTGCAAATGAAAATAAATAAATAAATAAATAAATAAATAAATAAACCCTAGTACATATTCAAAAACACATCCCAGACCTTAGCATGTAAGTGCAATTTTCCCAACCTCCTGTATATCACTTTTTCAATAGCTGCCAAAGAAACCATTTCATCAACTCAATCATCCAAGTTAGGCGGGATCCGGGACTTCCACCCCCTGAAAATCATTTTCTTGGTTATTGATGCTCCCCTGAACAAATTTTTTTTTTCAGACATTGAAAGATCCTCAAGTAAGACACCACAACCCAAAACCAACGTCTTAAAATCAAAATCAATACTGCAATTCAGGACCCGCAGACACATAGTACAAACCTCCTGCCAGAAACCTCTGACCCTGACACAATCCCAAAGTAAATGTTCAAGAGTGCCAACTTCCAGATCACAACACCAACATACATCCGAATCTGACATACCCCTGCTCTTGAGTCTCTCCAGACACCAAAACACCCTGTTGAGAATTTTAATTTGCCTAGAGCGCTCACACAAATTAATTGAGCAGAGTCTCACATTTGCACTCAACTCAAGCCACATATCAGCAATGATCTCACAATCCAGCCTTCTACTCCACTCACCCATCAGACCAATGTTTCCTTCGTAGTTAGCAACAATCCGGCGATACACTTTGCTCGCAATAGATTGATAGCCCACCGTAAAAAACTCCAAACTCACAGACTCATTCCCGTCAATCTCACCAATACATCTCTTTAATTTCCTGTAGTCTGCAGCTGAAAGGCTTTCAATAGTGAAATTTGCGCATAGCACATCAAAATCAACCCACTTCCCATCACCAAAGACATCACTAATCCAATGAACACCACCAACAAACCATTTTGGCCACAAGAAAGGTCTGCCACTATCTGTGAAAGCTTTATTAAGACAAATTGAGGCTGAAGGAGATTTCAAAGCAACCAAACCACATATGTCATGAAAACCTTTCCACACATCCCTCAGAAATTCAGTCAGGGGAAACCTCCTACCACGCTTGCTAACTGTCGTAAGCACAGCTCGCGGGGCAGGAGGGCCCAATGAGCTTGCCTCCGCCACGGCCCAAGCACTCAGAGAATCAACCAAAAAAGGAAGCAAAAACTTGCAAGAGAAGGCAAGATGATATGCCCTAAAATTGGGGACCCCAGCCTCCCCCTCTCAACAGGCAACTGCAACTTCCACAATTTTAGCAGAGGAGGTTTCCCATCCCAAAGAAAGGATTGTAGAGTTGCATCAATCAATCTCCAGTAGCAAGAACTGAGATTCAAAGGGAGCATACTCAAAACATAATTGATTTTCGGGGCCGCAACCATCTTCAGGGTGTTCACCTTGCCCCACAACCATAGACGCAAGACTGACCACCTCTGCGTAGATTACTTCAGCTCACGACAGGCTAAGTTCACCTCCACCATATCACTCACAACCGGAGTCAACCAAATCCCTAAGTATTTCATTTTGCGTAAGCACCATTGAAAGCCATTACCAGTCACCAATGATTTTGCACAGCTCCCCATGATAGGCAAAACCTCAGACTTCGACCAATTTATTTTATATCCAGCCACCACATGGAATCGATCCAGGATGTTCATTAAAGATGGTAAAGAAGTCTCCAGATTCCGTAAAACTAGTAAAAGGTCATCTGCATAAAACCAAGTTTTCTGTTCAACCCCATTGAAGGACACATCTTTCAAACACAAATCACCCCGCAAAGCAATAGCAAGTGGTTTGATGGCCAGCACAAACAGTAAAGGTGAAAGCGGACAATCTTGTCTGGTTCCCCTCCAAAGATTTAAAGTTCCAGACAGCAAGCCATTCGTCTTAACATCCGCCGTGGGACGAGCATACAACAGGGAAACCAAACAAATGTATTCATCACCCAAATTCATTGCCCTCAGCACCGTAAACATGTATTGCCAATTAACACGATCAAACACTTTTTCAGCGTCAAGAGAGAACACAGCTATGTCTTCATCAAAACTCTGGGCCTGTGTCATGGTCAACAAGAGATGCCGAATATTGCTAGAAGTTCGACGATGTTTAACAAAACCAGACTGATCCGTGTGAATAATCTTTTGAATCACATCCTCAATGCGCAAAACAATAATCTTAGCCAGGATCTTGTTATCCGTATTTATTAATCTAATCGGCCGATAACTGGATGCTCAGACATTATCCTTTCCTTTTTTTAGAAATACTGAAATGGTGACATGAATGGTTGATTCCGGAAGCAATCACATCTCCTTGGACTCAATATACATATCCCTCAAGAGCCCCAACGCCGCTTCAGGAAGAATCTTATAAAATTCAGCCGCTAAACCATCAGGCCCTGGTGTTTTCCCAGAATTCAAACCAGAAATGGCAGTCCTAATTTCATCCAAAGTCACCTGTCGGCTCAAACCAGTCATTTCCTCATCAGAGATTTTCGGAATATTCAAAATATCAAAGAAGCAATCGCCACGACCAGTAATACCAGCCTCATTCTCATACAGTTCATGTAGAAATCCTTGATAATATCATTAATCTCACGTGGATCAAAAGTGATCACCCCATTCAAACCCTTTATAGATGTAATGGCCCCTTCCGAAGCCTGCTGTCTTAGTCTGTAGGCGAGCCTTCTGTCACATTTTTCTTCCTTCTCAAAGTAGGCACATTTAATCCTATATAACTCCTTCTCAGCTCTAGCGCCCAAAATGTCATTTAAGTCCCTTTTCAAATTCTTTAATTCCCCTCTCTTATCAGTGTCATTCGGATCACGTACCAAACCATTCATCACCTCAACAATACGGGCATCAATCTCCAACTGCACATTTGCCAATCTTTTCCTCCTGCCACACGATAAGCCCAAAGCGATGCCCCTCATCGTACATTTGAACGCCTCCCATGTAACATTCTTACTAAACTCATCTGAAGTATTCTCACTCACAAAGTATTCAGCCTCAATTCTGATTTTCTCCAAAATAACCTCATCCTGAAGAATAGAGGTATTCATTTTCCACTGAAATGTTTTACAGCGTTAAAAATTCAAAGACAGGCCCAAAAAAATAGGCGCATGGTCTGTGACTGCGATACAGCCAATTTGACTACTCAAAAGACTTGTAGTCGCCCCACTAGCAGTAAAAAACATATCAATCCTCGAGTAAGTATTATGAGATCCAGAATAGAACGTGTACTCCCTGGAGTCAGGATGCTGTAGCCTTCAACAATCTTTTAGATCAAAATCCCTAATCAGCGTCTGAAAAGAGCAAAAATGTGCATCCTTCCTCTGTGTAGGTGATCGCCCAGTGCACTCCACAGAAGGATCAACAACCAGATTAAAGTCACCACCAAGAACGATATTGGGGGAGTTCAAATCAAGTACCAATTGCGACACATCCCCAAAAAAAGAACCATTGTCCACTGAGGGAGCATAAACATTACACAACACATGTTGGACACCTTGTATTTCCACCAGGAGAGCCACGGCCCTCCCCTCCCGGTCACAACTAGTCTTCAGAACTTTAATAGGAGAGTCCCTCCGTAAAAGAATCGCAACCCCCCTACTCTTAGAGGAATAACAGGAAGCACCAACATCACCCATCCACTTCCTGCGCAACACCCCAAGGTCCTCCAACTAAAGGTGAGTCTCCTGTAAAAAATAAACATCACATTGCAAATCTTTCATACTGTTCAGAATTTTCTGCCGTTTGACAGGATTATTCATTCCATTGACATTCCAGGATGAGACCAAAAGACGAGACCCTCTAATGTCAAACATGCTGAAAGATCGAAGGAAGTCTAAAAGAAAACCCAGTCCAAAAATCACAAAAAACAACAACAAAAAAACCCATCCTACACCGCCTGCAACAGAAAAAAGACGCCAACACTGAAAAGCGCAAGAAAAAACCAACTCAATACCCCGGGCACCCCTCCCAAATAAAGTCTCCATAGCGTTGAATCCTATGGCATGCCCCACAGTAAAAACACAGATGGGCATTACATCAAACAGGAAGACATTGAAATCATAAGCCCTACAGAATACTCAATATCATAAACACTCAGAGCTGAGTCATAACCCATCCGTTCCCCCCCTTGTCACAATGTGAACAAAATAAATGTGAATATTGCAAGTGCACAAAGTACACATTCCATGCAAAATGAACGGAGTTAAAACTCCACCAAAAGACCCATCGTCCCCACAAGCCTCCCTTACCATTAAGATCAACCAACATGTTTACATATTCCACCTTTTCTGCCATACCCCCAAGCATACAAATAAATCCATATCAAGAGTAGGATCCAAAAGTGAGTACATAGTCCAATGCAAAAACATAAAAAACAGAACTCCTAAATAGAGACCTATAACCAGACCAGCCAAGTAAAACCCAAACACAGCAGGGGCTGGTTCAAGCAAAAAAATGCAATATGAATTAACAAACAATAAATCTAAAGGAAACATTGGCAGCCATCATCACATTACTAAATAAGTAAACATCAGCATCAGTCAATTTGCATTGGCATCGGCATGGACAAAAGTGACATGCAAGTAGCGCATTTGAAGGTCTCAACGAGTGCAGTGTTACCATCAACGCCAGAGGTGGGGGCCAAGTAGATGAAGGAACGCAGATGCCCACAAATCGCTCTCAGGGCGTGGTGCCAGAAAATCAACCGCTGTGCCACTTGGGGAGTATTCCCATTGGAGGCCCTCAGAGTTCCCACATCGCAGGCTGTAAAAATGGCACACAAATATTTCCTGCATAATCACCCACAGGGTGGGACACTTGGCAAAGAGAAGCGGCTGTTGCTATAATGTATGCGGCATCGAACAGTGAAACCCTGCCGACAAAATAATGTATAGCAAATGCTTTCCTTCCCCACACGCACTCTTATTCCCATTCACATGTTAGTTACAGAATTGTGAGGATAGGCGAGCGGAAAGCAGAGATGTCCACATAGACACCAGCAGTGAAACCCGGACAGCGACATAGGCCACAGCAGGAGCAGAAAAGAGTCAATCCTCAATACGGATGAACGCCATAAAAAATAGCAGAAGGTCACCAGCGTCCAAATCGGGCGTTCATTATGGCGCCATCACACAATATACCCCCCGCATACCAAGAGGCTTGTACACACGAAATTGTAAAGCCACACCATCCTTCCCGGCTCACCACACCTCTGCGTTGCACTTTGTTCCCGGCTGAGGCCGAACTCGTTCCGGCGGGTGATTTGAGATGTGATAAATAAAGATATGTTATTTTTATACTATCCTTGACTTGGCCCACTCCCTTATTGGTCTCTCTTTTCTGATGGTTATATACCTCGCTTGATTATTCTAGCAGGCTGTACCGTGTGACCCTCTTTCTCCCATTGGTTTCTTAGAGGGAAAACGCCTGGCAATAGGCCTTTTCCTGCTAAGCACCTTAACGCTGGATAAGTAAATGTAGGATGACTGCTCCCTCATCCTACACTTCAGGATGGGTTTAGGGATCCTACACTTCAATGAACATCTTGAATGCTCCACTCAACCCTAAATCTCACTCTCCGGAGCTCCTCTTTTTCATGCTCCCCCAGCCATTACAGCTATTCTGCTACCCCTGCACGCTTACTTGCAATCCTACAGGTGCATCCTCTATGTGCAGTGGTGCCGTTTAATGGAGTCGAAGGCCTTTTCGTAATCGAACATGAGAGATGTGGACTGAATCATGGGTTGAAGCTGATAAAAAGAGAGACTTTACACAGATTATAAAAACTGGAACCACAAGGTTGAAAACCAGCCTGATTGGGTAAAGCAATAAGGGCATCCAAGGCAGCAACCTATTTGCAATGATCTTGGCAAAGATATTGCCTGCATTATTTAAAGTAATTGGGTGATACAAACTACAAATGTCTGCAGACCTACCAAGTTTTGCAAGTAGGATTATCAGTCTTCTCTGGCAGACATTGGTAGGATACCTGATAATAAAGACTCATTAAACATATCCACCAAAGGGGGACGATGTAAATCATGGAAGGATTTATTTAAAATCATTGGAAAAGCCATCAGGTCCTGGTGCTTTGGCCCAGGTAGCCTATCAATTGCCTGAAGAATCTCAGCTGCAGTTATTGGATAATTTAGTGCTTTGCGTTCATGCTCCTGCAGCCAAAGTAGATAGGCTTTGGAACTAAGAGATGAGAAGCATGGGGAGACCTATATAAGGGAAAGGGTATTGTGTATCACATCATCTCAAGATTAGGAGCCATGATGAAGTGGATGGATCTTTGGAATGTTGGTTAGACTGCTTCATGCTTCGGAACCCATGAGAGCCAGCGATCCAACCGACCACCCTCACCATAAGGTCTCGCTGTGATGTCCCTGCCAAGAAAGTTCACTTCCTGATCAGCAGTGATGCATAAATCATCCAATGAGGATTAGTGAGCTTTTAACACTCTGCAATTCTTACAGGCTTCACATAACATTTCCAAACCCTTGATTAGGTTTTCTAGGCCATTCAAAGTAATCCTAAAAGAGTCCAGCACTTCACACTCTCCAGATATATGAGCCCTTCAAGAGCCCACATGTGTGTGGTTAAATACATTGGAGACTGCTATGAGAGGAATAAAGCACAACCAGACTACTGTCTTTCTCCCTTACACTTCCAATCGCATCCAGGGCGTACAACAGAAGGGAGCTCAAAAAGGACTCAAATAGGGCAGTGGTCTGAGAACGCCCATGAAAGGAGCTCAGAGTTTATAACTCAGCAGGCTGCTATCTCTGAAACAATTAAATGCTAAATATTGAAGGAAGAATCGTGAATGAGTAAAAAACTCACAAAGAGTAGGGTGTTCATCACACCAGGTGCTGTCTTTAGCCACTTGTAATTGTGGGAAACCGAGTAAGATGATCTGCCTAGATTTAAATTAAGGATTACATTAAAATCAACACCACCAATGATCTGAGACCCAGAGAACTCAAAGATATGACTAACAAACTGATCAAAAATGTTTTGGGTGAGTCAACAGTTGAGACCATCCGGATTGACGCCAGCTGCTCTTAAAGTACCCTGAACCAACAAGAGCTTCAAAATCCAGAGAACGATTAATACGATTTGCCGATCTCCCGAGGTGGCTAGTGTGACCGCATAACAGCAATGGGGCCCCCAGGAATGAGCAACAGGCTCCTGTTTGGTAGCATGCAAGCGAGGCCAGTGCACATACATTTGCCACCCTATGTGAAAGGTAACCTTGCTGCCCCACTACTAAGCACATCTGTCCTAACTATACCATCCCCTCATCCCAGATGTGCCCTCCTCAATTCACATATATTTCATGCCCACCAACTTCACAAGCTGCGGTTTGTCCATCATGTTTTAGGCTTTTTCACAAAAAGGTCAAATTAAATCACTCTCTTACGCACACTATATATGATATACAGGCTGGATTAGAAACTAAGAGTGGCCAGGCCAGTGCATGTTTCCCTCACAAGAGGGTACAAGTGCAGCATGGCCAAATCTATCATATGTTTCCCTAACAAATGGGTACATGTACGGCATCGGCAGGGCCAGTGCAAGTACCATGCAAACAGGTATACATTTTCATCACAAATGTGCATAAGTACAGCACTGGCAGGGCAACTGCTTGCAACGGCCTGTGCAAACTTCACTCAAATTGGTACATTTATGGCACAAAGTGGATCAGTGCAAGCTTCCCTCCTGGAACAGGTATGGCATCTGCAAGGCCAGTGCAAGCTTCCCTCCCACACTGGAACAGGAATGGCATCTGCAAGGCCAGTGCAGGCTCCCCTCCCACACTGGAACAGGAATGACATCTGCAAGGCAGTGCAGGCTTCCCTCCCACACTGGAACAGGTATGGCATCTGCAAGGCCAGTGCAGGCTTCCCTCCCACACTGGAACATGTATGGCATCTGCAAGGCCAGTGAAAGTTTACCTCCCACACTGGAACTGATATGGCATATGCAAGGCCAGTGTAAGCTCCCCTCCCACACTGGAACAGGAATGACATCTGCAAGGCCAGTGCAAGCTCCCCTCCCAGACTGGACCAGGAATGGCATCTGCAAGGCCAGTGCAGGCTCCCCTCCCACACTGGAACAGGAATGACATCTGCAAGGCAGTGCAGGCTTCCCTCCCACACTGGAACAGGTATGGCATCGGCAAGGCCATTGCAGGCTTCCCTCCCACACTGGAACAGGTATGGCATCTGCAAGGCCAGTGCAGGCTTCCCTCCCACACTGGAACATGTATGGCATCTGCAAGGCCAGTGAAAGTTTACCTCCCACACTGGAACTGGTATGGCATATGCAAGGCCAGTGTAAGCTCCCCTCCCACACTGGAACAGGAATGACATCTGCAAGGCCAGTGCAAGCTCCCCTCCCAGACTGGAACAGGAATGGCATCTGCAAGGCCAGTGCAGGCCCCCTTCCCACACTGGAACAGGAATGACATCTGCAAGGCCAGTGCAGGCTTCCCTCCCACACTGGAACAGGTATGGCATCTGCAAGGCCATTGCAGGCTTCCCTCCCACACTGGAACAGGTATGGCATCTGCAAGGCCAGTGCAGGCTTCCCTCCCACACTGGAACATGTATGGCATCTGCAAGGCCAGTTAAAGTTTACCTCCCACACTGGAACTGGTATGGCATATGCAAGGCCAGTGTAAGCTCCCCTCCCACACTGGAACAGGAATGACATCTGCAAGGCCAGTGCAAGCTCCCCTCCCAGACTGGAACAGGAATGGCATCTGCAAGGCCAGTGCAGGCTTCCCTCCCACAATGGAACAGGTATGGCATCTGCAAGGTTTCGCTCCCACACTGGAACAGGTATGGCATCTGCAAGGTTTCGCTCCCACACTGGAACAGGTATGGCATCTGCAAGGCCAGTGCAGGCTTCCCTCCCACACTGGAACATGTATGGCATCTGCAAGGCCAGTGAAAGTTTACCTCCCACACTGGAACAGGTATGGCATCTGCAAGGCCAGTGTAAGCTCCCCTCCCACACTGGAACAGGAATGGCATCTGCAAGGCCAGTGCAGGCTTCCCTCCCACACTGGAACAGGAATGGCATTTGCAAGGCCAGTGCAGGCTTCCCTCCCACACTGGAACAGGTATGGCATCTGCAAGGCCAGTGCAGGCTTCCCTCCCACACTGGAACAGGAATGGCATCTGCAAGGCCAGTGCAGGCTTCCCTCCCACACTGGAACAGGAATGGCATCTGCAAGGCCAGTGCAGGCTTCCCTCCCACACTGGAACAGGAATGGCATCTGCAAGGCCAGTGCAGGCTTCCCTCCCACAATGGAACAGGTATGGCATCTGCAAGGTTTCGCTCCCACACTGGAACAGGTATGGCATCTGCAAGGCCAGTGCAAGCTTCAGTTGGAAATAACGAGTACAGCCTGAGCTCTAGATCCATGTTGCCTGCTAACTCCAATGGATGTGGAGAGCTACATTTTTATATGACCCTCAACCTCTATCAGGACCTCTAGCAGCACCCTGTGCTGGCTGGAGGGTGGGGCAGACACAGGGGGTACACTGTCGAAACGTGCCCGCTTTCTGCTCCCTGTCTCATCAATAGCTCATTATCAGGCTTAATTGTGTGGGAGTGGAAGGACCAAGGGAAGACGATGGGGTGGTAAGCTCAGCTGATGCTGGGGTGCAAGTGCACGCACACACATACACATGCACACACCCATTGCAGAAGGTCTACGCTCCCAAGTATGTCCAGTATTCCTGCTAGATAATCTCAGGTTGTCCAAGGAGGTGGGGGACAGCTAGGGGGCAAGTCCTAACATTTAGGGCAGTGCAGCTTGGCTGGAGTATATATGGCCTTTTGGGGTACAAGTGCACTGCAGACACCGTGCTATAGCGTCATATATGTTCAAAAGCACCCCAATGGCTTACTAGCTGCCCCAGCCATGCTTTTAAGTGACATACATTTGGAGGTTCAGGCCTTTTTTTCCATCATCAAATTGCTAAATTAGTTTAATACTTTTCACGGTATGTTCAACGTTTGACAAGCATTTTTTCACATCAGGAAACCCACATTGAGTGCTATGCATTTATCCTCAACGTGTACATGTTCTCTGCATGTTTATTTTGGATTCATAACCTGCACTGGATATAGAGATACTGGCAAAGACATGAAAGTAATTGTGCATCTTTTCCTTTTCCAAGAAATGCTTGCAGCTGTGACTTCACCCAGATACAAAGAATGTCACCTTTCAAATAACGTGTAACCCCAAAATGAAATCTATTTATTCATGAAGTCGTTTGAAAGTTTCATGAATACATTTACATGACTTTGCTTGAGAGCAAACACTGAAACAAATCAATTCTGCGGTCAGTACTCAGAGTCAGCCCTTCCAGCATTGCTTAACAAGTTCAAATCTATCAGGCTGTTCATGCTAATGAAACCCGTTCCGAGGAAATGTGCTGCAAAGCAGGGCACACTTTGACCTATTCTGAGATTACGTGGATACGGCCCTTTAACGTGTTGCTGAACTTGCCTGAGGCCCTTTCACACACCCCACCTCTGTCCAGCTGTGCTTCGCCTGGCCTATGCTGTGCCGCCAGAGGTTCCAGGAGGGTTCTGCAATGACTTAACTTATCTGCTGTGCGTGCCCTGTCCCCGACCGCATTGTTTTATCAACATTTCATCCTTCAAGGCCTCTGTGCTTTTAAGTGAGCCAGGCCATGTAGCGTGCTACTCAAGAACATGTGTCAATGGGCAGTTGCCCTGCTTCCACTGCCGAGTTAGAGACTTCTAGAAATGTGAGCACTGTGAATTGCAGCAGGGAACCCCTTAACTGCAGGAGGACAATATGCAGCTTCTTTAAGTTAGATAGGTTTACATAAGTTCTGTAATTCGTGAAAGCAGCCGCTTAATTTGCCCAGTGCTTGGGAACATTCCCATGGTGGCGAGATAGATATGGCAAAATCATCCTGCCTTTTGGTGGTTGAGACCCTTAACATTCCTTCAGAGAAACCCTAGGGTCAGTAGGCTTGAGGCACACATAGTAAGTCAAAAGGAGACACAGAACAGCAGCCATAAGGGAGGGAGAAAACAAACAAGAGAAAGAGGTCCTCAAGGTTTCATGGTGCAAGAAAGAAAATCCCCCAGCTACTTCAACCACCTAAACCCACCCCAACAAAACTGGAACACAGGCAGTGATCCCAGACCCCTCTCCTAGAGCCCAGTAAAGCAAAGAACACCAACAGGCAACTGCATCAGGGGCGTCAGTGTGCGACCCTTTACCTACTACCCAGCATAATAGAGAAAAATAAACCAAGGCCTTCAAGCACCCAAAAACATCTTTCAGAGAGGCCAGGTTCATCAGTGCGCTTAAGAATAGCAAATGCATGCTGATAGCCAACGATATACAACAAGGTACTTTAAGGTTTCTAACTCTTTTCAGCTTGCGTAGGGGGAGCAAGACGCAGGTGATGAGCTGGCTAGGAACTCTTTCCAGCTTGCGTAGGGGAAGGGAGACGCAGGTGATGAGCTGGCTAGGAACTCTTTACAGCTTGCGTAGGGGGAGCGAGACACAGGTGATGAGCTGGCTAGGAACTCTTTCCAGCTTGCGTAGGGGAAGGGAGACACAGGTGATGAGCTGGCTAGGAACTCTTTTCAGCTTGCGTAGGGGGAGGGAGACGCAGGTGATGAGCTGGCTAGGGACTCTTTCCAGCTTGCGTAGGGGGAGGGAGACGCAGGTGGTGAGCTGGCTAGGGACTCTTTCCAGCTTGCGTAGGGGAGCGAGACGCAGGTGATGAGCTGGCTAGGAACTCTTTCCAGCTTGCGTATGGGAAGGGAGACGGTGGTGATGAGCTGGCTAGGAACTCTTTTCAGCTTGCGTAGGGGGAGGGAGACGCAGGTGATGAGCTGGCTAGGGACTCTTTCCAGCTTGCGTAGGGGAGGGAGACGCAGGTGGTGAGCTGGCTAGGGACTCTTTCCAGCTTGCGTAGGGGAGCGAGACGCAGGTGATGAGCTGGCTAGGAACTCTTTCCAGCTTGCGTAGGGGGAGCGAGACACAGGTGATGAGCTGGCTAGGAACTCTTTCCAGCTTGCGTAGGGGGAGGGAGACGCAGGTGGTGAGCTGGCTAGGGACTCTTTCCAGCTTGCGTAGGGGAGCGAGACGCAGGTGATGAGCTGGCTAGGAACTCTTTACAGCTTGCCTAGGGGGAGCGAGACACAGGTGATGAGCTGGCTAGGAACTCTTTCCAGCTTGCGTAGGGGAAGGGAGACGCAGGTGATGAGCTGGCTAGGAACTCTTTCCAGCTTGCGTAGGGGGAGCGAGACACAGGTGATGAGCTGGCTAGGGACACAACAGGAGCAGTTTGAGGCTTCGACTGCTGTAAGAGGATTCAATTCAGCACTACAGCTAAGTTAACGCCTAGTCTAGAATACTGAATGAAAACCCTTATTGATATATCTTTAGGTCCAGTTCATGCGTTCTGGATGACTACCCTTATATAACACCCCTCTCTTGGAATCCCCCTGACCCCACTGAGCCAAGAAGTAGTTCTGTTTTGCAAGTTAAAAGGGTTTATTTGATAAATTAAAATATATCTCACACTTTTTAATAAATTAATAATTGAATATCACACTTAATCTGATATGGTAAATATTAACAACGGAGAATCTGGCACTAGCACACTTCTTTAATCACTAATGAGTTGACATGAAATGGATAAGGTAGCACACTGGTAAATAGGAACAAAAGTATAATGTGGTAGAGGATGCTTTATGTAGGCTCAGGTGGATGCAATATTCAATGAATGCAGTACAGAAAATACTCAATATGATTTCAACCAAACAATGTAATCACTTTTCTCTGGCTATTCACTCCCCCCCTCCTTATGCAATGCAAGGAAATGGGAGGAAGCACACAGTTCTCAGAAATGCAATCAATGTAATCAGTTCAATCCAGCAAGCTTAAACAGAAGTTTGAAAACACAGGCAAATGCTTTGATAGGTGCTAGCAATGAATGAGAAATATGCTGGAAACGCTCTTAATTCCCTTTTAGAGGTTCAGGATGAGTGGTATCTAGTTAATATTAGTCCAGGCTCACCCTAGCAATGATGCAGGGATAGTTAGCAGGTTAAACGAATTTCTGGCAAATGAAATCAGGCAGCAGCAGTTTTTTTACATGTGAAGAAATTGCAAATCGCGGCAAAATTCGCGGATGCGCCGAGCGCTATTACAAAGGAACCGCAAGGACTATCTCTACCGTTTTGGGGTCCTAGGAAAGCCTGGGATCTCAGCTTCCAAATGAAAGTTATTGCAAGTCTCTAGCCCAAACGGTTGCGGAGATATGAGTAATTTAGTAAAGGTCGTTTTTGGTTTTGTAAATTTTAAACGCACACTTTTTCAAAATGACAAATTTTACTAGAAATGACAGGTGACAGATAGGAGGCAGTTCTACTTAGGTTAAATAGATTGAATTAGATGAATTTAAACTAAGAGATGTGTTCTGAGTTTTGCTAAGTACTCACAAGAGATTTTGAACAGGAAAGCGACTTGGTCACGATCTTCAGTCTGGTCAGGTCTTTCCGGATTCTGCTCACAGCGCTGCTTTCTCTCTGGTCTGGTCTCTGCTAGGCACAGCACTGCTTTCTCTCTGGTCTGGTCTCTGCTAGGCACAGCACTGCTTTCTCTCTGGTCTGGTCTCTGCTAGGCACAGCACTGCTTTCTCTCTGGTCTGGTCTCTGCTCTGGATAGATTGAAGTCTCTAGTTTGGCTTTCTGGAGTTTGATGGAGGTAAGTATGGATTTTTCCGGCAGGGCTTCCAGCGGCAGATGAAATTGGAATCCCTCTATGTGTCCTGACTCTCTGCTTTTATCTGTTTCTTGAGAATGGGTGTGTGTGTTGCATCACTAGACTTGCCCCTCTCATTCGTCATTGGTCAGGCTTCCATTCCTCCGCTTGATTGGCAAACTGAATTGTGAGTCAGATTGATGTCATTTTATGATCTCTTGAAACAACCTCCCTTGTCATCTGTGCACCCAAATATATATATGATCAAAATCCATACTTCAGAGTTACACAGTTGTTTGAAATTACATATACATGGTGTGGCTGAATTTAGCCATGTCTATGTCCAAATCTGCTCATTCTCGGAGCTTGCATTCAAAGAGTGTACATAATTGACTTTTTAACTGCTTTTTCAATTTCCGACATGGACCCAACTTTACATACATGTGTGCAGGGGGTAGGGACATTAACTGATGAAGTTTCAGATTTTTAACATGCACACATTTAGAGTAATATCCACTTTTCCGCTAAAACCCCCCTGAACATACCACCGGTTCCTACCACGTCTTAAACTGTGGGCAGAAAAATCACAAGAATTATGGTATCATTTATAAAATTTTCACATGTCCGCTCTATGAGTTATTCATCTTTTTAAAGTTATGTTCTGGCTCCAAAGGGGTGTGGTTTACCCTCAGCACAAGGTTGAATTTCTGGTTCTTTCCAGTTCTGCCAAGCCAGCTTGCTCTCACAGGCAGTGCTCCTCCCAGCTCCTGCCAAGAGGAAGCTACAATTTACGACTGCGGTAATAAAAACCTTTGCCTGAGTGGAGAGGGCTTTGTTCACTCTCTTGCAGAGCACAGATAATTCAATTATCAGATAGATGGCATATCCTTAGCTTGGGCAGCAAAAGGAAGGTTGGCCTGGGAACACAGTGGTGACTCAAGTTTCACTCCTGATGGGTAGTTGCTAGGCAAAATCAAGTTCCTTAAGCCAGACCTTCAGCTAACTGGCAGGTTTTTTTGTTGCTTTTTAACTTAACTTGCAATTTTACACATGCAGCTAGAATGCTGATTCTAAGTGCAAAACTATGACATTTCAACAGTTACAAAGGCATGTGACACCAAACATAGGTCACTCATTTAATCTAAACATTTTCGATTTTAGTGTCTTTAAATCCAGTGCAACTTAAACTGCTGCAATCCACAGCTCAGCCAGTCTTGTTATAAACCTTGTCTTATGATCTTCATTTCCCAGATTCTGTAGGCACACAAAACTCCTTTCTGCCAATGTCTGCTGGTGTTCAGTAAATATTTTGCACATGTTGCACTGTTAGAAATAGGCATTTTGACTTGCCTTCAGAAACACACAGAGTGGTTTTAAAACGCCGGCTTTTGGATAGTGGTGAGTACTGGTACTGCACTCATTTTTGGGATTTAAGAAATGAATTCCCCACACTTCTAGGTTGCATTTGGCAATCAGCATTGCCATTCCCAATGGTTTCAGACTACTGTGCGGGTAGTCCAATGGTGGTTTTAAAGCGCTTTGAAGCTAACCGGCGCTACTGTTTTTCCTTTGGCAACCCATTTCCCTCATGGCAACCCGGCCTTTCATTCTCGCACTGGTGGGTGGCAAGTGAGGCAACCATTTTGGTGGGCGCACAAACTGCGCAGCTTTCCTGGATTTCGGCGCACATGTGGGTTTTCCGCCATCTTGAATTTCCTAAGCCCACAGCACCAAATGTTGTAGCAGGATAGCTTAAACGTGGGTCAGGACACCCAACACTGCAGGTGGTTATCGAAGAAGTTGCTTACCTCTTAAGTAGAAGGAAACAATGCAGCTTTTCATCAAACTATGCCCATAGAGGTACAGGGTATAACTTAGATTGCTGAAGTTGCCTTTTCCGCTGCAGATTTCACACTCTGTTGAAGGACCTGCAGGAGTGAAGTCAGGGTAGAGACCCCTTTTCGCCTACAAAGAAGCATGATCCTTCACTATCTCCGAAAATAAGGATTTGCACGACAATGGGGATAGGTGGAGCATCTGCACAGATTTGTGATATAGTGATATGATATGATATGGCATTTATAACGCGCCTATACACAAGTGTTTCACAGCGTGACGAGGCAAGGGGGGAGGAACAGATGGAAGACAGACAACAATCCTACTAGGCCAGGTGTCATTCAGATCGTGCAAGTGCATGGGAAGGGGGAAGTGGGAAAGTGCGGGTGGGTAGGGGGAGGGACAGTGCAACTACATGGGATAATAGAATAAATAACAATAAGTACAGTACGGCCAGTAGGTGGCAACTGTAAGGGTAAGTGCAGACATTAGGTGCTGGTAGTGGGACTGTGATCGGCATGCTCTTTAACAAGAAAAGAGGATATGTATAGATCCAGGAAGGGGGTGACAACAAACGAGGTGGTCTCAGAGACTACGTAGGATTCTGGAATACCGCCAATCCTAATGTTGGAGCATTTCGAGTGACCTTTGAAGTCCTCATTCTTAGCAAGTACCCTCTTGAGTGTGGATGGAAGATGCTGTAGGGGGGCGATACTGAGCGCTGATGATCTCCCAATTCTGAGGATCTGGCTTTGACTATTGACAGGCGCGATCCATGTTTCTTGGGGTGGGATTAGAGAAAATCCTCCTGGAAGATGGATCCAATTTGGTTCCCTGATCTCTGTTGTTCCTGTGGTAAAGAGTGGGGAGTCAGCAAAATGGTGTGACGGAGAGCCTCAGAGGCGATGCTGAACTTTAGATCAGGTACCCTTTCGAAAAGACAGGTGGTTCTGAGATCTGTCATGCTTCCCCTTAACCAGAGCTCTGAAAGCCAATCCAAAATTTGAAAAGCAAATTAGGAGAATACCTCGGTGCAGTAACTAGAGAATAACCAACAGAAATAAAAGGCTGCAATGAGTCTAAGAAGGCATAGGGAGATCACCAGCAGAGCAACCAAGAGGAGGAAAATACAGTCTAGGCAGCCACACAGGGGTTCATACAGAACAGATAACCAGCCTCAGGGCCCACACAGGAGAGCCCCACAGGCTGGAACAGGGGAGGGATCCAAGTGAAACAGAGCTCCTAAATGGAAAGCCCCCAAAAGACTGCAGACAGTATGAAGACTTCCCAATACAGCGCAGCTGTCCCGACAGGAGCTTCATCTTCCTCATAAGGGCCCCCAGTAGCCAGATGGTGTAACTCCAGGGGTCCATGGAAGGATGCACAGCCCACATTGCCCAGAAATGATGGGCACGTGCCCACACCAGAGCTCTGCGCTCAGTCAGCAATGCAGCACTATTCAAGATCATCATGAATACACCGCCCCAGAGGCAGAGGTAAGTGCCAGAACACAAACACGAAAGGTACCGCCGCCATCAGACCACCTCAAGCCTCGCTGCGGCTGCACGCCACAGCAGACGCAGCAGGCAGTAAGCAGCGGCCCATCACCAGCACTCAGTAAATGCGGGAGCTGCAGAAGGACAGATGGGCCAGCTCTACACCCAGGGGAGTGTCAGGAACAGGCACAGTTCAGCTGAGAGCCTGAGTCACGTGTGGAGCCTCGGCTCTGACAAGTAAACACTGGGGATTGCAGGATTGCACCTCCGTGAGGGACCTCAATGTAGAGCACACAAATTGGCCCGGAGTAGCCTGCTCCGCTTACCTGGTAAGCCAGAGCTGCACGCACTCACCACCAGCTCCTATTACTGATGGGCCTCTGCGCATGCGGACACTCGCACCTACCCTGCAAGGCATCATGAGTATTCAGCGTCCTAGGCAGCGATGCCCTCAAACTTGGACAGCCAACTCCAAATCCATTCCCCCACGCACACCCCGATCAATCTTCCTCCTGATGTCCAAAATCACATCCTTCCTATCACCATCCCCTGCCACAATCGCCTGCAACCCACTTAATGAATCCGAGAACACCACCACCTTCTCATACCCCAACTCGCACACCCTATCAATCGCCAATGCAATCGGCACCAACTCAGCCGTACAAATAGACACATCATTCGTCAGACGCCCCACTTTATATTCCCCAGTGCTTTCCAAATAATACGCCATACCCACTCTCCCAGACACAGGATCTTTTGAACCATCCGTGAACACCTTACATCCTTCCTTCCCTGCCACATACGCCTGACCCAAAGCCTTGATCTCACCCCCCAAACCCTGCTTCTTCGACACCACACTCGCCAACTCTAAACACACCTTCGGAGACCCCATCATCCACATCGGCCATCTCACCAAATCCGTACCCGTCACAGCCAACAACTCGCCTACACCCCACTTCACCCCCTTCTCCCACATATGAAACCCCAAAGTGCCCCCCTTCCTCCTCCACCGGTCCCTATAGTAGTCAAACCTCCAATTATACTTCAAACATTCACGCACCGGATGAGCCACACTCTTCGCACTACACTTCACCCACCACCTCATATTTAATGCATCCCTCCTCATCCCCAACAGCATCTCCCCCACAAGCACCTGCACCGCATTCACTGGAGAGGACCTCATCACACCCGAACACACCCTCAATGTCCTCGCCTGCACCCTATCCAACCGCAACTTCTGACTCGCTGTGAAACCCACTGCCACCTGACATCCAAAATCCATCACACTCAAAATCAACCCCTTATACAACATTCGTAAACAGATCTGGCGGCGGGTGGAGGTATGAGGAGGGGAACGGTTGATGTGAGGTTGCCTTTGAGTGTGGATGAGGTGAAGGCTGTGGTGGTGAGACGGGTCATGGATGAGTGGCAGGAGAGGTGGCTGAGTGGGGTGAAGGGCAGGTGGATGTTTGGTGTCCGTGGGAAAGTGTCGGTGAAGGTGGATGCGGGAAGTCTGGAATGGAGGAGGTGGGAGGAGGTGATGCTGAATCGGTTGAGGATAGGGCATGTGGGGCTGAATGACTGTCTGCATCGAGTGGGGAAGCGTGAGTCGAGGGACTGTGCAGTGTGTGGGTGTCTGAGACTGTGGGACATTTTTTGCTTAGGTGTGAGAGACATGTTGTGGAGAGAGAATTGATGAGGGTTCGGTTGTCTGCGCTGGGTGTGGCTGAGATGAGTGGGAAGGCTTTGCTGGGAGGTGACGGGGTGAGAGGCAGGAGGAGGAGCAGTGTGTTGTTGGATTTTGTGAGACAGACGGGGCGGTGGGAGGAGTTGTGAGTTTATGTGGGCTATGTGTTGATTGGTGGGTTGGTGCACATCATCCTATTGGATGGGGAAACGCATGCGTGGGTCTGCCCACGCATTCGGTAATTTAGAAGAAGAAGAAGAAGAAGAACTTGGACAGCGACATGTAGAAAGACGTCTTGAGCACTACTAGCTGCAGTTTAATGCAGGAACGCCGCTGGGAAAGAGCCGGGCTTGGGGGAGCTCTTTAACATGCCACCATATTGGAGCCAGCTTGCTAGCGACCCCGCTTTACATCCATTCCAATGCAGACTTCCCTGTAGAATTTACTTTTCCTATTTAGGCTGTCATATGATTTCACAATAAATACAGGGTCTACTACAAAAGGACAACAGAACACACAGACACATTCACGTTTCCTCAGCAGTCTGTTTATGGAGAGGAAAAAGGACAAAGGTGTTTGCGAAGGTATTAATCACTTCCGGATATAACGATACTTCAAGATGGAGATGCTATATCTCAATTTTCAGCTGACATGTTTTTTTCCATGCTTAAGTGCAATGCGAGTCTTTACTAACGCACACGAACAGCTCTGCAAAGTATAGCGCATTCAGGGGAAGCGAGGGGAGGTGGGGGGGTCGAGGTCGAGGGCAGTGTGCTGGGAGGGAAGTAGGGCGTGATGGGTGTCTTTAGGGGGGACAGGGCCAGCGACGTCATACATCCCGTGCTAAGAAAGTGGAAGCGGCGGCAGTGGAGCCCCAAGGAACGTGTGGGGAGTGCAAAGATATTCGTTGGGACGTGGGGACTGGAGGCTGAAGGGCAGGTGGGATCTAGGCTCCAGGAACAGGG
The DNA here is from genome assembly GCF_040938575.1 of Ambystoma mexicanum. NCBI lineage: Eukaryota > Metazoa > Chordata > Amphibia > Caudata > Ambystomatidae > Ambystoma > Ambystoma mexicanum. Next base: position 435,610,835 of record NC_090940.1, read on the forward strand.
ATATACACTTCTGCTTGGAATACTTGGGCTTTCTGTCCTTTTGCAAAACGCATAGCTCCCTTCAAATCTACTTAAGTGGATGTGGGGAACTCTTTGGGTAATCTAACATTATTAGACTCCAAGAGGACAGCGAGTGGTTATCGGTCAAAGATTTTGGCCAACATAACAGGGTCAATGAACTTGCCATGGCTCAACAACCTTTGATTTCCAGACTTCTATGGGGCGATTTTTTTAAAACTCCTCCTAAACTTAGGTATTTGGTATTGTGGGAGGTCAACCTGGCCCTCCTACTCCTTTGGGACTGACCACACAAAAAATGGCAACCCAGTTGTGCCTTAGTTCTTTTAGGAGTGTACCTAACATCAGTGCTTTAGACTTAAAGGGAAACTATTTTTTACCTTCGGGTGTAAGGTTCTCTGTCTCTCAAAGGACAGGATTATTTGCAGGTGAGTCGATTATTCAGTCTTCTCTGATTTTCCTCAGCTGTTTCTTGTATGATATCTCAAAGCATATGAGGGTCGGACTAGAGACTTGAGGGTTTCTTACTCACAGGTTTACTTCCATTCCGCAGTCCTCATAAACCCGTTGACTCTAACTTTCGCCAGGCTGGGACATTTGGTAAAGTATTAAGTGGGGCAGATCTCTCTGCTTTTAGCGCTCAGTCACCTAGAAGTGCCATGGCATCTTCTGCTGGAGCGCATTGGGAAGATGGCACCAGGTCTCATCAGGATGCAGGTGAGTTTTTATTGGAATTCTTTTGCTCAAGCTCTGGCTTTTGTATTCTTCCAGCTCTAACATTGCACAGTGAGAGCCTCCATGCCTTGTTATAAAATCATGATTTTGCTAGTTATACAGTGAAAAGTCAAGATGGCATTATTAAAATCGTGGTAAGGATCCAACGAATTTTGTAGATTATGGTGCGCAGGTTGATTTTGTGCTTCCAGTCACTTCAGCCTCGGGATCGGATGGAAGTGCCCCAACCTACGAAGGTTTGGTGGCCCTTTGGAGCTGAATTAGACATGTGATCATTTGGGGCAACTCTTATGAAAAAAAAGGAAGGACATTGTGAGATTGACATTTAAATAGGGGGAAGAACTGTAGGCAGACTGGTCTCAGCTCCTTTATGAACATTATAGAGGAGGATGATGGAATATGTAATACAGAAACCAAAACAATCATTACGTAATGTTCTTGCTGCTGTGAAATGAAGAAAAGGTAAGTTGAATAACATCTCGACTTTTTGTTGCATGATTAGTAGAATCCTAATATGAGATGGGTGGAACTATACAGGTATGGATATTGCTTGAGAGAATTCAGAAGGGTGGTGCTGGTCAGGCGCAGCTAATGTTCTCGACCGATCCGATGTTTAGGAATTGATAGTGTTTGATATATTTCACATGGCAGCTCTCTTTTGTCATACGGCTCTGGGACCAGCATGATAGCGTGTGCTCACAGTAAACATATGGATACATTGGGGTCTCCTACACAAACTATGCAGACAACACCCAAATCCTCATCCCTATCACAGGCTCTATGACACTGACCTGAAACTACTCAATGAAATATAGCATACTATACAAGCATGGATGGCTATCCATGGCCTATGTCTCAATGACGACAAAACCGAGCTACTCCTCATCGGTTCTCAAAATGGACTAAACAAACTAGACAATCAACATAAATCGTTTAATAATGACAACAGTACTATCAAAGTGGCTAAGGAAGTGAAAACATTAGGAATCTACTTGGACTAATCCCTTACTATGATGAGACAAGTCATTGCCATGGCTTCAGCAGCAGCTTGCACTTCGAAACTAATTAACGCCTGCAGACCATTTCTATCAGCTGACAGCTGGATTACATTAGCTAGATCCCTGATACTGTCGAGGCTCGACTATTGCAATGCCTTGTACCTAGGTACGAGCCAGGGGAGTTGCTAGGTCTGGAAAAGACCCGGGGCTAAGCTGATGTCGGAACTGTTGGGACTGGGGGCTAGCTAGTCTTTTGGCTGTAGCTCCTGAGATTCTATCCGGGGCTACAACCAAAAGATCAGGGGCTATAGCCCCCTTAGCCCCCCCCCTAGCAACGCCCCTGGTACGAGCAGTCGCAATATAAAAAAACGACAAGTTCTTCAAAACAATGCCTTAAGAGTGGCTCTTAATATACCAAGAATCAATCTTATCACGCCTGCCAGGCGATCTGCCCACTGGCTTCCAATACAAGACAGAATTACCTTCAACACTCTGCTATGAATAAATGCCTCTCTAACACAGCTCCTAAATACCTGGTAAACAAATTCACCAAAAATCAAACCAATAGACCAACACGCTCAACCCAGGCCAATCGGCCTGTGATCCCCATATTTAAACTACAGAAAGCAGGTGGCAATAGTTTCCCAGTACTAGCTGCCAAACTTTGGAACTCCATGTCATTTGCGTTTAGAGCAAAACCTTCCTTCTGGACCTTTAGAAGAAATGTGAAAACCTGGCTCTTCACGCATGAGCGTTAACCTTTGCACTCCTATCCGCCATGCTTTACCTTTGCAGAAAGAATGTCTCTTTCCACGCTCAATGTTTTTCTATGTAATGAGTAGAAACGACTATATGTATTGTAACAAAATGTAATGACCAGAAATTGAATGCCAATGTAATGTAACTTAAACCAAGTAATGCGTCCAGATACATTCGGGGTAGGTGCGCTCTACAAATAAATAAATAAATAAATAAATAAACCACCTTTTTCGGATGTCTTTGTGACAGTTTGTTCTAAAGCGTTTACCTTTTCCAATATGGCTGACATGCTGCGCGCGCATTCCGCCCATCATTGGCCGCTGCTTTGTATGTAAGCAGACGGTGACTGGAAGGTGGCGCATCGCAGTACTTCAGCTTCCTTGTGTAACACTTGCTCCATCGAGCCCCTTGCTTTGATACTTGTCAGGCTTCAGAATTGCAAAGGTTCAGAGGTTTGTTAATGCCATTGACCTTGTGAGGTGGTATGTTCCCGCATGGACAGGGTTCCACAGGGTTCAGATGGGCAGAGCTCTGCAGACATTGTTAGTGTGGAGGGAAGGCATAAGAACATAGCTGCAGAAGGGCTATTGTTCAATGGAGGTCAACTGGGCAGGGTTGCACATACATGGATAGTGTTCCCAAGATCACAGATGCTGAGGGCTGTAAACGCGTGGATAGCTTTTAAGAGAGCTCAAGCAGAACAGTTCGGTCACTGGACAGTGTTCGGGTGAGGTCCGGACAGTATTTGATAGCTTTCAGATGGGCTGAGCAGTGCAGGCACGGATAGCGTTGAGTAGAGGTCAGCCAGAGATCAAGAGAATGACGATATGTAGGCATGCTAGTGTTTCATTTTCAAATGCCGAGGCTATTCGGACATTGATGCTGTCCAATAGACAGAGCTGTTTAGGAGGAGGCAGCACCATAGGAGTTTTAGAGCTAGCAGGTAGTTTAAACGAGGAAGAGATCAGTTCTCATCGGGGCAGAGGTGGCTTAGGGGGGAGGTCGGTTGCCCCTCCTGGCTCCTCCTGGGTGCCGGGTGCACCCCCTATGCCTCCTGCAGGGCTGGTGCTCAGTGAGTGATGGCATTGATTCAGCACCGAGGATAGCTCAGGGGCAATGTCCCTGCAAGCAAGGCGACACAGAGCAACACCGGTTCGATCCCCGGCTACGCGCCTCTGGGTATTAAGCGGGTTATAAATAACCTACAAACAATCAACGAAAACGGGGGCAAACGTGATGGATTTCAAATATTTAAGAAGGAAATGGGTTTTGAATCCCTTACTTCATACTGCGGAAGCTCTGGGCTGTGTTGAAACCACTTGTTTATTAGAAATAGCGTAATGCAAAACACATCACATAACGTAAACATAGAAAGACAAAATCTGTTTTTAAAAAAAGGACACCATTTTTTAAATGAATGAATAATGAAGGTGTTTTCACAACACAACACATATATATCATGAACCCCGACACTCTACAATACACGCAGCGTTATTGAAACATTGGCATCCCTATTCTTCACAGACACACATTCTAAAGAGGGACACATAAGAGACATGCTCCACTGGGCAGTCACCAGTCTGGTTATCTAACAATAAATCAAAGATCACACATGAATAGTGCGGACGGGCAAGTGGCATTCGAAAAACACGCCAACCCAACTAGTAGCTATACCCCAACAGCTCGGGCCTGAACTCTGCAGTTCACGACTAGTTTCGATGACGTCTCTTCATCAGGGGTGAACAACAAACTGAAAAATAAATCAACAATCACATCCCCAACACAGCCTTTAGCCTTCTATTGCACTCAGCGTGCCCAGTGTCAGTGTACACTGAGTGATATAGCCAAATTCCGTTAATTAACTGACACTGAAGCGCGTTTCAGTGGCAGCGCGTGCCTCATCGTGTTTAATCACCAGCGTGCTCCAAACGTCTCTCTCTCACCAGGTGCACACCCGCAGTCTCTGTGGTTCTTTCTATGTAATCCTATCACCACGCGCGCCAACATTGAAAGCACATAACGGTCACCTTGCTTATGTATGAACTCTAAATAGTCCCAAACACTGGATTCATTAGTCTGCCCGTCTATACGCATGATCTGTCGGGAAAAGCAGACATCTGACATTAAGGGAAGCCATCGCGAGCAGTAATAAACTCACCAATTAGGATTCCCCCAGCCCTATCTACAAAAAACATGTGAGTGGGTCACCGATGGGTGCAGCGCAGCGAACCAACTCACATGTTGTTCTTTGAATATCATCAGAGCTAGCACTCAATCATGGCACTGACTGAGCGCCAGCCCTGATGATTTTGCAGAAAACAATCTTTGAGTGGCGCTCTGAATCGTGCGGTGAAGGGTGCCACTAACAGGGTTGCTGTGGCAACAGGATTCAAGGCCTTGCAGAGTGCAGTGTTGCCAAGTGCTTCAATTTGTCCAGTGTGCTGTCTGGCCATGCCCTAGCCCCCTTAAAGAGAAGATCTAAGACAAGTGTGTGTGTGTTTTGTACATCTATATAGGCTTGCGTGTATGTTTGAATGCAATGCATTGTGTGTGTGTGCGCAAGACTAGTTGAGTACGTCTGTAGCTGTGCGTGCATGTATGTGTATGTTAGAATGAATCGGAGTGTGTCTGCATGTGTGTCTGGGCCTGAAAGCTTGCATGCCCATGTGTTTGTATACTTTCTGCAAGTAATTTACAGCGACCAACCATAGATTGTGTGTCAGCAGCTTCATGCATGTGATTTACATTAGTGGCATAGATACGTCGTGGGCCACAACCTATCAACGCCAATAATGGTCACTTTAAATCACACACATTACGCTGCTGCCACAACCTATCATTGCCAAATCGCTTGTATGCTGTGTGGCAGCAGCCTCATGCATGCAATTTAAAGTGACCATTATGGCATACATAGGCTGCAGTAGCAGCTTCATGTATATGATTTAAATCGACCATTACTGGCATAGATGGGTTGTGGCAGCAGCCTCATGCATGCGATTTACACTGACCATTACTGGCATAGATGGGTTGTGGCAGCAGCCTCATGCATGTGATTTACACTGACCATTACTGGCATAGATGGGTGTGGCAGCAGCCTCATGAATGAGATTTACACTGACCATTACTGGCATAGATAGGTTGTGGCAGCAGCCTCACGCATGCGATTTACACTGACCATTACTAGCATAGATGGGTTGTGGCAGCAGCCTCACGCATGCGATTTACACTGACCATTACTGGCATAGATGGGTTGTGGCAGCAGCCTCATGAATGCGATTTACACTAAACATTACTGGCATAGATGGGTTGTGGCAGCAGCCTCACGCATGCGATTTACACTGACCATTACTGGCATAGATGGGTTGTGGCAGCAGCCTCACGCATGCGATTTACACTGACCATTACTGGCATAGATGGGTTGTGGCAGCAGCCTCACGCATGCGATTTACACTGACCATTACTGGCATAGATGGGTTGTGGCAGCAGCCTCATGCATGTGATTTACACTAAACATTACTGGCATAGATGGGTTGTGGCTGCAGCCTCACGCATGTGATTTACACTGACCATTACTGGCATAGATGGGGTGTGGCAGCAGCCTCACGCATGCGATTTACACTGACCATTACTGGCATAGATGGGTTGTGGCAGCAGCCTCATGCATGCGATTTACACTAAACATTACTGGCATAGATAGGTTGAAGCTGCAACCTCATGAAAATGCTATAAAGTGCTTCTAAGTAATATACTGTTTGTGACATGGCATTTATGGATCTTTTCATGTGTTACCCTAGAGAACCAACTGTAAACTGTATGGCTTTTTACCTCATTATTGTGAAAAATTGTGCTGCAAAATGCATAATTTCTGCACATTATTTAAATAAAAAATTCTTAGGGGAAAACCCCTCTGAACCCCTTTTAATTATTTTGGGCTCCCTCGCTATGCTTGGTCACTCGTGCATATTTGAGGAAAAATGTATGACCTTCCACAAACAACATTCATCACCCCGTGAGGGCTCACCCACAGATCGTTTAGACTCTTGGTGCCCCTTCAGGAGCTATCTGCCCACACGGCACCAAAAGTTGCCTCTGCCACTGATCGGGGGAGCTAGGATTTGTGTGCATTCCTTAGGCAGGGCTCTGTGGTAGGATCGGGTGAAGGTTTTTCTTGTTTTCTTTATGTAAGGGTGGGACAGACAAAAGTGGTGAGATTGAGGGGTAGCTTGTTCTTAATGTTCTGTTAGCATATTAAGCACCTGAATAAACATATTGTAGATGCAAAGTATTTCAAGTAAACATGCATGATTTATACAGTTTATGGAAAAGGAAGGGGAAACACATGAATACACCCAATAGCGTAGCATCAACTGCATAAAGAAGCATGTCCGACATATGTTCAGTTTGGTCTGGATGGCCAGGTTTGGAGTGGGGCCAAGCCTAGTTTGTATGTGCTCTTTGCTGGCTGAAAAAACATAGTCTGAAGGTTGGTGAGAGCAATGTCAGTAGTTTAAAAAAATGTTTTTGTGTTTATGATTTTAAAAAATAAATCTTGCACAAGTCACAAACAAATATACAATTATATAAAAAGAAAAAAGAGAAGGAAAAGAAGAATAAAAAGAGAAAAAAGAAAAGTTAATCAATCTTAATCTCTTTAAGAATAAAATATATTAAAGTACACATACTTTTTAGATGCAACAATGCAGTAATTTGTCTAAAAGAATGCACAGCATGTTTAAAAACCAATATTATGAAAACGTACAATTCATAGGTCAGTAGTTCAGTAGTGGCAGCATTTAGATTGATTCAAAACCTTCCAGTCATCACTTCTGAAGTGCAGCAAAAGTCACCCCAAGAGGAGAGGGTGTGGACATCTGTAGGCCCAAAGCATGCCTCCCAATGACCCAAACTACACCTCATTGACAATTCCCAATGAGCCAGAACCATGTGTGGGGTAGTTTGTAGTGCTGTGCAGGAGGGATGAGACCAAGAATTTAAGTCTGGACTGCCCCTTTTGGGGCGAGACAAAGCAAGATTTGTATATGGTCCTTGCCCTTCAGCAATGGCACGGCAGGCTGAAAACAGATGATCTGAAAGTTTGCCAAAATCAATGCCATTGGTTTGGATGCATTCAAAGCCATCCAGGTATCTCTAATCTGAGTTGTATATGCCAAGAGAACTCATGGGTTCCTATAACAAACTATGCCAACATTACCACTGTAAAAAGACATTTTAACAGTGCTTGTGTCCAACCAAAAACATGAGGCCTGTCTCAACCATGTATGCCGGTGCTTGTCTCTCTTTCCTGATGCAAGCTCCCAAAGATTACCATGAGTCTTGTCACAACAATATATTCAAGTGCTGGTCCTAAATTCATTCCAAATGAAGGATATCATGAGGCCTCAAACAGCCATATTTGCCAATGCTGCCCCTCCACCTTACTGGTTGTCCATGGAATATCACAAGGTGTATCATAAGAATACCTGCTAGCAATGACCTCCGCTGGCATGTTGGTTATGACTAAAAGGCATCATGAGGCATGCCACAGCAATATATGCTAGCACTGCCTCACACAAAGGTAGTTGCAGCCAAGGAATGTCATGATGTCAGTGACAACAATATATGCCACCATTGCGACCCCTTTCACAATGCTAGTGCCAAAGGAACATCATGAGGACTACCACATAAATATATATGAGCAGTGCCCACTTCCCCTTCAATGTCACTACTCCCCCAAAGAGCATCATGAAGCCAAACACATCAATATGTAAAGGTGCAGCCCCTCCTGTCTTCCTAGTTGTGTCCAAAGAATACCATGAGGTATGTCACATTATATGCTAGTGCTGCACCCACACTTTCATGCTGCTGGTACCCAAAGAAAATGATATGTCCCAACACAACAATATATGCCTGCACTGCCCCGTCATGCTAGTTGTGACAAAAGGATATCACGAGGCCTGTGGCAACAATCTTTGCCAGTACTGGGAACATTTTCATAATGAGTGTGCCAAAAGACCATCCAAGACCATTTTCTTAAACCTCTAGCGATGGTCACTCCCACTTTTCTCTCTGATTCTAGAGAGTTCATTGACAAAGTTGAAGACATGCCATTTAATGAGGAACATGGTCTTTTCTAGTTGCGCTGGATGTGAAATCCCTCTACACCAATATTCCTCAAGTGGAGGCCCTTTGAATTTGTAAGGACTATTTGGACAGTAGAAGCCAGCCACACAATGTGCCTACGAGCTTCATTCTTAAGCAAGGATTATTTTCGGTTTAAGAATACTTTTTTTCAGACCAAGGGCACCTCAATGGGGGAAACGTCTGCCCCCAATCTGGCCACCTTATACATGTCCAAATTTGAGGAGTTGAATATCTTAACTGTGACCAATCCTTTCTTTACTGCAATAAGGATGTTCAAGCAATACATTGACAACATTCTTTTAGTTTGGGACACCAGAAGAGGGGACATAGACCATTTCTTCATATGGATTAACTCTTTGAGTCCCTACTTGAAATATACTATTTCCAAAGATGATCTATCCATCCCTTTTCTAAATCTGTCCATTATGGCATGTAATGGGAAACTAGGGGTTAGTCTGTTTAGAAGACCTATGGACAGGATACAATTTTGCGTTTTCAGAGCTATCACCCCAAAGCATTGAGACAAAATGTGCCATATGGTCAATTCTTGAGGATCAGAAGAAATTGTATTTACCGCCAGGATTTTCACCTAGAAGCAGACATTATAGAGGATCAATTTTAAAAAAAGAGGTTATCCAAGGCACATTCTCACCAAGCTAGACAAAGAGTTACAAATCAAAATAGAACCACCCTCCTGGAGAAAGCAGACAAGAATGGGGACACATCTAAAATGGTATGTGTCAGTGCATTCTGTACACATAGAAATGCCATTAAAAAACATATCCTTAAGAACTGCCATATTTTGCAACTTCACAATGCAGCACTTCAGCCGCTCTAATTCATATTTAAGAAAGGAAAACATTTGAAACAACGCGTGGTTTTGCGGACAGAGAAGTACAGAGATCGGAACCAAATTTGAGATCCTATTTGGGACTGCCACCCATGACCAGACACTATCCATGTGGGAATTGTACAGTTTGTAAATTTACAACATGCCAAACAGAGCATGGTGGTGCATGGGTACATGTCAAAGCTGTAACATTAGATACATCTTGCAATGTCCATATGCTAAGATCCACATTGGCAAAACAACCAGACAGGTGTGAACATGCATATCTAAACACAGATCTAGAATCTGAACCAAATGCATTACTGCCCCCTGGTAGAACACTTTATCCTGATGAACCACAACCCAGACCAATTGACATGGTGGGTCATAGATAAAGTAGCTGCAGTTGACTGTCAGTCACTGCAGTACAAATTGGTCCGAAGGGAACAATGCTGGATGTATATACTCTGCAGCTTGGAAGAGGGTCTTAACCAATGTGGAAGAATGGCACCCTTTAGGGTGCATTTCAGTGATGTAGGCCCTCCCAAACATTGTTAAAGACATCTGTAGTTGTGGATGGGTTCCATGTGAGATTCTTACTAGGCTCCAGCTTGAACTATTCAGCCTTTGTGTGTTTAGCACAAGCAAAGCTTCTTTTCTGGGCACAACTCTACACGTGGTTGAATGATTGATTGAAGCACAGCGGTTATTTTCATTAATGCATTCTCATTTAGTGTTAAAGTGTTCATGCATACTAATTTAGTGAGCTTGTAGCAGAGACTCTTGTGATGCCCATACAGCGGCATGTGCTGTCTAGTTTTCAGATGCTAATTCACTTTGTGGTCACGTGATCACACGCATGCATACCCACTGATTAGTTCTAAACATCTCTGCGTAAAATCTCAGAGACTGGTGTCTTCTGCTTTCCTCAACAGGGGAAGCGGGACAGATTCTTAAGGCACGGATGTGGGTATGAACAGGTATTCAGGAGTGATCAGTTTTCCATGTTGCCTATATGTACATGTACTTTTCAATCCACTTACCTAGTGATTCGAAAGGATTCTGACAGTTCATTTCATTGAACTTTTCCAGCACGTGGTCTGACGGCCACCGACCCTACACCAAAACATACACATCTGAGGATGTAAGAGGCCTATTGCAGGTACTCTTTCAGCTTAATTTTACAAAACCATTTGTATTCCATCATTTCATGTCTCATTATTGTTGTCTCCATAGCTGGCTCATCTATGGGAAGGAAGATGTTTTGACACACCCCTTTAACCGCTGGCAAATTTTTATAAAAGTGAGAGTTTACTATTGACCTCTCTCTTTTCATCAGCGGTGCATTACCAGGAAGGGGTAGATTAATTTCACCTTCTTCTTGATGTTTTTCATAGAAGTTCCTTGAGTATCCCAGAGGCCTTTGTGATTCACTTACCACACTCCCTGTGAGATGAGTAAGTGTTTTGTTTAAGTATTATATTTTATATCACATGTTACATCACTGTGTGGGACTGATATTCATTATTTATTCTTTTAGAGTCCGTTTCTTTAAGTCCTGATGGAAACATTGACCCTGCAGGGTTCTAGCACGTGTTGAAACTCATGAGGAGGACACATTTTGCAGTGCCACCCCGAGAGCTCAAAGATGACGACCCCCATTTGAACAAGTTGTCTCCACGCGTAGACTGATTAATTTCTGTTCTTGTTTGACTGATTATCCGTATTGTGTCATGTCACATTAGATGAGTGTTGGTCCTTGTGAATTGAGTTATTATTGCTCCTTATTATAATTGTTGACAAATCAATTACAGATATGCATTTAGCACTTTGTACGTTACTGCAAGGAGCACTTTCAATGTTATTGCATTTTTTGTATGATTTTTTTGTTCCTTTGTGCCTTTGTGTCGTTGTGGAATATAAGTTTGTATTGTAATTGTCTTTTTTTTATAAGCCAACATAATACAATTATCTAGTTTATAGCTACTACATGTAGCATCATTTTGAAAGATTATATGTATTATTATTAAATCATTCCCCCTACAGTTTAGCTATTTTGTCAGCAGACCCTCATAAGGCAGGTCACATAATGATATGCCAGAAATGCCATCTCTTGACAGCGCCATTGCCCAAGGAGCATCAGGAGACCAATCACAGCAATATATGACAGGGTTGCCCCTCGTGCCTTTCTTTTCAACCATTTTATTAAATGTTCACATTACATAAACATTGTTACATTTTTTCCCGATACACAATTGCTTCCGACAGTACACTTCCTTTCCACATTCCTTTACCCCAACCTCCTATATCCTCCTCCCCATCACATTCACGGTCCAGTATCTTCCCTCCTCTTGGTGGTATTCCAATCTTGATCCGTTCACCCAGTCTCTTCTCACTTCGCCCATATCCTCTGACATTACTCTGCAGACCCCCTATTCCTATATGGAAGCTCTACCATGCTTCGACAATGTTGCATTCCCATCTTCCAGTTTCCATATGTGGGCACCTCATGGGATCTCCATTTCACCGCCAAGTCTCTTTTGATCACCATTGTTACATCATGTATCCATTTTTCCTCCCATCTATTCTCTTCATACTCCCCTCTTGTATGCAGTATCAATATTCTGGGATCTCTCGGGATCGTGTTGCCCAGTAAACTCGAGAGTGTGCTCTTTACCTTATCGCATAGTTCCAGGACCTTCAGGCAATCCCAAAGCAGATGGAAGAATGCTCTTATTCCCCCCATCCCCCACACATGAGACACTTTTCCTCCACCGATCTGCCCATCTTGAATAGCCTATACCTGGCATAGTATACTCTGCAAGACTTTATATTGTATAAGTCTCATCCTGGATGATTTATTGACTTTTCTTGCTGCCACTAGTACCTCCATCCACTCTTCTTCCTGTAATGGTCCTACGTCCCTTTCCCACTAAGCTTTTATTTGTGCCATGGGGGGAGTTCTTGCTCATGACCTGGTATAGTGTGGATATCACTTTCCCCTCCAATCTCCCAGAGTAGAGGCTGATCTTCAGTGGGGTGTATTCCAGGATGGCCAGCTCCCCTCTAAATTGAGCCTTCATGGCATGCTTCAGTCTCATGTGTCTGTATGTATCCCCCTATCCCAGCCTGTATTTATCTCTCAGGGCCTGAAACAAAATTAGTTCCTTATTTTCCACAATAGCTCCCAGTCTACCTATTCCCATCCCTAGCCATCCTGGATGGCTCCCTAGTTTGCTTATTTCATTGATGCCAGGATGTTTACCCACAATGGGTAGTGCATGGTAACTTTCGCTCTCCAGCCCTTGGCCCTCGTGACTTCTTCCCCAGTCTAAACCAGTGTTTGTCCCTCTGGGGGAAGACATTCTCCTTCAGGACCCCCATATAGTACCAGCAAAGGGGCAAGGGGTCTTTCACCTTTCAAGCAGGACAAATTCAACCTTGTGTGGGAGAGGTCTCTCCCTCCAAAAATCCATTCATTAGCAACCACCAACGGAGCTGCCCAGTAATATTTTCGGATATCCGGAAAGCCTATCCCCCATCCCACATCGATCTCATCAGTGTCTTCACTGCTATTTGTGGGTTTTTGGCACCCCACAAGATCCCTTAGATAATGGCCTATATCCTTGTAAACTGACACTTGGGTATTCTCACTGGAGTGTTTTGTAGGACATATAACAGCCTGGGAAGTGCCATCATCTTTAATAAGTTGACTCTCCCTAACAGCGTTATAGGTAGGGTAGCCCAGTGTTTGGCGTCTTCTAGTAATTTGTGAATTATCAGTTCCAAGTTATTCTCAAGAAACCTTGTATCGTCCATGTGCAACATTATGCCCAGGTCACTAAACCCTCCTGGAGCTACCTGAAGGGGTCATCACATCAGGATCGCCTCGGCTCCCCCCTTTACAGATACCATCACTGACTTTTCCCAGTTGATTTTGAGCTGCAGTATGTGCCAAACTCCCTCAAAGTGTCTATTAACCTCAGGCCTGATCGTCTGTGTTTCTCCAGGCACACAGGTAGGTTGTCTGTATATAAAGAAACCTTGTCCTCCCAGTTTCACGGCCATCTAAACCCCTGGATATTTGGGTCTGACCTAATTTGCTCGGCTAATGGTTCCATCGCTAGAAGGAATAATAGTGATGACAGTGGGCAACCCTGTTGGGTGCCATTTTATCTTTGTAGTTGTGCCCAAAGAATATCAAAAGGCACTGTCTCAACAACATATGACTGCATTGACACTGTAAAACACATTTTCATGCTGGTCGTGTGCCTATAACAAATGCCAACACTGCTATTGTATGCTACTTGTGGTCCCAGTTCTATTCCCATGTTGCTCTCAGGGCCCAACATTGCCTTATGCTGGATTCATTGACTAGTATTGCCTCCATGTTGCTGTAAGGCACCCCATATGCACCCTTGGCACTCTCACATCCCAAGTCTGGATCCTTTGACTCTCAAATATATGTTCTGCCTCTCTTTCTCTTCTCCGTCTTGTGGCTTTTGCAGAGGATGTGTTTGGGATCAGCATTCTGGCCTTACTCCCAGTCTGTGAGAGATAAGATAGGGGAAGGGTCACGATTTCCCTGTGATTCAGCACCACAAGCCTGCCACTTGTCCCTTTTGGAGTCAATGCTCCACAAGCAGGGGACAAACTGTACTGTGCATTCTTGCCATCCACATTGCACATCACATGTGTAATACAGTGGGACAATGTCTATGAGTGAGGGCGACTGTGTTAGTAAACATGTCACTCTTGGGCATTATCTCTCTAGAGCAGTGGGTGAAAGGATGTTGATCACTGCCATCTGTGAGGGGTCAGTAATGTGAGGTGGACAACTGCGTGTACTTTTCTCATTATTTGACATTTTATTTTAAACAGACAATGCAAAGAAAACCTAACGTAGCCTACTCTACCAGAGAATTCCCTACCTATTCTAGAAACTAAGGGAAAATATCCTAGCATACACAAAACTGGCCCTCACACTTAACAACAGTAAAAGCAAAGCATACATAACAAAAATAAAAGATTTCCAAATAACCAGTATCTTGGATGACTTCTGCTTGTCCCTGGAAGCTCTCATTCCACAGGAATGTCCAAAGTCAATTTCTCCCAAAGAAAAGTAAAATCTTAAATCAGTTCTTGAAAAGTTCCAAAGAAACAAAGGTTCATCCAAACAAAAATCCATTGGTAACAGTTCCTTCTGTGTTTGTTGAAAAGTTTCCCTTTCAATCTCTACAAAGAAAACAGCACCAATGAAACACTTGTGTATAGGCGCGTTACACATGCCGTTTCATATCATATATCATATCAATGGCAATCCTGGATAACCTCCTTCCAGGATAGAGTTGTCAAAGTTCAAAACAGAAGTACCACTTCTGCTTCAACAACTGTCCTTCTTTTTGTAACCACTACAGAGTCTTGTATATAACTTGTCAGGATGCTTATATTTAGGGAGTTGCTTTCTCCTTGACAACCCCCTTCTGCAAATGGTACTGTGAAAGCAGGCTCCTTTGTTTCACAGTCTACTACTACTTCAACTACATTCAATACAAAGTGTTCCGACAATATTATAGACAACCACAGTGTTATTGATTCTGCTGCAAATTGAAACTTTAGTAATGTATCAGGCAACTTAGACCAAACTTGTTGACTTCTACAGGTAGGCAAGGCACTCCTTTCCTATGCCATAACAAAAGGCAGCCTCTTTTCCTCTTCTGTTTTACAGCTACCACTAGAAATTGTCTTGGCTTGTAGATTGCTTCTATCTCTCGGCTTCAACAGTCTCTGCTTTAAAGATTGTTGATCCTTTCTTTTAACAAGCACTCAGCTCTCATCCTCAGCTTTATGCACACCATAACAGCTTCAACAACTTCAAAACATCTGTATTTAGCTCTTAATAGGTCTGGTTTCACCTTAAAAAGGATGATCTACTGGCTTGGGTAATGCTTGATTTTCTCACGACTTCAGCAACTTCTACAACTACAAAGTATTTGTTCTGGGTGTTACAAGAGTTGTGTTTCACAAGTGAAACGGAATTGGATGCACGTGAACAATCTTTGATGATGAATTTCAACTTAAAGACTTGCGTTCCCTTTTATTTATATAGAGTTCTGCTTCAACGTGAATCGGGAATCGCAAATTACTTACACGTGACCTTTCTTTGATGTATGTATTTCTTGTAACAATTCAGGAAAGTCAGCTGCTACCTCTCGAGTGATTATTGTTAACATTCTCCCTCTTAATAGGAAACACGCAACCCCTGCGTTAATGATTTTAGTACAACAATGGAAATTAAAAGGCTTTTTTCTATGCAAGCAATTTAACTTGTGCTACGCACGCGCAGGATACAATTCCTTTGTTGCAAAGACTTCCCACGTCAATGAACAACTTTTACTCGCTCCCACTTCTATGCAAGTGTTAATTTAGCTGCTTACAGTTACTAGAAAGGGGTTTCTTATGAATTGGAGTCTGATCCCACCTCTGTCACCATATGCGAGGGGGCAGTAATGCGAGGCGGACAACTGCTTGTAGTTTTCTCAGTATTTGACATTTTATTTTAAACAGAAAAGGCTAAGAAAACCTAACTTAGCATACCCTACCAGGAAATTCACTACCTAGTCTAGAAACTAAGGGAACATCTCTTAGTAGACAAATCTGGCCCTCATACTAAACAACAAAACAGTCAAAGACAAGCATAAACAAAATAAATAAAAGATTTCCAAATATCCAATATCTTGGATGACTTCTACTAGTCCTGGGTGGATCTATTTACCCAGGCATGCCCAAAGTCAATTTCTCCCAAAGAAAACTAAAGTCTTAAATCAGTTCTTGAAAAGTTTCAAAGAAACAAAAGTTCATCCAAACGAAAATCCACTGGTAAAAGTTCCTTCTGCATTGGTTGAAACGTTTCCCTTTCAATCTGCACAAAGAAAACAGCACCAATGGTAATCCTGGATTACCTCCTTCGAGGATAGAGTTGACAAAGTTCAAAACAAAAGTACCACTTCGGCTTCAACAACTGTCCTTCTTTTTGTAACCTCTGCAGCATTTTGGATATAACTTGTCAGGATAGTTATTCTAAGGGGGTTGTTTTCGCCTTGTTAACTCCCTTCTGCAAATGGTACTGTCAAAGCAGGCTCCCATCCTTCAAAATCTACTACTAATTCAACTACATTCAATATAAAGTGTTCTGACAATATTATAGACAACTAACGTTTTTTGATTCTACTGGAAATTGAAACTTTAGGAATTTATCAAGCAACTTTGACCAGACTCTTCAACCTCTACAGGTAGGCAATGCACTCTTCTTTCCTATAACATAAGAAAGGTCAGCCTCTTTCCCTCTTCTCTCATTGGTGTTTAGGTCTTAATAAGGCTTGTTTCACTTTGAAATTATTGATCTACTGGCTTGGGCAATGCTTGTTCTCGTGACTTCAGCAACTTCTACAACTACAACATATTTGTTCTGGATGTTACAAGAGTCATGCTTTACCAGTGAAACGAAATTAGGTACAGGCAACCACTCTTGGATGATGAATTTCAACTTAAAGACTTGCATTCCTTTTTATTTATTTAGAGTTCTGCTTCAACGTGAATCGGGATTCACAATTATTTACACACAACCATTCTTTGATGAATTTCTTGTAACAATTTGGGAAAGTCAGCTGCTACCTCTGGAGTGTTTATCGTTTGCGTTCTCCCTCTTAATAGGAGACACACAACCACTCAGGTGATGATTTTAGTACAACAATGGAAATTAAAAGGCTTTTCTTTTATGCAAGCACTTTAATTGGTGTTACACACACGCGGGATACAATTCCTTTGTTGTAATGACTTCCCAAATCAACTAACAACTTTTACTCACTCCCACTTCAATGCGAGTGCTAATGTTGCTGGTTACAGCTACCAAAAAGGCATTTCCTGTGAACTGGAGTATGGAGCTTCACTCACCGGCTCCAAAGTCACAACGGTTGCGGCTGCTTCCACTTACTGACTTACTTTCTGCTTCCACTACTTTAAGAACTATTGGGACCCACACCACTATGCAGTACAGGTGTCTCTGATCCAGCCTCAACCACAGAGAGTCTCCTTCTCTTCTGCTTCCCTTGGCTTGCTTCTGCACACAAGCCTCGGGTAGTTTCACAACTTCAGCTCTGCATTCATAGCAATGAGGCGCACATGGAAAGACTTAACTTCTCCCAGTCTCTTCTAATGCAGCCACAGCCAAACAGGGTTTGTGAGCACAGGACCAACTCAGAACCTGCAGGTGAAATCTGTTCTTCGCACGTTCCGGTGCCCCACAAGTGGTCACACTTCCTTGTGAACTGGCAGC
This sequence comes from Ambystoma mexicanum, assembly GCF_040938575.1. Classification (NCBI taxonomy): domain Eukaryota; kingdom Metazoa; phylum Chordata; class Amphibia; order Caudata; family Ambystomatidae; genus Ambystoma; species Ambystoma mexicanum. The sequence goes on from NC_090940.1 coordinate 435,628,650, forward strand.
CTCATGCTCTGCTTTTTCTTCTGCTACTACTGCCGACTTCCCAGCTTCTGCTCCAGCTTCCTTCTGCTGCTCCTTCCTGTTGCAGCCTTTTATGCCACTCAGGTAGGGCAATTGGCTTTAGAGGCAGGCCTTTAGTGTTAATTGTCTGATCCTGGTAAAGGCTGTTAGGCCTGGTTGCCTGTCCTTTACCGCTGCATGCATCTTCAGCCCTCTTCTACATCACAGTCCCTGAGGGATTCTGGGACATGCAGTCCATTTTATGGAAATTGGGTTTTTCTCCCTTCTTTTAGTTGGCAAAAGGCCATCAGAAAGGTGGGATTTTGAGTAAAGTTCAAAAGGGGTTCCTCCCAGTCTTCTTGGCCTGCCCCCCTCCCCTCTTCCCATGTGATCTTCCCGCAGTACACCACCCCCAGGTTCGGGATCAGAGAGTGCCTGTCTTCCCCTGGCCACATGAGAAGGGTCCCAGCCAGGTTCCTGGGGGAAATCCCATTGGATTCTCCGCACATCTCTGCCCTAGTCGGTCAGCCACCACTGTGTCTTGCTCTAGTGATGGAAAGCACCTGCCCTAGCTGCAGGAAGCCCCGCTTTTCCAGAGACTACTATAGAAAGATGGAGCAAAGTTTGTGAAGGGACATCCCAGGTTAATTCCTCTGCCATGGAGGTCCCCTGCTCCCATTTCCCAAGGGATACAGTCTTCCTAATGGAAAGTGAAAGGTCAATCCTGCTTGCCAAATCCCTGGCACAAAGATGGTTTTGCCTCTTTCCCTCGTAAATTGCATTGTGACGGGTACAATATAAGAGACGTGCATCAAGTTGGGCTCCCTGGTTGAAGAGAATGAAGATTACCCCTGCTATCTGCGCAGGGAGTATTAATTCTATTAAAGACTAGGAGGCGAGCACTATGCTTCAACCTCTTTAATTTACCACTATTCAGCAGTTTCAACAAACTCAAAAACCATAACAAAACACTGAAAACTGTCTGAACAGACTTTTCTTCTTTTGAACTACAATCCCCATATTCTTTGTAGTCCATCTCCCTCCATGCTCAGCTTATGACCACATCCTGTCCCTGAGCTCCTTCTCTCTTTTACTCGCTCTGAAAGTCACACTGAGAACTTCACACTAAGTCCTGCAACCAGCAATGACTCGAACCAATCCAAACGAATGTCGAACTTCCTCGACTCAGGCGACTACTTCTGCTAGTCTCCTACTTCAATTGTTCTTCTGCTCCTCTCCTAGAAATAATATAAAACAGAGAAATCAGGGTGGTGTCCATGTATTGATGACATCATCATATTATTATCACATACGATCATTCAGTATCCTGCTCAATACATAGCTTGGGTGGGAATTTAATGCTCGCCTCCTAGTCTTTAATAGAATTAATACTCCCTGCGCAAATAGCAGGGGTAATCTTCATTCTATGACAAGACTGGAGGCGAGCATTATGCTTGTTCAAAGCTCCCCAACAATGCGACCGCTAAACCCTCGGTCGGCTTAAAATAAATTTCTTTTAAATGTTCGATCATTCGACCAATCTGCTGTTAGCATAATATCCCTAAGAGATACTCCTTAGATGCCATGGCTCCATGCACCAAGTGCGCTCCATACTTCCACACATCTATGCCCGCTGCCTGCATGACTTCTTTAACCCATCTGACGATAGTTGCAGTGGATACCCCTTTAAAAGGCTTCCTTTGCAATATAAGCAGTTGTTTAGCATTCGCTGCTCTAAATTCTGCTGTTCTGCTCTCGTATTCTTTTATGCAGCTTGCAACGCACCATTTACATCTACTGGGGAAATATGGGTAGTGAACTGAGGATGTCCCCGTCTTAGTTCTTCCCACTATTGTAAAATGTACACCCTCTGGTCCGAATGACTTCCTATCGACCTCTAGGGCCTTCACGTCTGACACGCGTTTACAGGAAACTAGGCACTACAGCATTGCTAACTTTCCTGACAACTGTTTCAGTGATAAATATCTGTTCCCTGGCCAACTCTCCAATAGCTTAAGCACTGCCAGCACATCCCAGACTGATTTATATTGAGGCTCTGGGGATACTTTAAATTTTGCTACTCTAATAAGCCGAACCACTGACGGGTGCTCCCCCGCCGGCACACCCTCGATGGGGAGATGTCCCACGGATTTGGCGGACCTGTACACTCCTATGGTGCGGAACGCTTTACCACCTTGAAGTAATTGAGCTAGGAAGTTCAAAATCATCACTACAGGAGCAGAAATGCGATGAACACCTCTCCCTCTGCACCAGCTAGTCCATTTGGCCCAAGCCGCGTTGTAGCTCCTTCTTGTGGACGGGGCCCGGGATTCAGCGATGAGCTTCGCAGCCTGATCTGAAATGCCTGGCAACGCCCAACGTCTCGTGATATCCTGCACGCGATGAGCGGGAGTGTCCCCCTCACTCTCAGAGGATGATACGACCCAGCTGGGTCCGTGAGCAAGTGCTCTCCTTCCAGAAGAAGCCTCTGGTAATCCACGACTAGCTCCATGAGCGTCGGGAACCATACTTGTGACTTCCAACACGGCGCTACCAATGGCAACTCCGCTGCCTCTCTCCGACACTTCGCAAAAATTCTGCTCAGCATCACGAATGGGGGATTCCGCTCCATTCTTGCAGAAACGCACCGTTACTTGAGCTTCTGGGTCCAGCCTCCAGCTGAAATATTCCGCTGTCTGGGTGTCCAACCGGGATGCGAACAGGTCTATGTACATAGGTCCCCATCTCTCGGTCATCCTCAGAAATACTGCTGGATCCAGCCTCCAATCGCTGGAATCCGTGAGGTAGCGAGAGTTCCAGTCCGCTATTATGTTCAGCGTCCCGGGGAGGTACTCTGCTGTGACCGACGTCTCTGACTGTAGGCAGAGGTGCCAAAAGTCCTTTGCTAGCTCGGCTAGCATTCTGGATTTGGTGCCGACCTAGGTGATTTATGTATCGCACTGCCGATATGTTGTCCATCTTCAGTAGGACACATGATCTCATCTTCCCTTTCGTGAAGGCTCTGATCGCGAAGGATCCTGCCAACAGCTCTAGGCAATTTATGTGCAATTGGAGCTCCTCCTCGCTCCATTTCCTGTCTGCAGGTCTCCACACCGTGCGCCCCAGCCCAGTCGGCTGGCGTCGGATTCTATAATCAGATCTGGCTTGTCTCCGAAAATGGCACGACCATTCCAGGAGTCCATATTCTTCAACCACCATTCCAGTTCTGTCTTGGATTCTTGATCCAACGGTACTAATTGATGGTATCTCAGGCCTTGCTGCAGATGTCTTATCTTCAACCTCTGCAGAGCTCGATAATGTAATGGCCCCAGAAATATGGCCTGAATAGAAGTTGCTAACAGCCCCACAATCCTAGAGTTCGGAGGGACACGACCTGCTTTTGTAGGCATCCTCTCAACTCTCTTTTGATGTTGCAAATCTTCCGGGTTGCAAGCTCGAGCGTCGCTTTCCTGGTGTCTAGGATGAAGTCTAGAAAGTCCAGTCTTTGCGCTGGGTCGGTATCCAACTTCTCTATGTTCACTAGGAATCCTAGGGAAGCTAGCAGTTCCTGAACCCAACCCGTCTGGTACTTGAGGGACTCTCAATCCTCGGCCAGAAGCAGAAGGTCGTCTAGATAGATGATCAATCTTATTCCTTTCTCTCTTATCGCCGTCGCTACCGGCTTCATTACCTTGGTAAAGGCCCAAGGCGCCGAGGCAAGCCCGAAGGGCATAGTCCTGAACTGCCACAGCTGTCCTTTCCAGCGAAAAGCTAGGAAAGTTCTGAATTCTTCTGCTATCGGTATCGTTAGGTAGGCATCCTTCAGATCCAGTCTTGTCAGCCAATCCTTCTCTCTGAGCGAATCTCGGAGTTGATGGATGCCCTCCATCTTGAAATGTCGGTATACTATCCAACCGTTTAGCTCTTTCAAGTTTATAACTGGGCGCACTTTCTCTTTTCTGAGCACCAGAAACATATTGCTTATAAATTTGGGATCTCTCTGGCACCTTTCTATGTGGTTCTTTGCCGCTAGTAGGCCTATCTCCTGGTCTAGAAGCTTCTGCTCTGCATGCCTCAGGCGCTGCTGGTGAGGCCTGTGCCCTTGCACGGGCGGTTGCACGAACTCTATGCTCATACCTGCAACCATTTGTAACACCCAGGCATCGCTGGAAACTTGCGCCAGTTTCTCAAGAACATGCCAGTTCTCCCCCCTACTGGGGGATAATACGCTGCTCTCACCTTGAGTGAATCCCTGTCCACGACCGGATCCTCTTCCTCTGCGACCTCTTGGGAATTGTCCTCTGGACGGGTAGAAGGAGTCTTGCTGCCTATTCTCCCAATATTGCGCTCTGGGAATCTGGGGTTTTCTTCCCCCTTGGTTGCGACCAGTCGACCGACCCCTGTAGCGACTGGTCCCTCCAAAAACTCAGTTGCGAAAAATTTCTGGATGGAAGCCTGTGCCTTCTCCAAAGACGTGTTGGTGCCCACAAAACGGTCCATCTCCTTGCCGAAGGTGTCTCCGAAGAGGAGTCAATGAGCTGCCTCTCCGGCCTCGTATGAAGCTAAATCACTATGCTTCTCGTCGATTTTCAATAATAGCCTCTCCAGCGCTCGGAAGTGATGGCGCAGTTCGCATTCCCCAAAAGGCATACCGCTCTCTGCGCCCAGGCTGCTAGGGCGTCGGGGTCCACCTCTTCCCCGTATCCCTGGCTCTCCCGGCCAGATCCATGATCTTCGCGAGTGGCCCGGCCAGGTCCAGCACCTTCTCTTGGCAACTCCTCCAAGATCTCTTAATACCCTTACGGAGGTCTTTGCTTGTCTTCGAAACAAATGTTAGCATTTTGGGGTCTAACTCTGGCGTCTCGGCCACTTTCCCTGGAAGGTCTGGCCTCGGGCACTCCGCTCGAAGTCTCTGACAGACCTCCTTGTCCAGCGCCTTTCTTAGTCTCTTAGTCATATACTGTGCCACTCTCGGCGAGGGCTGCCAGTCTGATGAGCTCGGATTCCGGATGCTGTCCGGATCAAACATACCTTCCTCCTCCTCTTCAAGGTGTTTCTCCTTGCAGAGTCTCTTCCCTCTACTGGGTTTGCACTCCTCCTCCTCTCTCAATTCATCCTCATCCTGAGAGGGGGGTTCTCCATCTTCCGGCTCCTCTTCCGAGCCCGGGTTATCATCTCCATCATAATCTTCCCCTGGAGAGGTGGTTGTGAGGTCAGCACTGTCTGACGCCGCAAATATGCTTCACGGAGCTTTGCGAAGGCATTGACGACCTCCGGGGCATTCTCTTTTGCCCCTTCCAAAGGGCCCTGGGGGTCGAGAGGAGCTTTCCTCTTTCGGGCCTTGATACTCCCCTGTGACCGTTTCTCTGAGGGTTCTGTGGGCGTGCGATAAGTCCGTATGGTGCTGTCTACTGGCTGCTGTAGCATCGCCTCTAAGGACTCCAGCCTGTCTTGCAGAGGTTTAACCCCTAGAGCCACTGCATCTATCAGTGAGTTTCCTAGCACCTCCATGAAGCTGGCAGCTAAGTCTGAAGGCTGCTCTTTTTCGCTCCACTCGAACTCTGACATCTTGTGAGGATGCTGTGTGCCTTAAATACCTGTAAAGGTGTCGCAGCACGCCCCTTCCACTATAGATGCTACTGACAGAACAGAGATAGTATTACCTCTCTCTTCTTCCTCCCGCTTACTGAATAAAATTATTATTTTTTTTTCTGTGGCTGCACCGGACTATTTCACGCTTCCTGGTTGCCTGGGTTAGGCGTGTCTCACTTAGTGGGCCCCTCTGTGCTGGGCACCGTGTATTAGGTAAGCAGGGAGCCTGCTTCTATCCCCAGCTGCACACTGCACTCTGAGTGCAGCAGCCTGCTTTCTTGCGGTGAGCGCATGTATGCAGAGCGCTCCGCTATATTCTTTAATGGGAAAATCCCCGAATTCGCTACAAATGTAGCTCATAGACTTCACCGCCGGGCCCAGCTATAAGCAAACACTCCCCTTTGTTCCGCGTAGCTGAGAACATGCAACGCGGAAACGAGCGGTGGTGAGGCCCTTCCTACTCAAAGGAGGGGGCCGGGGAACTCCGCAGTCCCTGAGAGCGGCAGCCTCCGCCTCCACAAAGGAGGGGGCTGCTACTGACTCAGAAGCGGCTCTGGCGGCTATATCATACTGCCGCCTCTGCTACCCCGAAGGAGGGGGTCGTAGGCTCCCTGACAGTGCGTCTCGAGTCGCCGCAGGCTCTCGCGGCATCGGCTCGCCACCCCTGGAGTGCTGGTCATATGGCACGGGGTGGCCGTGCTGTGAGACGCTCTCGCCGAGATGGCGATCGTAACGAAAATGAAACAAAAAACGAAATACAACGTAATAGAACGCGTACACGCTCTGCCTCTGCAACCCTAAATATTGCGTTCTGAGACAACGCTAACCTTAAAACCGTAACGTTTCCCCTTCCCGCCTTTGCGGTACACTTCACTGATTAAATACACAATCTATCCCTACGCAATGCTGCTAATTACTACATTACAATAGGGAGATGAATAAAATAGTACTTATCTGCTTGAAGAGCAGTAAAAGAAGAGGAGGAGCTCAGGCATGGAGGGAGATGGACTACAGAGACTATGTGGATTGTAGTTCAAAAGAAGAAAAGTCTGTTCAGACGGTTTTCAGTGTTTTGTTACGGTTTTTGAGTTTGTTGAAACTGCTGAAGAGTGGTAAATTAAAGAAGTTGAAGCATAATGCTCACCTCCAGTCTTGTCATAGAATTCACAAGAAAGGAACAATAGCTCACTGCAGTTAAACACGCTGACTGAGAGAAATAAAGTCTGTTTGTGGCAGATGCCTTGGCCCCACATCTTCTATCGGATGGTCTACCACATGTGGCTTCACCATAACAATGCCAGCCACCCAGCCTGCATAGTAGGTCACTAAAGTATCATGCTCCCCATTAGCCTACAATGGCTTTCATTTGAGGGTGGGCCAATGAGTAAATGGCCTTTACTTTACTTTATAACATTTGTATAGCGCAGCCATGAACCCTAGGGCGTGAGGGCACTACAAGACATGAGCAACACATAACAGAAATCATCAGAAAAATCACAATTGAGTACCAGCAGGAAAGACTAAAATCATCAGGTAAAAGACTATGGCCCTCATTACGACCCTGGCGGAAAGCGACTGACCGGAGCGCCACAGCGTAAATAGCGTTTCCGCCATTGCACGAAGGAGCAAAGTGCGGCCCATTCCGACCCATCGGGCACGAGCACCACGGCATGGCGGAAGTGCAAAGTCCGCAATGGCGGAAATGACCCCAAAACGGCCCACACCGCCGCCGTACGGCGCCCCAGGTGCAATACCGCCACCCCTCTTAGCGGTCACCGCAGTGTGCGCCTACCGGAAAGTACGGTGGCCGGAAATATACGGAAACGGAAGTTAAAACATGGGCCCGGAACGGGAAACATCCCGGCGTACACCTATAAATACACTAAAACCACACAACCACTAAAATCACTACCCTGAAACACACCCCAACCCGTCAACCACCCTAGCGAAACCAAGAAAAATGGGAAAAGTAGCGAAGAAAGCGTGCGACCGCAAGCGGCAGGTCCACTTCTCCCGTGAGGAACTCACCGTGCTAACAGAGACCCTCCAGGAGAATGCTGCCGTCGTCTTCTCCACGCAAATGACCAGGACGGCACTTGCAAACAAGAAGGCCATATGGGCTCTGGTGGCACAGCGGGTAAGTGCGGTGGGGACCGCACCCCGCACCCCACAGCAATGCCGCAAGCGATGGGACGACCTGCGGATACGCGTCCGCAGCATACTCTCTGCCAACCGCAACATTGCCACAGCCACCGGGGGAGGTCCTGAATCACCCATCAAGTTGACCCCCTGGGAAGAAATCTGTGCCTCCACCATCGGAATGGAGAGCATAGAGGGAGTCGGAGGGATGGAGAAAGGAGTGCAGACATCCGAAGATACAGGTAGGTGGGCCAGGAAAAACTATGCCAAATCCACACAGTCCATCCATGTGAAGTACCATGCGTCCACATAGTGCAACAGAAACACATGTCCAGGAGAACGTCCACACACATCGGCCTGATAGCGCACGTTAAAACCCACAATAAATACATAAATAATTAAAAACCCCTAATACACGCACTACACGTGCAGCAGGCACACCCTAACTGCAGGCTGCCAAACAACTGCACCCTCACTCCACACACAAATCAAAGCACCTCCAAGGGCCCGGCCCAAATCACCCTCAGGTACCACCCCAATGCATGTGACACAATGCAATTCCAATTCCCACAGACCCACCAATAACCCTCGCCCTCCTCTACTCCACCACAGGGTCCGATCCAAACGACGAGCTACAGGACACCCCTACCAGCACACCTGCAAAGAGGGCCAAGACCAACGGCCAGAGACCCTCCACCTCAGCTGCACGCATCAAGACACGGCAGCAGCACAAATCAGGTGGCAGCACAGAGGAGGGAACATCAACAGGCACCCCAGCAGCCAGCATGCCCACAACACCACCACCACAGGTCCCCCCAATGGATGCCACAGAAGGCACTGCCTCCGGTGGCAGCAGCACCATAGGTGACACCCCATTGATGGCAGCATGCTCCGACACAGAAAACGGGGATGCCGAAGTCAGATCCATCCATGACCTGTCCCAATCCCCCTGTCTGTCCCATCCCGTACAACATGAGGATACCACGCAGGGGCACCCACAAGACGACGACTGGGCATCCCCCACAAGCCCTGTGGCAATGCAACATGAGGACAACAGCCCCTCCGTGACACCCCCGCAAATGGCCTTGGCCCAGCAGAGGCAACAGTCCCTCGACCAGTTGATCGAACAACAGCAGCAACTGGCCACGCTCCTCAAGGACCATGCTGATGAATGTGGGGGCACTAAGGCAGACATAGAAACATCAACTGAGACACTTAGGGCACAAATCGAGAGTAGCACCGAGAGCCTGAGAGTCCAAATGGAGAGAAGCACCGAGAGCCTCAGGGGGGAACTGCATGCGACGGCCAAGGACGTATGTGCCGAACTTGCCGCAGTGCGCCGTGTGCTCACTGAGCTCTCGCAAACCCTTAGGGACATGCATGGACGTGAGCAGGCAGACACATCATCCGTTGCAAGCTCCGTCCAGGGCAGCCCCCAACGTAGATCTGGAAGGAACCTGCGCTCCACAGGCAGGGGTGCCCCTGATACCCGCAGAGGGGGCCTGCAATAGCGACAGCCCACTGACAATGAGCATCTTTGGACACTGGTGTTCGGGGTGGAGGTAGGGGGGTGGAGGGGGTGTGTTGGGCTCACTTGGGTGGCGGGTCGATAGGGTGTTCAACATGACATCACATATGCCATAAAAAGTGCACGATCAACCAATGAGATGTGTGGACATTGATCTTTGTGTACTAGGCCATCATAGGCGTACAGTCCATATTGTGCATGTCCCAGACACACGCAGTGCCACGAGTCCCGTGTCCATGTATCAGCCACCAGGCGTGAGTGCTAGAAGCATACATCAATGAGATGCTGACGAATGTCACGGGCCTCCGGTGCCTCGCAGACTCCATGAGGTGCTGCCACATCCCCACCCTCATCATGACCATCATCAGGTGCTTGCAGTTCTGAGTCAGGGGGCATGGGCACATTTCTACGTACGCACATGTTGTGGAGCATGACACATGCCATCACCATCTTTGCAACCTTCTCATGGCGGTACAGGAGTGCCCCGCCAGACCTGCTGAGGCAGCGGAAACGGCCCTTCAGTAGGCCGAATGCCTGTTCTATGACTACACGGGTACGTGAGTGGGCATGGTTGTAGTCCTCCTCATGCTGGTCCCGTGGGTTCCGGACTGGTGTGAGGAGCCATCTCTTCAGTGGATATCCAGCATCACCTGTATGTGGACGAGAAACGTATGATGTGGAATGCCATTGATACGTACGCACACCCCCCCCCCTTCCTGCCAGGTCATTGCCAATTCACATACCCCACATCATCATGCATGTAATGAGACTCACCGAGTAGCCAGGATCTGTTCCCTGCGTGTCGCTCCATGTAGCGTGGTATTGTAGAGTTCCTCAAGACCATAGAATCATGGGTTGATCCAGGGAATCGGGCACAACAATGTGTAATGATCCTGTTGGAGTCACACACCATTTGTACATTCAGGGAATGAAATTGTTTTCGGTTGCGGTACTGGGCCTCCATGGCATGTGGGACGACCAATTCCACATGGGTGCAGTCGATGGCACCAATGCAACCCGGTATGCCGCCAAGTGCATGGAATCCCACTTTCGTGTTTGTAATTTCCTGCTCCGAGCGTGGTAGGCAGATGTAGTCGTCTGCGTGCTGCAGGAGGGCATCGAGCACTTGCAATAGTGTCCGTGAGAACAGTGGCTGAGAAATGCCATGCAACTGTCCGACTGTGTGCTGGTAGGTGCCTGTGGCCAGGAAGTGGAGTACAGACACCACCTTCAGTAGGGGTGGGATGGCGGTTGGGCTATCTATCATGCTGACAAGGTCAGCCTGTGTCATGTCCACAATGGCGGCTATGGTGTCCCGGTCCAAACGGTAGAGGGTGTGGATCTGCTCATCAGTGAGGTTGAACGGATGTGCTCGGAGGCGTGGGATTGCGGGCTGCCTGCGTGGTGGTAGTGGCTGTGCTGGTGGGCCTTGCTGGCCCTGCCTTGCCCTCCTCCTCCTCCTGCGTCTCCTCCGTGCGGCCGGTTGTAGTTGGTGTTCGTCTTCCTCTTGGAGTTGGAGCACTTGCAGCGCTATCAGGTCCCCCAGGGCCAACATCGCGAGTCCTGCCGGTAGCATTTCGGTGTGGTTGTGGGAGGAGACTGGCTGTGCAATTCATGTGTTTTCAGGCTGTATGGCCTCCACCTGTGGTGATTCATTCCACCTGTGCAAACTGCTCTCCCCTTTGGCCGAGCACGTCACGCGCACAACGCTGCAATTCGGGGAATGGTATCTTGCTATTGCTATCATGTATTTGTACCCGATGGGCGTGTTGGATTGGTTGTTATGTTCATTCGGCTATGGTCCCATTGTTTCCCATTCCATCTGTGCAGTCGCGAACAGACTTGTGAAGGGTCAGTGGAACGTAGTACTCGAGTAACGGTGGGCCCTCATGCATCACTGTACCGAGTTGCAACGACGGGCGGGGCGTCCCATTCGTGGGTGAAGGCAGTTGCCATTTTCACACACAGCCGCACTCGATGGAATAATTAGGGATTTCAAACGGCCACAGATGCCTTTTCGACGTGATGTTGCAAATGAGGAATTCGAAGGGCGGCGCTTTCGGTTATCAGCTGGCGGCGAGGAGATGCCCACAGGTCTGACTGCAAATATAACGTTCTATTGTTCAATGTCCTTGAGACAGGGCCCATGGCGAGGGAGCAATGATTGATATGAATAGTTTGGGATGCGCATTAGCTACGTGGGCGATGAGGCCGGCCGTTCCAAAATACATGTTACTTCACAACACTGGAAATACGGGCTGGGGCACTGTGGATTTTGCAGGCTGCATAACGCACAGACTCAATGGATGTTTCTAATGTCATGTGAGTAATTATTCAGGCGTTTTGATCCCGGGATGAGGGAATGATGAATGGATGCATGGGCAGGTGATTTGATACAGAGTTTGCCATGTACAGGGCTTCTTGGGATCTATCCGCCTCCCCTACGCTATGTGATGCAGGCCTGCCATAGTGGGACCATCGTCTATCTGGCCTTGTTGAGCCCTCCCTGTCTCGAGGCGCCCTCAGACACTTGTGTCCATGCACGTTGACATTCCCATCTGATGGATTCTGTTTTGACAGACGCATGCACAGGTACACTCGTTAGTGATGGTGTTTGCACCTCGATATAGATGGTTATGAGTCGCAAGTGGTTTTGGGGTGGTGATGATCCTTTTGAGTGGGCTAGCATGCATATGGCTGTGGATTTCGTGTGATCATTGAAGTGAGTTGTTCGAATGTAGTTCTGATGGCCATTCTGTTCTTTTTCTTTTCTTCTGGTTGACAGGTATCTCCTCCCCTTTTGCCACTGCCATCTGTATGCCACTCCTGCAGATGGATTTTACTCCCGACACCTGCTGCTTCGTGTTAATCAGTGGAGCAGCATTACGATCTTATGGGACGATCGCCAATGGCCCACATGCCCTTACGCAGTACTGGTGTCTCGGAGCAACATTTCGGCCTTTCAGCTGGACTAGTGCCTCCCCATTGGGACAGCCCTGCGGTTCTGTGCGCTTCCATGTTGCCTTTTCGTACGTGAATGTGGCTCTGTGTACCATGGGGGTACAGGGCGACACACAAGTAGTGGCTGGTCATTTCTTGCGGATGCAGCCCACAATGGTGATTAGTGTTTTGGAGTTCATGGCCTGATGGCTGTATGGGCTTGGTGTCTTTGATGTGCATAAATTGCTATTCTGATTTGGCCCGTGTAGCGTTTTTCTTTGCAAGTGATGTGGCATATGCCTATTTGGGGGGCGATGTATTGTGAGGAGATCTGCATTGGGTTCCAGCTTCGGGGTTTAGTTGCGTGGTACTGTACTGGGCGCGTTTGCCTACTGAGCCCGTGAGGTCAGGGATGGGGGCTGCCTATATGACAGTTTGAATGTTGTCATGCTCAGGGGCGGGGGATTGGGTTTTGTGTAACAGATGCCGGTCAGCCAGGTGGACTGGTGGAATGATGTGATTTTCGGAATGTTGCTGGGCACAGGTGCCTGTGTTTGCGTGCGTTTCTTGGTGGGGGACTGTGGTCATGTCCATTGGGATGGCTTCTGTATTCGTGCCATCTGTGACCTGCAGCTCCCATTGGCCCCTCTTGTGTTGCTTTTGTTCGTTGGCATGCATGGGTGCTTTGTACATTTCAATGGTTGCATTGTGACTTCATTGCACCTACAGGGAGTTGTACTTTGTGGGCAGGGAGCGGTGTACAGGCACTCAGTGGGGCCGTTTACGGTTGATTCGCGATGCCGTACTTCTCGCCATGGCGGAATGGTACATTCCGCCATGCCTGATGGCGTTAGGTACATGTCCGCTAGGGTCGGAATTGGCGTACCGTTGCACCATGGTGGTGTTTGCGGTTTGGCATGGCGCGCGCGCGCGTGCTTGGTGCAGTTAGCGTTGGCGTTCACTACGGTGTCGCTAATGGCTTCGTACTTTGCGGTGACGGGTCATAGTCGCACCGAGCGCTATTCGATGGCGGTATTGCATTTCCGCCATCGTTTTTCGATTTCCGCCAGGGTCGTAATGAGGGCCTATGAATAAATTAATTAAAAAGATGAGTCTTCAACCTTTTCTTAATAATCTCAGGTGACTCAATGCATCTCATATCCAGTGGGAGAGCATTCCCAACCTTAGGTACAATGGAAAAGAAGGCTGAGTTGGCCACCTTAACTGTTCGGCATTTTGGCACAAATAACAGATGCTGGATATTTGATCTTAGGGCTCTAGTACTAGTTCTCATAGTGAGAAGCTGTTGTAAGTAGTCTGGCATGTTACCTCGTCTGCATTTTTGTATTAGGGTTAGAGTCCTAAACAAAATTCTGGACTCTACGGGCAGCTAATGGAGAGCACGTCTAGCAGTCGTGCCATGATCTCTAAGTTTGAGTTACATGACAGTTCTGACCGCCCCGTTTTGGCACATTTGCAGTTTGTTACAATCAGTCTTATTTAGTCCCATTAAAAGATTTGAGCAGTAGTCAGTTTTGGACCCTATTATCGCTCTAGTGATGGTCTTTGCATTTACCTGTAATTAGAGGGGCCTTAGATGAGCTAGTAATTTAATATAATAGGCGCATGAAGATACCAAACTGCTAACATGTTGGTTCGTAGTCAGACGTTGGTCAAAAGTCACACCCAATGTTTTCACCTTTTTTAGCGGAGTAATAGTTTCTTCTCCTAACTGAAAACTATCACAGCGTGGCCCAAGTTTGTTTAATATGTGGGAGGATTGTATAACAAGGAGCTCAGTCTTTGATTTGTTCAGGGCCAGCTTGTTATGGACCATCCATGTTTCAATTATAGTGAACACTTTTGTTGATGGCAAGTTCATCTAAGCTATGTGAGCCAGACAGCGGGATGACACATTGAGTGTCATCCGCGTAGTTAGTATATATTATGTTCTCATGGTCTAACATAGCAAATAAGGGGGCTGTGAAGTTGTTATAGAAGCAGGTGTAGGTGCAGGCTCCCTGAGGGACTCCGCAGGTAATCATGGTGGTTTCAGACTCCGCTGTGCCACAAACAACCACCTTGCTATCACGATTGTTAAGAAATTATGAAACCCACTTAGATACAAGGGGGGAGAAGTTTGCGACTTCATGCAACTTGGTGGTCATTATATTGTGATCCAACAGGTCGAACGCTGCAGAGAGATCGAGTAGTGAAGCCTAATTGCGATCCATGTGAGACATTAGCTTACACTTGAGTTCCAAAAGAGCGGTCTCTGTACCAAAACCAACCCGGAATCCAGACTGTTGATCATTTAGGATGGGATAATTCTTCAGGTGGTCTGCAATTTGTATATAGGCCACACAATCAAAAATGTTGAGTATAAACGCAGTGTTAGTAATAGGCAGATAGTTATTTGGCATGTCGACTGAGAGGCCAGGTTCTTTTAAGATGGGCATTACCTAGGCCTTCTTAAGATCTTGGGGGACAATGCCAGAGGTTATGGAGGCATCCATGAATTGACAAACAGAAGTGCTTAGGGTAGGAGGGCATGTTTTGATCAACATGGTAGTATGGATATCATTCTTGCATTTGGTAGGCTTAAATTGTTTGATGATAATTTCTAATTCTCCTTCCGTAACAGGAGATAAGTTAAGTGTTGCAGCAAAATACTGGAAAAACTGTGTCCTAAAGGCCTAGAGACAAGACACCAGAAGCCCAAGTCACAAAATATTCCAAATTGTGCAAGGCCCAAATTCCATCTGCATTCAACCCCAAATTGCGCGTGCATGCTGACTTAGAAAGAATCACACATGTGGCACACACAATTTTGCGCCTACAACCCCCTAAATGGAGCTGATTCACCAACACAACAGATGCAAGTCCCTAGAAGTCAAAAAGGAAGTTTTGAAGCAACGAGTTAAAATACAAGTTTGCTTAAATGTTAACCTGAATGCGGAGTCCAAACTTTGATGAAAGTGAACCACTTTTAGGGAAAAATGTTAAAACAAATAAAGTTCACTCCTGTTAATTTTTCTGTGTCCCACATATGACTTATGCCAGCTTGGAACAGGTGAAAGTTACTAAGGAAGAATGGATTTTTTGCATGTAAATCTGTTCACACAATTTCTTTAAAAAATAAAAATATATATATATATTTATTTTGTTATGGTTTTGTGTAATCAAACCTTTCAAAGTTCATCATGATAAACATTTTCCTTCATACCTCAATATAACAATAAAATCATGGAAGATCAATGCAATTATGTTAAAAACTTACATGGTACTCATTAAGTTGAACTGTGTAATATACTCACTGTAGCAAAATCTAAAAAGTAAAGTGCTAATTACAAAATTCAGCTTACAATACTTGATTGATTGATTGATATTTTATTACTATTGCGCTCATACACAAGTGTTTCAAAGTGCGACCAGGCAGGGAAAAGGAACAGGGGAGAACATAAACAACGATCTTACTAGGCCCAGTGACATTGAGAATGTGCAATTACAGGGTAGAGGGAGAAGGGGGAGAAGTGCATGGAAGGGGGAACAAAAGGAGAGTGCGAAGCAAGAAGGACAAAAAAACAAAAATAATAATAAAATAATAAATAAAAAGGCAACAAACAATGGGATTGCAGCCAGCAAGTGGCAAGTGCTGGGTTTATGGCAGCAGGCCGTGTAGGTCTGAAAGTGCAGGAAGAAAAGGGGAGGGCTGTATGGGTACAGATACAGACCCCAGTGCAGGGGGTGGCCCGGAGGCAGTGCGTGAGGGTGGCAAGATGAGCAGGTACTTGGGCCCAGAGGACAGAGGGTGGCCAGGTGCATGGTGCCGAGGGAGAGTAGAATCAACAGGGGAGAGAGGAGGATAAGGCAGAAGCAAAGAGGAAGGTTTTGAGTTGCTCCGGAACCGGAGATGGTTCTCCTCAAGTTTTAGAGTGGCAGGTAGGCTGTTCCAGAGGGAGGCCCCAGCCGAAGACAGAGATCTACCCCCAGCTTGTTTCTTTGAGAAACGACTGACCCTGAGGGAGTTAGAGGTAGAGGAGCGGAGTGCTCGAGATGGGAGGTATTTGAAGAGGGATAGCTGATGGTATGTTGGACCCAGGCCCCAGAAAGCCTTGTGTACAATGCAGATGGTTTTGAATTTAATTCTTGCATCCACTGGGAGCCAATTGAGAGATTTCAGAGCTGGAGAGATACGATCACAGGGCTTGAGGCCAAGGACAAGTCTTGCAGTCCTGTTCTGGATAAGTTGTAAAGGGCGGAGAGTAAAGGCAGGTAGATTAAGAAAGAGGCTGTTGCAATAGTCCAGCCTAGAGAGAACCAGAGCTTGGGAGACAGTGAGCTTCTGGGGGAATGGGAGGAAAGGAAGAATACCTCTGAGGAGGTGCAGTAGGAGGTTTGACTTTTTTGATACATCAGCGATGTGGGCAGAGAAGGAGAGTGTGGAATCAAAGGTGACACCAAGGTTCTTGGCCTCGCAGGTGGGGATAGGAGGAGGGCCAAGGGAGGCCGGCCAGAGAGTGAGGGGAAAGGAAGGTGATGGTGTGCCAATGAGGAGGATCTCTGTCTTGCTGGCATTAAGACAAAGATCGTTGGCGGGACACCAATCTTGGATGGCAGTTAGGCAATCAGTGATGAGAGAGGTGGAGGAGGTGGCCGAGGGCAGCCAGAAAATGAGTTGAGTGTCATCTGTGTAGCACTGGAAGTTTGAGCAGAAAATGGCAATACAGTGGGTGGGAGTTGATACTAAATGTAAGTTGATAAAGTGAAACAATCAATTACTTCATCCTAATACAGCATTCTAAATCTTTTTAAATCATTAAACGTGACTTGTGTTTTTGTTTAAACAATTAATAAATGTTGTATACTTCCAAATTGTCCATACACGAAAACGATAATTTAAACAACCTTAGTATTTAGAAATCAACATTAAGAAACACTCTCTCTCTAATAAAGAATAGCTCTCTCTTAAATAGACGATTAGGGTAAGAATCAATGATAGTTGTTTTCCATACATTAGTGTTGCCCAGAATGACTCAAAAGTTAAGGAATTAGTAGAATAGATGAATCGATCAAAGTGCGTTCATCTAGTATCCCATAAGGCATCACACTGAGAAACTACATGTCTCAGGGTTTCTCTAAGGGTTTTTTTTACAAATCGTACAGAGAATGTTGGTTGATGTCCAAATTCCTCCTAGGACTGTCCATCTCCAGTGTATCCAATAGGTTAAACTGAACCTTAAATACATATTTCTGGATATTGGGCAAAACAATTGTTTTCAGATACATAATGGGTGATGTCATTAAGGGTGGGATATTTGGCATATTCACTCAGCAATTTATACTTATCAAATATCACAGAGTTTTCTATAATATCTAACTGCTTGATTTTTTGTTTCACCAAATTAGGATTTCCATAGGTAGTACTCATCTCTGGATTCACTTCTCTTAAATAACAGTATGAAGAAGATGCCTGGACTACCCCCACATAATCATGAAATGCTATCTTTCCTAATTCTGTGAATACATTTGCTTATTTAGCTGAGAACATCTTTAGATAACCACTCAGCTTGTTCTATCTAATAAAGGAAAGCCAAGATTGCAGACCAAACCCAAATCCTACTGCTACATTTGAGAAGCAGGCGGAGCAGTCTCAAAACTGTCCGCCAGAGTGGACCTTGAAGGCTGACTAGCCATTAATCCAGTAACTCTAATCCATACATAAGGCTTTGTATAACGTTTGATTTATAAAAATCAATTATTGGTTGCATCAAATATAACCCACATTTCTGAAGGATAATTTTCATTTGTGCAGTAAAGGCTCCTACCGTCACACT
This sequence comes from Ambystoma mexicanum, assembly GCF_040938575.1. Lineage (NCBI taxonomy): Eukaryota > Metazoa > Chordata > Amphibia > Caudata > Ambystomatidae > Ambystoma > Ambystoma mexicanum. The sequence continues at coordinate 435,646,683 of NC_090940.1, forward strand.
TAATTTACTTTTTATTACAATAAATTGTTGTATATTGGCAATTAAAAAGCCTAAATAGTAAATTGGTTAACTTCTTTGAGTAAAACATCAGTAATATAGCATGTAACCCATTACGTTTCATATTTATTTTAAAAATGGCTAACCTTTGTTTTTGAGGGATTCATTTTCAAATTATTTAGAATTGTGAACTTCCTAAAACAATTCAAACTCCTTTAAAGGCCAATAGGTGTGGAATCTAATAAAATGACATTGTCACTATACACCAGCCATCCTGTGTGTAAGCAGCCTATTTTTGCAGCAAAAGCATTGTACTGCAGAAGGGCGCCTTGTATGTCAGAGATGTATACATTGAATAGCCAGGGTGATAATACACAATCCTGACTAAGACCCATGAAAGTACCTCCTTAGTCAGAGAACCCTCTTTATCTAACTTTATCTGAAACATGGAGTTTACGTGGAACATAATTAATATGCTTAAAACACCTCCCAGGATATCGCAAAAGGCTAATTTCTCCCATAACAGATTTTGAATCACACTGACAAAGGCAGGATATAAAGGACGATCCTGGAATCCCACAACCTTTCTCTGGCACATGTGGCAAATTAATCCACCCATATCCACCCATATTCTGGCGATATTCAGTCTGGAATATAGCAAGCCTTCCAGTTGATTCTGCCAAATGTGTAAGATCCTTTCAGACAAAAGCAGCCAGGATCTTAAGTGCTGATATCAATTAACAAAATAGGTCTGTCTCCCTTTTTATAAATTGGTGCTATTTTGGCTTTTGTCCATAATTGTGGGAATTTACCTATGGCAAGTATCTGTCAGTACAACATCATAAGGATTTCTTTCCATAAACCTATATCGGCTTTTAAAACATCATTAAACAAACTGTGCAGGCTGCAGACCCTGCAACTTTTTGAACTGCCCAACATTAACTTAAGATCCTCCTGATGAAAGTAATCGACAGCGATGCAGATTCTGTATGAGTTGCAACAGACCAAACATTACACGTTGCATACATAACCCATGTCATTTCGCTAAAACAATTTGATTGTTTAGAAGATTATTGTAGTTATACCATTATTTAACAATTACCATACTCCTCTGATATTCTTTTTTTAATATTAGATTCACATGGATTGCACTTCTCTGCTGCTCGTATTTGTTTTGTGCATTTGTAACCAATTTTTATACCTTTGTTTGATTCATTAGCTGTTTACAAACTCATTAACTTTCGTAGAGCAGATTATGCCTCCCTTTTCTTATTTCTAACTTTCATATCTAAGGAATGTCTGTGATTTTCAACAAACGGTTTCAAACGACAGATAGCATTTTTGGATACTGCTTATTGCCATTCATTTACAACTTCATGAACATTTTTGGGAGAACACCACTCAAATGTATCTGTATCATCCCACCTAATCCATGTTTTGTTAAAATACTAATTCTGCATGATAATATTCTTAATATTCCACTTCAACCCATTACCTTGATTGTTTACCACCAAAATACTCATATAACAACTACTAATGTTTGCTCTGTAAAGCAATATGAACATATCAGTGATAGTTTTACATGGCCAGTTTTTAATGATTTTTCTGTTAACAATGTATCCCAAAGATCATACACAGGAGGAGAAACAAAAATTGAATTGATTGGGCAATGTGAGGACAATCTTTACTCGGTTGCTTAAGCTGGTATGTCACTTTTTCAGTTATAATTACTTTTTTAAAAATTCAAGTTGGCCAGGAATTCTGCCCAGTTTAGTCCTCTAGATTTGGAACTAGCACTTGAAGATTTTGTATTAGTATTTGCTGTGCATATGTAATTGTTGGCCCTATCTTTTGTCATGACTGGGCATGTGCAAATAAAGTCACCTGGGCAAATTACATTCGCTGATCCACCCAAATCTATCCACCAGTTGAAGGTGTCACCCCACCTAGTCCTCAATTGTTCCTCACATTCAAATTTCAAATTGCAATACAGATGAATTAATAGTCACTTTCCCTGTGTTCATCATCACAAGAAAGAACAGCAGCTAAAATAAAGTAAGCACGTACAGGTCTTTCTGTCAACGTAGCACCAAGAGTAACGCTAGTTGCTATTAGAGACCACCAGAAGGTCTACCCATTTTCCCCTTAACAGCCCTATTTAGGCAAATGTTTAAACTTGTCTGTAATCAGGGGAGATAGTAACCAGACCTCTTGAAATAATAATGTGACAAACTTAAAAACAGGTCAGAAACCTTACACCCCAGAAAACATTATAATCTCTTGTGTTCCAGCTCAGCAAGCGTATATCCCTCAATTTAACACCACGGTTGACTCATAGTTCCTGGCTAAAAGGTTAAAGGCAGCCATGTCCAATCATCACCACCCCATCACCTTGATCTTTCCCAGGGGAAATCACTGAGGACCTGTCTCTGTCCCTGTTCTTCACTCAGACATATGATTCTTAATAAAAAAATGTGGGCTTTACACCGGGAGAGGAAGTGCTAACGGAACAAATCTCATTGTTCATTGTCCTTTAATCGTCACCATCATGTGAAGTGTAGAATGGAAAAGTAATGCCATAGCCCCGGTGCAGCAAAGGTTCCTGATAGACTGGTGTTGTCCTTGAAAAAGGGCAATAAGCCTACACATAAATACGTCCTAGACCCACACTCCCAAGAGGTGTTAAATCGCATGGAAGGGTACACAGTCTTCTATGTCCTCCAGTACCCTTCATAGTTCTGACCCGCTTATCACCTGAAAGGTTTTTTAGGGCTGGTGGTAAGCATGGAGGAAGTTGATCTTCATTCTTACTCCAACTCACTTGAATGCCCTTGTGGTTCACCTCAGGGTTCTCATCGCAGCTTTCCTGTAAATCATCTAATCGCCCAACTTCCTTATCCTATCTACTGTGGATTCTCATGATGGAACGCTAATGTCCTCCTGATGTTTTGGTTTTTTCCTTCCTCTTTTTATCTCTATTAATAATGGGCTATATAAACTAGGGAATGTGTTCTGCTTCTGTGATAACTGGCGGATTCTCGCAACTCTTAGCAAGGGACCACAAAAATGGATGGAAATCTTACCTTTTCATTATTGATATGTTTGTTATGTTTTTGAATTTCTTTTTGATTTATCTTAGAATAATTGTGTACACATGCAGAAGACTCTCCATTTTTTTTGTCCGCGTTGGAGATTTGTGTTGCCAGATTGCAAGTCCTAAAATTGGGCTCATGCCCTAGAGTAGAGTATTTATTAGGCCACTGGTTACTGGATGCAGATGATTCAACGCCTATGTCGCATCTTGCCCTGGAGATGTGCCAAATGATAACCAAGGATTTACATTGTCATAGTTCCATGTAAAATGCTATCATCTAATGGTTGTCTCATTGGTTGGGTGGTATGCGACCTATCCTCACAGCCAATGTTGTCAGAGTTTTAGGATTCACTGTAATGTGAGTTTCAATGCTGCCACTGAGGTAGAACCCAAAAACCCAAAGATCGACCTTCTGTGACAGGTGGGAATCAAAGTTGCTGATTGAATCTCGGGCAGTGACAAGTGGTTCGCTGTTTTACATCGCTACTTTCTTCCATAATGAAAAAAACGGGTCCCACTCCTAGAAGAATTACTTTGATTTTGTCTGTCATGATCATTAGGAATGATTAAAAACGGAGATGCACTTAATGTCAACCAAGGCGATATTTATTTTTTCAGCTGAGACACATGTCAGCAAGGGAAGCATTTTAGGATCGAGATTGTTGTGCACACCGTGTATCAGGCACGGAGATTGAATGAGGGCGTGTAATTTGTGTTGGCTCTTGGCCTTATATTAACACTAGACTCCCCCCTCCCCTCCACTACTTGACTGCATGTTTTTACTTCCTCATGAGGAAAATAGTCTGTAATTTGGTATTTTTGCATACATTGGGCTGTAGATATAGATGCTTCCGCTCCTGTTTCATTAGTGGGGAGACATTTGGTCTTGGTAACTTTAGATGCTTTCCCCTCTTTCCTCCTTAAATAATATTCCCTTTTCAAGCCTTTCATTGTGACAGTGGTAAAACAGTGAATTATAATAGAATTAAAATACACACTTAAACGAGAAGTAGAGGGGCAGGTGTTACCTTGCTTATGTTCTTCATGCACACAGTTCTTAAGGCAACCTTCATGCACACAACTCATCCCCAACTCCAAGCACAGGCCGGGCTGTAGGCTCACGTGAGTTCTCCCGTACCTGCTCAGGAGCAAAGGTTAGCGGTCCTCCCAGACACAATACTTTGTCAATATGATGTAAAATTGGCTCGTCAGGCGAGGAGTAGTGCACAATGGATCCCGGTATACAAGTGACCCGCGCGGCCAAGCACAGCCCTACGTGGAACTGCAAGAAAAGCCTGCCAACACTGATGCTTGGGATAGGCTTTTCTATTAAGCGTCTGTGTCCGCGCATGCTCCTAGTCTCTGCTTGTCGCCACCTTCCATCAGCTCACCAAAATGCTCCAACCACTTAGTAGAACACTCTGTGGGAACTGCCCGCTAACCGTTATACCATTTGAAATTCAGGTTAAAGTCAGAGCAATTGTATCAGAGAAAAAAATGACAAAGCACTAAGAAAAGCACTCTGGCCTGCCAAAGGACAGTCACATGACAGTCACATGACGCTAGTAGAAAGTGCCCCAGTTTTCATTGATTTTTTCAGTGTGTTTGCTTCCATGAAAGAGTGGTAATTTGAGACGGTGGAAGGAAAAACCAACTATTCCCTTCTCAATGCAAATTAGTAAGCAGGATGTACAGTCCCCCTAAATCCAAGGCCCCCATGCAGGCCCCAATGGATATGGTAACTGCAGCCCAGTTTGAGGGCTGTAGACAAGGCTGGATTATGCAAATGACCTCCCAGAAAGGTCTGGGCCTAATCTAAGTGGAATCCAGCATCCCACACTATTATAATTATCCCCTTTATTAAGTACATCCATGCATAACAACGAGGTGATGGCTGGAAGGTTTAGAATTAATCTTAAACTTCTGGCAATTGCTCTGGCCAACCCTCCAGACAATCGTTCTTCCTCTGCCAAGCCATTACAGAAAGGCGAATGATCATATGCAAATCAGGTTTGGTTCCACCTCCGATGGGGCAGTCCAACCTGAACTGCTACATCATATCCCTTCAGCATGAGGCCACAAGCATCCCAGACATGTTTCAGCCTCATTGAACATCTGTGAGGAGTAGCTTGGGTCTCTAGGCCCAGCAGGCATGGGGCCCATATCTGGCCATACCTGTCTACTCAGGGTGACAATGCAAAGCAAAGAGGTGAGGGCTGGAAGATTTAGAATTAATCTTAACCCTCCAGACCATTGTTCCTCGCCTGGCAATCCATTACAGAACAGGGAAAGACCATATGCAAATCAGACTTGGTCCCACTCCCAAAGGGGCAGTCCACCCCGAAGTGCTAGGTCAGACCACTTCACAATTAAGTTAGGTTTGTTTTTTAAGATGCACTGTAATTAAGATTTTCCTTGTTATTAGGCTTGATTGTATGTCACTTTGTCTTGTGTCTCTTCACATATAATGTGCCTCAATGGGCATTCAATTTACATTTGCCTGGTACTGTAAGCAACCTTGTGAAGGAGAATGTGTATTCTTTTACTAAATACTCCATGTCAAAAAACGGTTGAATTAAAAACTCTTTTGATTAAGTCAAAACACTAAGACTATGCTCAAATAATGGGCCTCATTAGGACCCAGGCGGTAAGGGGTTTACGGCGGCGTAAACAGCGCCGACCCCTACCGTCTGATTCCAAGGTCCCTTAGCGCCATGGAGGTTTTAACACCTGCTTTTAGCAGGTGTTAAAATCCATGGCGCTAAGGGACCTTGTTGTTAATTACGCCACAGTAATTTACGGTGGCGTAATTAACGCCTTCCCCACTCCCATTATGCCCTATGGGGCAAAAATGGGAATGGGGAAGGGTAAATGGGTTAATGGGGACTTATCGCCCCACTCACCTCGGAATGGGGCGGTAAGTCCGCCAACCACCATGGCGTAAACGTAGTTTATGCCATGGTGGTAAAGGTACGACCCAGGCGGTAATTTACCGCCTGGGTCGTAATGAGGCCCAATGTGTCTGCTGAACATACCTGAAAATTAGTTTAGTTTAGTTTCTTTAATAATATCGTGAGCCGAACCCTGAGGTAACTGGGCGCCAGAGACTTAGAGCATGTTACAGCATATTATGGACAAACAAAAAAATAACAGTAAGTGCAAATCACTGGGTTACATGGTGGTCGAGAGGCAGACACAAGAAAAAATACATTAGTTAGTGTGTCAGAGAGTGGGAGAGTTCTTGTTGGCGAGCCAGGACTTTGTTTTTGCTCTGAAAATCCAAAAGGATGGTTCAGCTCTAAAGTTCATGGGTATAGCGTTCCAAAGCTTGGCAGCTAGGACTGGGAAGCTGGAGCTGCCTGCTTTTTTTAGGGAGAATTTAGGGATGGATAAGCAGTGGGAGTACAGCGTTCTGGTTGGTCTGGCTGATGTGTTTGTTGAACTTGTCTGCCAGGTACTTGGGGGCATCATTAGAGAGGCATTTGTGGACGATGACGAGTGATCTTAGGGTGATTCTGTCTCATACAGGGAGCCAGTGTGCATCTTGCCTGAAGTTGGAGATGTGTGAGTGCTGCGGGATACTCAGAGTTGCTCTGTGTCATGACCTACAGAACACGCCCCTTTTGGAATTCCTGGTCCTTGTCTCAATGGGGCTTACACTCCCTGGTACTTCCAACATGGCCGTCCACTGTGAAACACCATCCTCGCTCTACACGTTGGACGTAGCGTGTTCTATTAATAGACCACGCCTCCCGCGGCTCCGCGCGTCTCAATGCTATTTCGAAGTAGCGACCAGACGTGTGCTCCATACCTCGCTGTATTGTTTTCCTTGGTTCTTTCCCAACCAACCCCATTCCTAGTCCCTTTCCTTCCTTTCTTGATTGCTGGACTTGTGGGCTGAGTAGCGCACTCTGTATATTTCCCGGATTCCTGGATCTTTGCATCCTAAGACTTTGAACGCACGCTGGAGTCGGAAGAGACTTGTGCAGCCTTATTCAAGACCCGATCCGTCCGCAAGAAGGCATCGACCAAGAAATCCAGCAAAGATCGAACTCAGGTGAGAAGGGGGAACTCCTTGACAGTTTGAGACGCCACCCGACCGAACTCGATATGAACATGGAAGCGGCCGTCCAGGACCTGATGCGTGGTATGCAAGAGCTATCAACCGAGGTGCAGAAACTAAAGGCGGAAAACGCTGCTCTCAAACAATTAGTTCTATCCCGTGATTCTGCTACAAAAGAAAGTGTGTTGCTGGGCGGCATAGTGGACAAATACGATGGGTCGGCAAAAACCCTTTGCGGATTCCCAGATTCATGTTTGGTCCACTTTACTTTTAAGCCCTACTACTTTTCGACTCCAGGCCTAAGGTGGGGTTCATAATTTCTCACCTTTCAGGAAACGCCTTAACCTGGGCTACGCCCCTCGTTAATTCCAGCGATGCTCTCCTAGATGACTATGATGGATTCATACAAGCCCTTAGGACCATGTTTGACCGTCCAGAGCAGGTCCATAGTGCCCAGGAACGCCTGTTAGACTTTCAGCAAGGATCCCAGGATATGCTCACCTATGTAACCCGATTCAAGCAATTAGTCAAGGAAGCTGATTGGTTCCCTGAGGCGAGTTTTACCCTTTTCAGGAGAGGACTGAAAGAGGAGATTAAGGATGAGTTGGCCAGAGTGGCTCGCCCAAAATCATTCCAGGCACTAATGGACCTTGCCAAGCAAATAGATTTCCGTATCCAGGAAACGAAGGCAAAAAAGAAAAAATCCAGAGGTAATCCTGTGAAAGTGTCCTTTGAGAGTACCACCAAGACGGACACAAACCCAGGCTCAGTCTCTGAACCAGAACCCATGCAGATAGGAGCCTTCCGTGGACCTATATCCCCGCAAGAAAGGATGAGAAGGATTCATACGTGGTTGTGCATGTATTGTGCGTCAGACAAACACGTGGTTAGGGAGTGTCCTCTAGCCCCTCCTTGGCGTCCGGGAAACGCCAGCTCCCGAACCTAGATGGAGCAGAGCTTCGGGAGAGAGATGTTTGCTCCACATCAATTCCATCCTTCAAATCTCCTGGACAAAACAATTTGGTGATACTACAGGCCTTCCTATCGCCCTCCAAGAATAAGACCTATCCCATTCTGGCCTTGGTAGACTGCGGAGCTATGGGAATTTTCATTGATCAAGATTGGGTTGTTAGTCATCATATTCCATACAAGACACGAAGCACCATGCAGCTGGTGGAAACAATCGATGGAAGACCCCTCACTTCAGGACCCATAAGCCTGCAGACAAAGGAGATCCAGCTTTCTATATACCATCACCAAGAGCGGATTAGATTCGACATCATTAAGTCAGCTCATTACCCCATGGTATTGAGTGTGCCCTGGTTACAGAAACACAATCTGTATATTAATTGGACAGCAGGATCACTATTCCTAGGCTCAGAGTTTTGTATGTCCCACTGTCTATTCCAGGATCCCTCCTCAACACCCCCTAAAGAACCACCAAGAGACCAGCAAACACCACTCATGGTTTCCAATATCATAAAAGTCCCAGATGCCTATCAGGGATATGCTGATGTATTTTCAACCGCCATAGTCCAGGCCTTACCCCCTCACAGACCTGAAGATTGCGCCATAGATACAGATCCTTCAGCAGTGATTCCCTTCGGCAGAATGTTCATTCTTTCCGAACTAGAGAAAAAGGCCCTCCGAGAATACCTGGATACCAACCTTGAAAACGGCACCATAAGACCCTCAAAATCTCCAGCGGTGCTTCATTGTTCTGTGTTCCCAAGAAGGACACCAAGGAACTCAGACCTTGCCTCGACTATCGTGGCTTAAATCAATGCACCCTCAAAGATCGTTACCCACTGCCCTTGATCTCGGATATCCTGGAAGCTGTGAGAGGTGGCGTAATATTCACAAAGTTGGATCTCCAGGGTGCCTATCATTTGATCCGTGTCCGGGAAGGAGACGAATGGAAAACAGCCTTTAGAACACCCTTTGGTCACTATGAATATCTAGTCATGCCCTTTGCACTAGCTAATGCCCCCGCAGTTTTTCAACGTTTTAAGGATAGGGTATTTTCTGACATGTTATTCCTCTTCTTCATTGTCTATCTGGACGACATATTAATATTTTCCATGGTTCCTCTAAAGCATGAAGAACATGTAAAGGAAGTATTACAACGACTCCGTGAACACAAACTTTTAGCCAAACCCGAAAAATGCTTGTTTCACGTTACTTCAGTTCACTACCTAGGATTCATCCTTAGCCCAGAAGGAATTGGTATGGACCCTTCAAAGGTAAAGGCCATACTGGCATGGCCCGCTCCCACGTCCGTGAAACAAGTTCAATCCTTCCTGGGGCTTGCCAACTTCTACCAGAAGTTCATATCCACCTTTTCTGAGATCTTTCAGCTGATCGTTGCTCTCTTGAAGAAAGACACCCCCTTTATCTGGTCTACACCGCAAGATAAAGCATTCCAATGTTTAAAGAAAGAGTTCACACAAGCTCCCATCTTGGCCCAACCCGACATAAATTGACCATTCCTAGTGGAAACGGATGCCTCTAACTACGTCATAGGAGCGGTCTTGAAGCAGGAACTTGAGGACAAACTGGAACACCCCATTGCTTACCTTTCATGAACCCTGACTCCCAGTGAGACACATTATTCCGTCCTGGAAAAGGAACTGTTAGCCATCCGCCAAGCCTTCACTGAATGGTGACATCTGCGTCTGGGTGCTAGGTATCCAGTTCAGGTCCGCACGGGCCATCGGAATCTTCAAATTCTACAGTCATTGGAGTGTAGGAACAGTCGTCAGGCGCATTGGGCCTACTTCTTGGCCCAGTACCAGTTCCACATCACTCATGTTCCCGGATCACAAAACCTGATTGCTGAAGCCTTATCTCGACGTCCTGACTATGTAGCTACTGAAGATAGGGCCTATCCTAAGATGTTTCCCCACACGATCTTTGTAGCTCAAGCAGTCAATCTCCTGGAAGAAATTCGAGTGCAAACCCAATCCTCTGATCTCTGGAAGGATATTTCAAGGAAGAATCAATGGAACCTAAGAGTTAAGGAAGGATATTTATTCAAGGATAATGCACTGGTTATTCCTACACAGCAATTACAACAAAGAATAATAAACTTCTGTCATGATACCCTTCACTCCGGCCATTGTGGCATAACCAACACCCTCCGCCTCATACAAAGACAGTTTTGGTGGCCTGGAATGAAGACCAACGTACAGCAGTACATCAAAGCTTGTACTATCTGTAGTCAAAATAAACATGATAACAAGAGACCGGCGGGTCATCTACTGCAACCTACGCTGCCAACAAGGCCATGGGAATTCATTGCTACAGACTTCATTGTGGAATTACCACCTTCCCGATGATACACGACCATCATGGTTACCATAGACTTGTTCACTCATATGGCTCATTTTACACCCCTGTGTAAGCTACCATCCTCGTTCGAACTTGCGGGAATCTTCCTGGAACACATATTCCGTTTGCATGGACTTCCTTCCAAAGTCATATCTGATCGAGGACCTCAATACGTCTCTCAATTCTGGAAACATCTCTGTCGCATTTTGGGAATCCAACGCACCCTCTCATCTGGTTATCATCCCCAAACCAACGGGGCCACAGAACGTGCTAATCACACCCTGGAGCAGTATCTTCGTTGTTTCGCCACCAAGGTTCAGGATGACTGGTCGCTCCTGATACCTGTGGCTGAATTCGCCTACAACAATTCCGATCATTCAGCACTTAAGACCAGTCCCTTTTATTGTAGCCAAGGGTTCCATCCATCGGTTCTTCCTTCTGTTCACCCTCATCCTACACCAGTACCCACTGTCGACTCCTGGATAGAAACCCTCATCAACGTACACCAGGAGGCCAAAGAAAACTTAGAGAAGGCCAGAACACAGACTAAGAGGTATGCGGATTCCAAAAGAACACCAGGCCCTTCTTATGCAATTGGTGATCAAGTCTGGTTGTCCTCAAAATTACTACCCCGACATCTACGGCCAAACAAGTTGGTCCCTCGGTACTATGGTCCATTTCCCATCAAGGAAATTATCAATTCAGTTTCATACCGGATCAGACTACCAGACTCCTGGAAGAAAATTCACCCAGTATTTCACACATACTTATTAAAGCCCTACAACCAATCTTCCCGTAAATCCTGCCGACCTCCTCCTCCGCTGGTCGGCAACCAATTGGAATATGAAGTATCCCGAATATGTGACTCCAGGTATAAACGGGGTCAGCTTCAATACCTGGTTGAATGGAAAGGATATCCTCCTAGTGAAAGAACCTGGGAACCACTTTCTAATCTCAAGGCCCCTCGACTACTCAGAAGATTTCACCTTATACACCCGGGCAAACCCGGAGGAACGGGTCTTCGGAGGAGGCATGCTGTCATGACCTACAGAACACGCCCCTTTTGGACTTCCTGGTCCTTTTCTCAACGGGGCTTACACTCCCTGGTACTCCCAACATGGCCGTCCACTGTGAAACACCTTCCTCGCTCTACACGTTGGACGTAGCGTGTTCTATTAATAGACCATGCCTCCCGCGGCTCCGCGCATCTTAATGCTATTGCGAAGTAGCTACCAGACGTGTGGTATGTAGCTCGGGGTATTGTTTTCCTTGGTTCTTTCCAAGTCAACCCCATTCCTAGTCCCTTTCCTTCCTTTCTTGATTCCTGAACTTGTGCGCACTCTGTATATTTCCTGGATTCCTGGATCTTTGCATCCCAGGACTTTGAACGCACGCTGGAGTCGGAAGAGACTCGTGCAGCCTTATTCAAGACCCGATCTGTCCGTAAGAAGGCATCGACCAAGAAATCCAGCAAAGATCGAACTGAATGAGAAGGTGGGAACTCCTTGACACTCTGAGGGCATTATTCTGAAGCACTTGTAGTGTGTTCAGATTGTGCTCTGTGGTGCCAAGGAAGAGAGTATTGCACTAGTCGATTTTTTGAGAGCATTAGCGCTCTGGCTAGAGTAATGCAACTGGTAGGTGAGAGGAAGGCTTTGCAGGCTTTAATGAGCTTATTTGTGTAAGCCGTGGAGCGGGCTGTGACGTTTACTTGTTTTTTGAGCGAGAGAGTGGAGTCCAAATAAACCCCTAGGGTTTTGATTTCTTTGGCCACTGTGATTAGCTTACCATCTATGTTGATAGAAGCGTAACAGGGGTCCAGTTTGTTTAGACGTGGTTGGGAGCCAATGAGAAGGAGCTCAGTGTTCTCATCATTAAGGCATAAGCCATGTTCTGCCACCCAGGCTTGGATCTTCAGGTAGTGGTTGTTAATCCGCAGGGAGTCCTCTTCATTGCACCCTGATAGGGAGATGAGAACCTGGGTATCGTCAGCATAGTTTGTGTATGTGACACCCAGGTTATCCAGGCGGTCGAACAATAGCTTTGTGAAGATATTGTATAAGGTCGGCAAGACACACGAACCTTGTGGGACACCACAAAGGATGGGGATGGGGTGGGCTGTGGCCCCTGGTGAAAAGACCTGGGTGGTTCGGTCAGCTAGGAATGATTGGACCCAGGCGGTCGCCTGACTCGAGAATGCAGTGGGGATGTTGGGGTCTAGATTTGTGTTTTTTAGAAGGGGCATGACCCAGGCCTCCTTGAGTCTGCTAGGGACTGAGCTTGTTTTGAAGGAGGCGTTGTTTAGGGCTGTAATGAAAGGGGACAAATCGTTGGTGCCTTCCTGAATGATGGAGGCTGAGCAGGAGTCCCCTTGGCATCTGGAGTGTTTGAGGCCTTTTATGATGCTTTCCACTTCTTTCATTGTGACAGGGGTGAAAGAGAAGGGCGGACAAGTTGGAGTTTTAGCAGTGAGTGGTGGTGAAGGGTTTGCTTTTTTGTCTAGGCTAGTCTTTTTCTGTTTGATTCTAGATTGTAATATGGCAATTTTGTCTGCCAAGGCTTTTTGGATTCTCTCGCACCAGTTTGCATCTTTCACGCAGGTTTCTAAAGGTTGGAAGGGAGACTCTAGTTCCCTGAGGATAGTGAAGAGCTCTTTTGTTCTTGATTTGGCATTGTCAATTCTGTTGTCATAGGCCTCTTTTTTGGCCCTGAGGGTAGAAGTTTTATAGGTGGTGGCTGCTACCGTGAATAGCGTTGTGTTGGCTGAGTTAGGCGTTTTTCTCCAGGTGGCTTCCGCCGTTCGTTTGGCGTTCCGCAGGTTTTTAAGCTCAGGGGTGAACCACTTGTTCAAGTGGACTGCTGGTTTAGCTTTAGTAAGTTTGATAGGAGCGATGATGTCTACAGCTGATTCAAGAGTTTTATTGTAAAGGTCAGCAAGTTTATCCACATCTAAGATGGAGAAGTTTGCAGGGGCCAAGACATTGTGGATTAGAGGGCGAAGGCTTTGCAAAGTGATGTTGCAGTTATTCCTAGAGAAGGTTTGTAGGACAGTAGCAGGTGAGAAGTTCAGCTACACCTTCCCTTGGATACAGAAGGAGATGACGTGGTGGTCTGACCAGGCAATTGGTTCATTTTTAAAGATGGCGGTAGAGCAAATGTGATGCTTATATTTAAAAAACAGACCCATATAAAACAATTGAAATAACTTGGGATCTGTCATTCTGGTACGAACATCTCTTGTGTTCTCCAGGTCACATCCCTTCTGCACGAGACCACAAGCATCCCCAGACATGTTTCGGTCTCATTGGGCCTTCATCAGTGAGGAGTAGCTTGGGTCTTTAGGCCCAGCAGGCACGGGATCCACGTCTGGGCATACCGGTCCCACCCTCCAGACCATATGTCTCGAGGGTTGCCCAGAACAATGCCAGCAGTTCAAATTAATTAGCACCGGGTGAGGCTCTCGCCGGGGCTTTACCTGACGCAGAATCCCTCGAAGCTTAAACTTCCTTCAGATCCCCGGTAGGGGGGGGGGGTGGCAGCCCCTCAGCCAATGAGGAGGCTCAGAACGGGGTAATCCCCCCTCCAAGCTACCACATGGCCATCCTCCGCCGCCAGGGAAGTGTTTTCTGCCACCACCAGCCAAAACTCCCATAAACAGTCCCCTCCCTACTCTCCCAAAACCTCTTACCTTATTTTTGGTCCTTTTTTGAGAGTGAACATGCTGGGAACACTTCTGTCCCCAGCGCGTCCGCTCCCGATGGCCGCTATGGAAAGGGAAAACTGACTCTGTTTTCCCTTCCCCGGAGGACATTTTTTTACATTTATTTTTTTCTGTTCCGAAGCGCTGCTGCGTTCGGAACAGAAAAACAATGCTATTCGTACCCCGGTCCTGTGGGCCGGGGTACTAATAGCAATACTAATAGGAATAAGCCCCTCGCCGCTGGGGCATTATCGAGTCAGGTAATGCCCTTGGGGCCTTCGTTAAGGCCCTCGCTTCGCTCAGGACTGTAACTATGGGCCACAGGGCATTACCTGACTCGGTAATGTCCCTGCGGCTAAGGGCTTATTGCTTCATTCTAAACCTTGCATCCATCATCTCTTTGTTTCGCTGTAGTCACCCGAGTGGGATGGGTATCTCTGTGTGTGTTATGTCTGTAGATGTGCCCTTCATTTGAATTGGGACAGCCATAACTACCCCCCAGGCACACCTATGACGTATTTATATAGTGGGTGTGTTTGGAGATGCACTCTTCCTCCTGTCCACTAACTCATCGGACGCTATTTTTAGTTTTGGCTATTACGTGGCGCTAAAACACCAACTATAAGCCAAAACTATTGCATTGGAGTACAATCAGGGAGAAATCCCATATAAGGAGAGACACACAACTTGGAGGTGCTGTTTGGTTATTTACCCAGGCATTGAATGTCCATGGCCATGCTAATCTCTATGGCCATGCCTACCCATTTTCTGCCCACCCACCCCAAACGCGTCCTCCTTGGATCTCTTTGAAATATCTTTATCAAGCATTACCATCAAACTTTGTGGTGGAAGTGCCTGCCAGAGTTTTTTCAAAGCATTAAAAGCACTACAGGTGTAATATAAATGTCTTAACCAGGTCTGCCTTCAGCCACTCAATTTATAAATACTATGCGTGTCCTTTACTGAAGTCCTGTTAAAAACAAGCACTGGCAAAGCCAAGAGTTTTGGTTTGTATAGAAGTATTAGGCATTTGCCAGACCCTGCTATGAAATACCCGGGTATTTGGACCATTTTGCAGCTGCTACCATTGATGGTCAGTTAATACCACTACGCAGTGCCTTTCCATGCCTACACTAAAGCCCAAACTCTTAGCATTGCCAATGCTTGATTCCATTTTGGCCAGTTGTACATCTCCTTTTCCACAAGTTTTTGAATGAGGCTCACTTTTTGTATTTTTGCAGGCGCAAATGCATTTGCGGGCAAATTAATTCTTTGTGAATCGATACCCATTGCATCCTCTGCATACAGTCCCCATGTTGCAGACTCCACAAGGCCATCTCCAGCACTGGCCTGTTTGGAGCTGTCTGCTGTCGTCATCCAGGGGCAGCTCCTCTCGGAACAGACTGCTAATGTTAATGTTAAAGATAATTCATACTGTGCACTATCACCACCGGAGTGGTCCCCTGGCGCTCTGGCGGAGGTAAGAGGGGGGGTCGGGGAGTTAGTAGTGTATAGCGAGAGTAGGTAGAGCGAGAGCTGTGATGTTCTGTTGACAGCTTCAGTTCGGTTTGCACCATTCACTGAGCTTGGGTGTGATTTACGGATCAGTAGATTCCCATGTGCTGTTTTGTAGGGCTAGGTGTGGGTTGTTTTTGTTGTTGCAGTGTGGTGAAGTGCATGCAGATTGCTGTGCAGAGAGGTGGTTGTGTTTGTTTTGCGTTTGAGAAGTGTATGCAGAACTTGAGGTTTTAGGGTTGGGTTAGTATGGCTTTTCTAACCTCGTTGCTTCAATCTGGAAAGTTTTCTCCAGCTATTTTGCTGCTTTGTACAGAGAGGGCTGTGTGTGTGTATTTTTGACTTACGAGGTTTCTTCCTAATGTCATTGCTGTTTTTCTGGCAACCGCCTTGGAATGATTTGCCTGGAGTGTTAAATCCAGTTTGTTTTTCTAACAGTCCCATTAAAGTGCTGTTGTTTTCTCGATGCCCTGCTGATGTTATCTCATTGCTAAATGGAACATGGAAAAACAGCTGCAGATCTAAAACAGACGCAAAATCTCTCTAAACGCCAAGACCATTGTGAAGGAAAGTGTACATTTTATAACTGTTTGTTGGATCGTGATTTTGCCCTCCACGCCTCCAACTTGTCAAAGGTTTTAGAAGGAGGGTTTGTGTTGACGGTCTGGGAAAGGGGATTTCAAACTCTCAAACATATCATTATCGAATGTGTTACTTTGCAGGAAAAGTGAGTGCAATGCCTCTCTCAGTTTGTTCACTGTGAAGCCTGGCCCCAGATAGATGAATTCTGGGAGTTAGCAGCTTCCGGCTGGGAGACTAAATTAACCTTGGGGACCCTAACATTTTTGAAGATGGCTGGATACATTTAACGTTTTGGAACGTTATTTGTTTTGTCTCAAACTTAATAATACTTCTTTTTTTAGGTCTAATTTTAATTGTGTTGAATTGTACGGATGTTTTGATTTTGTAACGTCTGTACATTTTAACATGTAATATCTTTTGTTTTTTGTAAAAAGCTGATGATTCGGCAAAATACAATAAAAAAACAAAAAAGAAGGAAGGCAAAAGTGAAAAATTGACATTTTGGTCACATTTTATTCTGCTAACTGCCAATCATATGTGGCTGGAAAATGTATTTGCGGGTTAAATTGCTTTTGATTGTCAAGACCATGATCTAGCAAGACTAGACATTCTGTTCAAGCGCACTGTCACAGATTCCAAAACTTGTATCTTCTAGAGCATCATGCAATGATACCATAACTGTGAACGAGATCAGAACCTCAGTTCTGAGCCTCGGTCAATGATACCAGAACTCCAAGCGAGATCAGAACCTCACTTCGTATAGCATACCTCTGAGCGAGATGAAAACTTCAGTTCTGAGCCCGGGTCAATGATGCCAGAACTCTGAGAGGGATCAGACCCTCAGTTCTGAGCCTCAGACAATAATACCAGTCCTTGGAATGAGATCAGAACCTCAGTTCTGTGCCTCACCAATCTTTGAACAGATCAGAACCTCAGTTCTAAGCTTCGCCCCATGATACCAGAACTTCGAGCAAGATCAGAACTTCAGTTCCAAGCCTCAGTCAATAGTTCCGAAACTCTATTTCTTGAGTCTATTTCAGCGAGATCTGAACTTCTGTCTTGAACCTCAGCCAATGATGTAGATACTTCCATCTAGAGTCTCATTCTCTGACAGTGGGACTACTCTGCAGGGTCATCAATACAGAGGCATCAGTTCAAAGCAAGGAAGACCGGAACTTTTGTCCAGAAACTCAGCCAGAGATGCCAGGACATCTATTCAAAGTGCTAACCAGCAGGACCCAAACATCTGTCCCAAGCCAACACAATTACATTAATCATGGACCTAAGAAATGAGATTGGGTGATGTTTCCAGATCCTACAAAATGGGTACTTTTGGTTAGAGCCTGAACAATGAGAACAGATCACATGTCCAGACCAAATGAGACTGAGATTTCTGCTAAATGCCTGAATAGTCCCATGGGGACATCGGCAGCCTACAGCAAATGAGACTAGGATGTCTGTCCAATGCTACAGCAAATGAGATTGGGATGTCTGTCCAATGCCTGAACAATCACATGCGTTCATCGGCAGCCTACAGCAAAAGAGACTGGGATGTCTGTCCAATGCATGAACAATCATATGGGTACTTTTGCAGCCTACAGCAAACGAGACTGGGATGTCTGTCCAATGACTAAACAGTGAGATGGGGGCTTTGGTCCATTCAAAGGCAACAAGACTGATATTACTCTCCAGAGTACCAGTCAACGAAAATATTTTTTTCCAAGGCACAGAGCACTATACTTTTATTGAGACCCTGTGAGACTTCCGTCCAGAGACAAGAAGTCTGAAACTTCTGTTAAGGGCCACTGACACGTCTACCCAATGGGACTGATGCTTAATTCCATAAAGACAGGGAATTGGGGCAGTGATTTGTAGCTCTGTGTTCTGTACGCTCCTTCAATCATGCTGGGATCCACTCACTTGAAGCCTGGTTTACAACCAAGGCACAAGCTTTGTGTGGTGATTCCTAGAGGGACCGGAGCAATATGGAATATTGATAGCCACTATTGCAGCTGTCCATGAGTATCACTGGGGCTGGTCGGAGAGCTGCGGGAATGACCATTGAGGCTAAAGAAAGCTTATTAAAACAGAAAAGAATCAATTAGGAGCTGAAGGTTACTTGGGATGCCAATACCCAAAGGACTGGTTGCAAAAATGATTAAAATTAGAATGAAGGAGATTCCAAACCATATTCTGCACCAATGAACTGCGTCATCAGATACTGATGTGTCAAGAGAGAGTGGCTCTGATGAACGGCTTGAGTTTGTGTGGTGAGGGAGGAGGCACTGCCGCTCCCAGTGGAGCGAGAGTGAGTTCACAACCGTTTGGGACAAACCCAGCATGCTAACCGTCTCATTGCCAGTGTGGTGGGGTAGGATCCCATCTAGATTGGGGCCTACCCACCCGAAGAATAATGACACAGATACAGTTGTGTTGAGTAACTCAGTCCCTGTGTTGACTAACTACATCAGCACAGGGACTGCGACCCATGACGTCAGCACAGGGACTCTTTCCCATGACCCAATGCGTCACGGGCCCTTAAAGGGGCACACACTACATTCCTCCTTTTTCATAAGCGAAAGATGCAAATAACATTTTCACATAGAACCACAAGAGGTGGGGACAAGTAATACCTCTAATGGGACCTTCGTCTGAATGATCAACTCTTTCATACAATTTAAGTGTGCATGTCAGGGGATACTGACTTCAAAGTCCTTCAGGTGTTTGGGTGGCCTGCAGTGATTTCTTACGGGGTAGCGCCTCCTGGTCCCCCCATCTTCTTTACCCGGAGACATGCTTCCTCCTTGATTTGCTGGATCGTTCTCGTCATTGCTTGACATTGGTCCCTCTATGTCCAACCCCTCACTCTCTAGTCATGGCCACGACGGGGAGACTGTTTTTCTAGGGCTGGACATTCTTTCTCCACTTCCTTACCTTGTCCATTTCCCAATTTTTCAGAAGAAACTGGCATTTCTTGTCACTGTGGCCCTACCATCACAGGTGTGACCATAGTCCCTTTTGTTCTTATCACTTCCATGGGGGTAGGCTTGTGAGGTAGGTCCATTTCGCCTGGACTGGACTGTGTGCACCCATTTGGTCAAGGGAACGAAGAAGGAAGGGACAACTCTCACCAATCCAGCCAGCATAATGTCCGGGGACAACACACTCACCATTCCCCTCACACTAGCACCAGTTGTGCCTGCTAGAATACATGACAGTCTTATCACCAGCTACCTACACATTTAGGTCTAACGGAATCCAGCAGCCTATGCCCTCACTTGAAGAGATGGATAAGGGACTTTGAGGTGTGCATCAAGGCGATCAGGCATTTAGATGAGGAAAAGAAACACAGCCTCCTCATGCTGTCAATTGGCCCCAATGTCAGAGACATTGTGGATGAGCTCCCCACAGACACAATGGACACCTATGCAAGCCTCAAATCGACCCTAACAGACTACTTCACCCCACACACAAACGTGGAATACGAGAGGCACGTGTTCCACACAACCAAACAAACATTAGGGGAATCTATGGACGCTTTTGTCATGCGGCTGAGGGTTAAGAACACTGCAACTTCAACAACTACTCAAATGATGAGGCGTTGCAATCACAAATCATAGTTGGCTGTGAATTTGCAGAGTTTAGAAAAAGACTACTACATAACTTGTGCACGTTAGAGGAAATCTTGTGCCTCCCATGCTCGGACGCAGCCCTAGCATCGCAAGTTGAACGTCTGGGCGAAATAAAAATAACTCATGGTAAATGTGAAGGTATCAAGAAGCTGGACATTGCATCCAAAGGTAACGGCGAACCGTTCTGTTACAGGTGCGGGTTCGTTTTTCTGCATGAGGGCATGTGCCCTGCCATCGGCCAACAGTGCTCAGCCTGTGGGGGCGACAATCATTTCAAAGTGGTATGCCGCATGTATCGAAGTCAAATGAGGGGAGATGGGAGACCGCTGCAGGGCAAACAAAGACCGGTGCAAAGCCCCCGCAGGGCACCCAGCCAAACATTCGAGCCTCCTCAATGCAGACCCAGGGAGGAAAAGTCAGAGAGAAGGCTGCATGACAGAACATCGGGTGACTGGCGTGACAGCAAACCAACCCCATCAAGATCAAGGAGAAGACCCATGGAGATACATATGCTACTTGGTTGAACACTCACAATTGGACAGCAGGTTGAGCGCATAATCTGAAGATGACACCAAGAGGAGCGAGAAGCATTGAGAAGAGCCAAGAAGAAAGGGATACCTATACGCCTTGGGCAACCCAACGGCAAAGGAACACAGCCCAACCCTCATCATTCAAGTAAACAAGATAGCTGCTGAGTTCCTAGTGGATATGGGAGCAACCCTCAATGTTATGAGCAAAAAGGTCTATGATAGCATACTGCAAGCTCCGCGTCTCCCACCAGCCAAAGTCCATATCTACCGGTATAGGTCAAAGACACTGCTACAATGCAAGGGGTACTTTATGGCGTCATGCACGTACAAAGGACAGACAAAAAGAGTCCCCATGCACGTACTTAAGGCCACCACAGAGAGCGGATGCATCCTGAGCTACAAGGCAGCCATCAACATGGGGCTCATCCAAGTATTATACAGACTAATGGCTCCCAAATACCTCGATCCAGCAGCGAAAATTGAACAATTATTCCCAGCTCTATTCAGGGGCCTTGGAAAACTAAAAGGATGCCAGATCGAACTACACATCAACCCGAGAGTTCCTCCCATTGCTCAACACTATTGAGGAATCCCAATAAATATACAGAAACCAGTGGAAGAAGAACTTCTTAATCTCCTGTAAACAGGCATCATTGAACCCACTCCATAGGTATCCCCTATCGTACCTGTGCCAAAGAAGGACTCAACAAACATACACATGTGCATAGAAATGCGTCGAATGAATAAGGCCATACTAGAAGAATGCCACCAAACTCTCTGCATCACTGGCATGGTACATCTGTTAAATGGCGCCACCATATTCTCCAAGTTAGATCTCAACAAGGGATACCATCAGCTAGAATTGAACAAAGATTCCAGATACATCACCACGTTTGCTAATCATCTGGGGCTATATAGGTACAAGCGGCTCACCTTTGGGGTCTCCTCAGCCGCTGGAATTTTTCAATCCAAAATCCACAACGTCATAAAGCACATACCAAATTGCTTAAATTATAGCGATGACATTTTAGTTTTCGGACAAGACCAGGAACAACACGCTAACACACTTACTCGAGTCTGCATGGCCCTAGAAGAGGCCCAACTCACGCTGAACAAAGACAAATGTGAATTCAGGAAGCAAAGGTATGACCCCAGATCCCGAAAAAGTCATGGCGCTTACCGATGCTGAACCACCCAAGAACATATCAGACCTACGCTCATTCCTTGGGCTTGTCATTTATTGTACCCGCTACATACAAGACTTCGCCTCCAACGGCGAACCCCTCAGAGCTCTGACAAAAGAGAATACCGAATTCACACGGACCAAGGAGTGTCAACAGGCACACCAATCAATCAAACAAGGAATATCGGACGCACGCACCCAAGCAAGTCCCTGGAAGTCCCGCTTGTCCGCGTTACTCTGCCTGGATCGTTTTGGAAAAGCTTCACTTTGCTTCTGAACTTACACTGCGTTTGAACTGCAGTTTCCAGAAGGTGAAAATCACGGACAATTGAAAGTACTATCATTAGAGACTTTCCTGGCAGCTCACTATCGTGTTCTATCTTTATTTCAGGCTTTGCAACTTAATTAGTGGGAGTGCCTATATAATCTGGCATGCGCGCGCACCGTGCGCGCGCACCCAAGCAAGTCCATGGAAGTTCCGCTTGTCCGCTTTACCGCGGTGCTGCGGGTTGCTTGCTTGTTGGTTGTAATGCCCCTGTTGCTGTTGAACAGTATTTGTTTAAAGTGTAATATTTCATCATCATCTTTGTGAATTGTTTGCGCTGCTCGTAGCTCTTTGTCAGTCTAACTGAGGGTTTCTTTGAAAGAGTTTTTTAAGGAGGTTTAACGGAGCTTGTGCCCCTATCAGTGTTGCATGAGCTCTCATATATACACCTTGAAATCTGACATCCCTGAGTCAGCCGGCATGCTACATACACCGACTGGGGTAGCTAGAAAACCCATTCCCCAGTCTCGCATGTCGAGGAAATCAATTGTGCTAACCCCAGTCTTGCGAACTCCTTTCTCAAATAGAGATATTCGCACATTCTGTGCAAAACGAAAGGAGTGCATGCTAGATTAGATACACTGTGAGGCAATGTTGTCTCCTGCAGTTAAGAACAACTTATTATCTTTGGTACCATCTGCCAAAGTTCCATGCACAATAGAAAATCCGCTTTTGAAAACTATGTTGCCTTCTGAATCCTCGAGCCATCCTGTACCTCAACAACCCATATCTCTTGTGGTGGTGGGGGGGTTACCTAATGTCAGTATCCCTAATATTTCTGATAACATCCTTTTATCATCAGTTTACACTCCAAGTAAGCACAATATTAAGAGCAAAACACTCTTGCCTGTAAATGAGACTACGGAATCAGTGCTTGATTTGTCTAATATCTCCATTCATGCAAGCGATGGAAAGCTAAGCACCATACATTGAAATTTTTGCCAAAATGATGATTCCGCGGATATATCTGCCAAATCCATCGCAGACTCCTTTTTACAGCCCATGCCACGGCAATGTATCCAGATGAGTCATCTGGATAATCCGGCAGAGAATTTGGCCCTTATAGAAATTACTTTGGCCGCTGTAAATACCACAGTAGCAAGCCTGTTCAAACTATTTGAAGGCTTGGATGCCAAAATCACAAGTCAAGCAAAACAAATACAAAAAATTCTTGAGTGGACCACCAAAATGCCCACTGACATACCCCTTTCTATGAAATGAATGGTGGCAACAAAGGTGTTCCACTACAGGAAATAGCGAAACCATTAAATCAAGAACTGCATACATCAGCCTTACCTATGTTTAAACACATCATATGTCCTGTCGAACATTCGGTTCGCAAAGTCATTAATATAAATGACTCTTGGATCAGTTTAGACAGGAGTGTGAAAAAAAGGCCCACGCAAATGTAAGTGGCTCACGGGCCGAGTGTGATATTCAAAAAATAACTCGCCCCATTTGTTTAAAGAGAATGGCGCTCAAACCAAACGTGGTGTCCAAAAAACTGATAAAACCTCTGGCTCAACATCAACGGAGCGTACAATTGACTCAACCCATTCTAACAACTGATATGAGTCCTGTAATAGAACTTTCTCAAGCCCCCACATCACTTCCTCTGAAACCAGTGATGGCACAACTTGCGTCTGTTATAGGGTATATTCGATCAAGTTCCCTTCAGATTAGTAACAAAAATAACATGAATTATGCCCCGCTTAGCGAAATTGTGCAGTTAATTGAAAATGCCCAAGTGGGGAGCGGTGGAATGGTACAACGAACCAGTGCCCCCACTAAAACTACTCAGTCCCAATTGCAATTAAAATCTTATGTGAGAAATTTTGCACCAAATGATCATGTAGAAGAACGTGATTTGCAGGAACGCATGAATACGATCAAAGTAGCAGTTGATGCTTATTTAAATCAACGAGTATCTGAAGCCACTATGGCCAAACCTGCGGTAATAACGAGAAAACAAGATGATTGTTATGATAAAGAGATTTGTGAAATCATTAGTGCCAAATGTGATTCATCGTTGTTGAGAAAGGAAACATGTCTTGCAGAGCAAGCAACCTGTCTGCTGTTTAAGCCAGATCTGGGAGCCAACAAACGTTCTTTTGATTGCCCACGCTCACTTGGACTCTTAGACACGAAAGGTAAAACTGAGTTGTCTTCTGTGCAAAAAAAACGCCTGTCACTAACAGCAATCCCAGCAAACATGGTTGACAACAACAGAAAAAGACTTTCACAAACTGTCATTCTTTGGTTATGAAGTGTCGAGATGATCCCCATGAGAAATACGACTTATGTAGAACAAGTGTTCTCAATATTTTTGGTGATGTACATGATTTACAAGATATTTCCTCTAGCGACATTGACCAGGTTGAGTTTGTTTGTGACCAAAATTTGTCCATTGTACGTTTGTGGATAAAATCAGGATTGGTACTAAACTCAATTTGGAAAGCCAAAATGGAGTTGTTCAAAATGGGTTTTTTGATAGCACAGGACCCTGAACGCCTGATTGAAGAACAAAAGGGCCTTCGGGAGAACAAAACCAATGGGTGAGTGCCTATCTGCTCATGCTCTTATTGTGGTCCCATTGATATGCCGCGTCAGGAAGAATTGAACCCCTCTAGGACATAACCACTAACTGAGGCTAGTACATCTACTTTATCGTTAGTGAGTTGGAATACCAGGGGACATACCCATTTGCAGGGGAGTTGCTACGTCTGGAAAAGACCCGGGGCTAAGCTGATGTCGGAACTGTTGGGAATGGGGGCTAGCTAGTCTTTTGGCTGTAGCTCCTGATTTTCTATCCGGGGCTACAACCAAAAGATCAGGGGCTATAGCCCCCTTAGCCCCCCCTAGCAATGCCCCTGCCCATTTGCAATGGTCCTCAAGCCAATTTCTAAACCAATTTGATATAGTAGTCCTTCAAGAATCCTGCCTACAAAACCACCTATGTGGGATGATCATGACATAATCTTGCTGCCAGCTATGTTAGGAACTAAGGCGAGACCAACCTCGGGCCTTATTGTGGCCGTTAAAACAAGTAAAGGTTTGAGCATGATCAAATGGGCGGCCCCCAATAACTTTATTCAATTGGTTAAAATATGTGATACTAATGGTTCACTTGCCCTGATAAATTTGTATCGCAATCCTATGGGTATCTCTGATGACATTTTTTATAGAGATCTGTCATGTGTCTTGGAAAAGGTTGCACAAGACCAAAGTGTTACTGCAACTGTTGTGGTCGGTGATTTAAACCTTGATTGCTTCAGTCTAAAAAAAGACTTCTGGTGTCCTAATTCAAGAATGATGGCTTAGATTTACATCAGATCATAATTTTCTCATGGAAAATGGAGCATTCTTGGGAGATACCCCTCCCCATTATACATGGGAAAGGGGCACCTCAAAATCTCTCATTGACTATATATTTATGACCGCCGATTTGTTCTCTAAGGTTGTTAATTTTGAGGTTGGCAATCAGCTTGCAAGCGATCACCAACCGTTAACAGTGGTTTGGCAATAGAATCGCAATGTGCATGAGCATAATCAACAATGGTACACACACAATCTTGAAGTTAATACCAAAAAAACTCGCCTTAGCTCGACAAAGAAATCACTTGATGACCTTGAGGAGGGTACTCGTCAGCTTTCTGGAATGAGGACTGGTTCATATGTGGATGTTTTGTCCACTTTGCATAACATTCATATTGATAGGAGACCACAGCAGACTCATAGGTATACCTTTGATGCCGTTGTACAACAATCCAGAACTATGTATAGGAGAGATTTAAAAGCTACTCTCAGGCTGCCAATAAGTGAGCGCATCGAAATTCGAAGAAAAATCAAGTGCCGATATCGCAATTGGAATCGGGTGAGGAAGGCGACACTCTTCCAGTCCGATAGCGAAATTTTCATGCTAACTATACAGAATAAAGATTCTGGTCAAGTGTGGGCTCTATTAAATAAAAACGGCCAATTCATCACAAGCGTGTGACCAACTAAGTGGGGTGACTGAAGCCTCATGGCTTGCACACTTCTCAAATCTTTATGCAGATATAAAGTTTGACAGATATAAGTATGAGAATCGGAGTCTAGAAACCTGGCGCTTAGAGTGTTCTGAGGCAATAATAGAAGAACTTATAAAAAAATCCGCCTCCTCTAGAGTGGTGGGTCCGGGCGGCTTAAGTAATGCCATGTTCAAACAAAACCCAACTAGATGGGCCTCTATCTTGAATAACATCTTTCAGCAGATTTTGATCTCCAAGACCATACCAACGTCATGGAAATCCTCTCTGATTGTTCCCATCTTTAAAAAGGGCGATAGAGGTATGCTGTCTAGTTATCATCTGATTGCATTACTTGATGCTCCAGGCATTATTTTCTCACGTTTAGTTTTGAGGGATTTTGTCAAGTGGTCATTAGCTTTCAATCAGCGCAATCCGAATCAGACAGGATTTGTCGCAGGGCTGGGTACGGTGGTTAATCTGTTAACACTCAATGCATTAAAATCACAGGCTCCGACCCTAAAACAACCCTTTTATCTTGCCTTTGTCGACCTCCATTCTGCCTTTGATTCTGTGTCTCGAGTGAAACTATTTGACAAGCTTCAAGCTGCAAACTGTCCTGCCACCTTGCGTGATATCATTTTCGGCCTGCATTCACTGACATCGATAAAGGTGAGGTTGTCAGTAATGGGTCTCTTATCAGCAGCAATTTGTACCTCAAGAGGGCTGAAGCAGGGATGTATCCTTGCTTCGGCCCTATTCAACTTTTTCATCCATGATGTGATGCAGGCTTTTAATCAGGTGCAATCAGATTCTCCAAAGATGAATGGTGTAACAATCAAGGCATTGTGGTATGCTGATGACCTGGTGTTAATTTCTAAAACTCCCATAGGTCTCAAACTTTTGTTGTCATCACTGAGTTCATATTTGGATGCTAATGAACTGGTGCTAAACATGAAAAAAACACAGATAGTGTATTATGCACCGAAAATGACTATAAGGGTAAAGATGGATTGGAAGATCAAAAATGCAAGTGTTGAGGTGGTTGAGAATTATATGTATTTGGGGATTCTGGTTGACGGTTCTGTGCAAACTGACTCACAGTTGAGGTCTCTTGAATGTAAACTAATCTCAGCAATTTCGCAGACAAGATTGATACTATACAAGTATGGCAAATTTTCAATTAGCTGTGCAATTGTTTATTGGCGACAGAAAGTGCTGCCGAAAATACTTTATGGCTTGGAGACGAAAAACATAATCAAAACATCCTTTCTTAATAAATTAGAAGCTACATTTTGGTGGGCAGTTCTACATTTGCCGCAGTGTGTACCAGGTCCATGGCTGAGAGATGAGTTGGGCCTTACCTCTATGACGGCGGAATATGAGTGGCGGCTATGCGCCCTTTTTCGCAAATGTCTAACATACACACGGACAGATAATATCTTGGCAACTCTTTCTGTCTATATGTTAACATCGTCTCATAGGTTTGTGGGCACTTGGTCAAAACATATTATGAAAACCCTCGCAAAGGCAGATGTGAGTATTGAGACTCTCGTCATGAATCCAACTAGAGTTAAAGATAAAATCTTTAAGAGGGATTGGATTATAACCAGAAACCTGGGTCTTGGCTATAAAGATTTCGATGCAAATGCATTTGCACACAAAAAATTAAGAGATTTGGAAAGTTACTTGTTTAGAGCTCCCTCACTTCAGGTACAATCTTGTATTCTGTGCCTCCATTTTAATCTAGTCCCCACTAGGGATGTGTTATCAAGAAGACATCTCCTTAATGGAGAAGTCAACTTTTGCAGATTTTGTGGGGATTTAACTATTAAGGAGACTTTGAAACATCTAATAGTGGAATGGCCAGCATTGATAGATCTAAGAGCCAAATTCTTTTGGAAACATTTGACTTTTTTTGGCTGGATGGCCCCAGAGCACAGATGGCCAACTATCCTATCTACAAAAATCATCAGTATCCACATTGCAACATTTAACTTCCTGAATGCTTTAAATCTGAATGTGGATCCAGTGTCAATCTTAACTTAAAAGTTTATGAGCGGTGAGGATATTAGCAAAATAAATGTAAGTGGATCCAGTTTTCATAGTTATAATGTAACGCAGTCAGTTTTGTCTGAGGAAAATCTATTAAGTTTTGCTCTTTTTCGAAGGGTCTCATAAACCTCCTCGACTGTTATTACAAATTGTTCATGCATAGGAATGAGTTCTAATGGTGAATTTTTAATTCCATTTTTATAACATGTAAATATTCTTATGTGCATATGTAGGTGTCTATTAATTTTCGGTAGATCACCAACTTCTATTTCATCTTGATTATATTAATTGATTATTCCCATGCTTGTTCTATTTTGTGGCTGATCTGTGTGTGTTGTTTGCTTTCGTTGAGAGCTTAATTGTTGTTTTGTATTGTTGTTGTTTTTGTATATTTGGAATATTGTACATTTGGAATTTTGTACATTTGGTGTTTCGTTTTCCTCACAAAAGATTGATAAGTTGGTTTGCTTTTTTTTGTATTTTGTATTTTGTAAAATGTTAATGAAATGCTAAATTTGATAAAAGTTGAGTTTCTCAACTAAATTCAATAAAACATTTTTTTTTAAAAAATATCAGACGCCAAGAACATGGCCTACTTCAACTCAAAATGGGAAACAAAGTTAATCCTAGGAGCCAGCCCGGTTGGCCTTGGCGTCCTCCTGACGCACATCGATGCAAAGGACAGCACCACAAGACACATTGTGTCATATATTTGCAGGAGCCTCTCTAAGACGGAACAGGCCTACTCAAAGGTAGAAAAGGAAGGACTAGCGGTAGTGTGGGCCTGTGAACACTTCCACCTTTTCCTGTACGGTAAACCTTTCACAGTGGTCACCGACCATCAGGCACTGTTATTCATCTATGGGAATCCACAGGCTAAGATACCACTGAGAATTGCCAGATGGGCACTGAGGTTACCTGATGACAGTTTCAAAATAGTACACAGACCCGGTAAGAAGCATAACCGAGCAGATTTCCTGTCACGACATTGATGCAAGGAGCCCCAGCCCACTCACTCCATTGCGGATCAATACATCCATTATATTGTACATGGAAACACACCCAAAGGTCTAGACCCGCATCAAATAGCACAAGAAATGGAAAATGACCAAAGACTACAAGTAATCCTCTGATGCGTGGAAACAGGACACTGGAAACAGGCAAAAAAGGCGGGGAAGAGCACCTGTGAGAAAACAAAACAAGACATTAACTGCCTGATGGCCGTCAAAGACGATTAGCCAAGACCAATGAAGGACTACTTCTCAAAGGAACGAAAATAGTGATTCCTCGAATACTTCGCCGCAAAGGTGTTAGATCTAGCTCATGAGGGCCACAGAGGCATAGTATCCACAAAAAGAATGCTCAGACAAAAGATATGGTTCCCCCACCTAGATTCCCAAGTGGAAGACCTCCTCAAGCACTGCCCCACATGTGCGGTCATTAACCCACACACGTGGCCAGAACCCCTGTGCATGACAGAGCTGCCAGAAAAGGCCTGGGACGAAATGTCTGTGGACTTTTTCGGACCCCTCGAAGGGGGTGAATACATTCTAGTAGCCGTAGATGAATATTTCCGCTTCCCAGATCTACAACTTGTGCCGTCCACCTCTGCGCACCACACCATCCCTGCACTCGATAGGATGTTCGCCACGTATGGCATTCCAAAAATCCTGAAGTCCGACAATGGACCCCCTTTCACGGGACAAGACTTCAAAGTATTCTCAGAATACATGGTGTTTGTACATCGCAGAATCACGACATTGTGGCCATAAGCAAATGGCACAGTGGAATGTTTTATGAGTAACATAAAGAGGAACGTGCAAATCGCTCGACTAACCGGGGAACTATACCAACTGCTGTGAGACTATCGAAATACCCTGCACAGCACCACAGGGAAGAGACCGTCCGAGGTCATGTTTGGCAGAAATATATGAACAAGCTTACCTCACGCAACCAGCCCAGAAGAAAGATACAGGAGAAACGCTGAAATGAGAGAACAAGACTTCAGAAGCAAGGAGAACATGAAGAAGCAGTCTGATGAAGACAGCAGAGCAAGAGCCAATGACATGGAACTCAGGGACGTTGCCATTAGCCAACAACCATAAAGCAGGAAGACAATGGCTGCATTTGATAAGCAGCCATTGACGGTGACCCATGTAAAGGGGTCTCTCATTACAGCAGAAGGTGAGAGGAAAAGCATCACCCGAAACTCCTCACACTTCAGACGATGCCTGGCATCATCCCAGCCAACGCCCATGCTTCAGAGACCACAATCACAGGGTGGGATCCATCCTATGAAGGTGATGGCGGGACTCATGTGAAGAAAGGGCCACACCATGTCAGGAGGACACTGAGGGCCACAGCCCCCTGAGCCCAACGGGCCAACCCCAGAGAGCTTGAAACCGACCTTAGAGATTGATTGAGGAGATGAACTAGAGACATTGTTGTGTTTAATACGGGGGTAAGCGGGACATCGTCAACTCATGAGAACTTACACATCACGTGGAAGGGGACATGGAGTCACAGGAAGGGGAAGGGCAGGAGGCGGGAAGTTCAAAGTGATAAAGACGTTCTATTACATCCTCCCGTGTCCGCCTCTTATTACCGCTGGCGCATGTAAGAGGCCTTGTGGGTGCGCACATCAAGAGAATCCATACCAGATTCTACTATCTTGTTAGTAAAAAAGCCTGTCATGACATTCTAATAATAGCAATATTGTGCTCTCATGTTGCGCTTGATGGCAAACACCTCCAGCTTGGAAGCATCCCAGTAGCAGGTGTTATTATTACCCAGTTGCGTTCAATGGTGCATGATTCATCGACTCGGAAGGATAAAAGGCCAACAGGTTCCAACTTGTGAAGTGCAGGCTCGCCTCATGTCCCAGAGCCACGTTTTAGGCAAGTAGCTGTCCACCTTGAGCCTTTAAGCTCGTTGTGGCTAATGTTTTATCTGTTTTACTTTTTACTCAGGGTTCAAATATCCGTCACACCTTTGGGTCTGGGCGTTTCAAAAATGTAAAAAACAAATAACTAAATAAAGGGGTGAGATGTGTTGTGACATAGCTTGGCATATGTACCTTGAAGAGATAGTAATTGGTGTGCATGATGAGGTCATGAAACCTGCCCTCTGTGTCCGTTGTCTTGAAACCAGCGAAGAGGAATGACCTTTTCTGTTGCAAGCAAAACAAATCGCATTCATGTCATGCCATTTGACTGCTTTGCATTGGAACTTTACTAGCCTCTCATCAAAGATGTCCAGGACCCCCTTTACCGGAGGGAATCCCCCCCCCCTCACAGTTGATTAGCTAAGTCGAAAAGGGCTTCAATTGGTGACCCTAACAATCCGTCTTCCTCTGTCTATCTTCCACCCCACCACTCCCACATCCTGCCTTGCAGTGAACAAGCTATTCAACAACCTCACATATTGGTTTGGAATGAAGCACACCACAGGAACTGCTCACCTCCACCTCCCCTCCATACTCGTTCCACTCTCTGCCCCATAACACCTCTCTCCATCAAACTCTCTCCTCCCGATGCCTTCAATGGCGCTGCAGTTGACTGGGTGGCCTCTTAGCTCTCTAACTGCTTTTTCTACATCGACATCTCCTGGAACTCCAACACCTCCGCCACCACCTCTTTCCCAAAGTTGTCATGCAAGGATCGGTCCTGGATCCACTCCTCTTCATCATTTGGCTTCTCCCAACACCTCTTTACTGATGACACCTGGATCTTCTTCCCCTATCCCTCCACCTCGCATGGCATGGCAGAGCACATTGCCAGCTTCCTCCCTGTCGTCCATCACTGGATGGCACTTTGCTGTCTGATACAA
Source organism: Ambystoma mexicanum (assembly GCF_040938575.1). Classification (NCBI taxonomy): domain Eukaryota; kingdom Metazoa; phylum Chordata; class Amphibia; order Caudata; family Ambystomatidae; genus Ambystoma; species Ambystoma mexicanum. The sequence goes on from NC_090940.1 coordinate 435,678,524, forward strand.
CTCCTCATTGATGGACGTAATCTTCCTTCGAGCCTGCAATTGCAATTTCACCATCCCAATCTCATTTCCTCTTCACTTCCTCACACCATCCCCCAGAGCTTGCAACTTTGGGGTCCTCTTTGACAGTGAATTTAACTAAATCACTTCATGCATGCCACTGCCCTGTGGCCTAGGATTAACCATCTAAATATCAGGTTGAACCGCCCACACCTCCTCCTCAACTCTTGACAAACGCTAATGTCCATCATCGTCCTCAGCCAGCATGACTACTGCTGCAGTTCACCCCCGAGCCTCCCTCACTACTCTTTCACTCCCCTTAACCAAATAGACAACTTTAGACAACAAACACCCCCACATTCTATGTACATGGTTCCTCACCATGGCCTATAAGCCACAAGGCCAAGGGACTTCAGATCCTAAACTGCTCCCTATTCACGAGTATGCATCTTGTGTTCATATCTATCTCTAACTCCTGGCTAGAATCTGGGATAGAGTTTTTTGCTGCCGGTGCAGTTTCCTTTAGGGAGCGGTTTTCGTTAAGCTAAAGGTACCATTGCAATCCCTGCAAGGAAGTAATTTTCAAGTGAATTCAGAAAATCTAAGCAACCCTTTGATAGTACATAGTATTGGCTCTGTACTGAGCTGTTTCTATGGCCAGTATGCCATATGCCTTGTATAAAGTGTCTGGAGCTCTGTTCCAGCCATTGCAGAGTAGGAATTAGCAAGGGTATTTATTTAATTTATTTATTTAGAATTCTTATAAAAGGCTTTTTTTCCTGCAGGCCTCAGAGCGCTACAAAGAAAACATAACTTGCAAACAATACATACATAAATAACAAAAAGCATGGAGGGCAAAAAGAAATCCAATCAAACAATCACTTCGATGAGTCAGGGGGAAAATCGAAGTCAAGTTACAAGTCCGAGTATCGAGGAGCCCATGGGAAAGTATTTACACAATCTCAGAAAAAGGGAAGGCTACTGACTCCACACCCCACCAGTATACAATCCCTAATCCTCTGGGCACAACAATCATCAAGTTCAATCCTAAATGGAACCTCGGACTACCCCAGGCCCAGATCTTGCACGAAGCCGCCAGGCGAGACGTTATTTTCGAAGTGCATCATCTCTTGGTTCTCTTTGAGAGGGTTTCATAAGGTTAGTACTAATGAAGTTTCTATGGCCCAGAGCCAGTGTTCCAGTGGATCCTCTTTAGGCATTAGCATATTAGTGTTTATCGCCTTCCTTTGGGGTTTGGAGACAAGTCTGTTTGAGAGGAATAGTTCACTTTATCAATGGTCAGATGTCTTAAAGGTGGAGCATGGACTGTTTGATGACTTTTTTCAATAATGTGAGAATGATGTTTCTCAACAAATATGTCTAGAGACGCCAGCCATGCATCAAAATCCGGACGGGTGTCACAACTATTCAACTCTTTGATGAGAGTAGCCTTCAAGCACCTCCAGGTCTCGGAAATAGTGTTTCTCTCAAGGCCTACCAGAGATTATAAGGGGGAGCATAGTCCAGAGGAGCAGTTTCCAGTGGAGTTGGAATTAGCTCCCCACTGCTTCGTGATGGTTTTCAAATTTGGCGGCCCCATGGACTGTAGGTGTGTTTGTGGACCCTTAGTTACTGAGCTCATTCGTGGTTGAGCCAGTTCTGAGCATTGTATTGGGGTTGCAAAAGCCTTGTCATAAGTGCCCTGAGATCAAAGGGCATCTAAGATCTCTTAGCACGAATACGCTGCCTCCTGTGGGAACTTAGGGCCAGGACTTCAGAAAGCCGGACCCCATTATGAGAGGGCGAGGCAGCCGGAGAATCAGAGGAAGGGTTATTTGGTTTTGACCACATTGCAGAGTACGTGGTGCTGCTTGGGATGCTTAGGGGCTGCTGTAGCACAAGAGTGCTGGGTACGAGCATTATTAATTTGAGAGCGGGCTGCTATGGCAGGAAACTCTGAAGAAATGTAGCAGAAGATGTCACTCCACGCCAGATAAAGCGTACCTTCTAATCAGTGTTTTGCGTGCCAGGCCAGGATCATTGGCAGGGCATGGAGATCTGCACACCTGTTTCGGCGACAAAGGCATCAGGGCATTGCAGCAGCAGCAGGATTCTTCGACTGCTGGTAGTCTGGGCGGGCCAGCACAGAGCAACGCAATCCAATTAGATGAAGGCACCCGAAAGAGCGAGCAGGAAGGCATCCATTGGAGTTGGATACCACGTTCTCTGTTTAGAGGTCCTTAACTGATGAGCTGAAGTTGCCTTGCTTCTTGCTTACTGCTGGTAACAAAAGACAATATGGCTGACGAATTGTAAAGGGACATCCAATAGGGCAGGAAAGGGAAGTGCTATTTTTCCCTTGTTCCCTTGATAGTTTTAAATCTTCTAATATTGTATTGAACTGTAATGGTGGTTAGGTTTTTATTCTGTTGTGTGAAAAGTTTGTTATAAACTACATATAATAATCAAATAAGTAATATTCCTCATTTACACGGCGGCATACATGCATGTGTGCCACTTTTTTACACTACATTGTGCAGTGGAAGTAAATGCTGCCTGGCACGTGCACATAAAAAGCAGCGTTTACAATGGATTCCTATAGAGTCGGACCGCTTTTTCCTGGACTCCTTAGATTTGCGTCAGCATGAAAATGTGCAAATACTGGAGTATTTGTATGGTGGAGAGAAATGGGGCGACAGAATCGTAAATTCCAATCCGCCCCTCCTCTCCGCCATTCGAATGCATGAAAATGACCCGTGAAGGAAATGAAGCGCATTAAAGCCTTACACAGGGCGTTTACCCTTTGCATTTCCATTATGGCTCCACCCGCGTGAGCTGCATTGTGCTCTCAAGTCGATGCCAGTTCTCTGAGGTCCCCACACATTTCCTAAAGTGGCAGTGTAGTGCGGGAGGGCACTTTCGTTGTTTGCCTAAGCGCCCTGATGCCCACGGGCTATCGGCGCTATACAAAAAATAAATACATACATAAATACATACAAAAGGAACGGGTTAAAAAAGCTCTACCGACCACAATGAGTCTATCTTGAATCCTCTCAACCATTGAGAGGTCCCCTTCCGATCCATATGGACGCACAGGGGCTGGGCAGAGAACACTGCCCACCTTCCCATTCCTCCCGCCAGGCGCCTGTGTGCTGCTCCAGCCTGTTATCTGGCACTCGTGTGCATTCTGGACAGCCACTACACACATTCTGGACACAATATCACATTTACAGAGACACGTGCAGGACGAAGTGCGCACGCCAGACAATAAAAGCGCATCATATGAAATGAACACAAGATGTATCTGATGTATTCATTCATGCTAAAAAAAAAAGCTCATCAACTTACGAGAACTGTAAAAGATGCCATTTTAAGGTTCATACAGTCAAGCACTCCAGTGGCGGCAGGTTAATTTCATAAGTGGTGGGGCGTAGATGTTTCCAAGTATTGAATCTGAGCGGTAATGCACACCAAGGGAGCCTGGAAAAATCATGGGTGGTTCGTGGGAGGTTCTCCGCTGCGTGCATTTTTTAAAATTATGTGTGGAAATGGTGCATTTTGCAGCACATCTTTTGAAAAAAGAAATAATGTAAAAAGCCTTATAATTTATAATCAGTTCTGTAGGGTTAACACATGAAAACACCCAATAGATGATAGGTCCCCAACATTACACGGGGGCCTTTTCATGATGCTTTTGCCCACAATATATACCAGTATTATCACTGTGGGAAACACTTATGTTTGCATGGATAATATACACCAGCACTGCAAAGCAAATGTTCATGATGCCTGTGCACAATATATGTCAGTATGGCCACTGCAAGAAGGCACTCATGTTGACTGTGTCCTATCATTCCAATATTGCCACTGTAAAACATTTGTGCACGCTGGCTGTGGCTCCATATCTGTGCATTTCCATTGTAAGAATACACCTATTGCTTGTGACTAATAATGACAACATTGCATCTGTAAAAAGATGTTTCCAATTGGCTGTGCCAATATATACCAGCATTGCTTTGTATCACATTGTCCTGCAGCCTTAAAGATTTTCCTTCTCTCTGTGCTAAAATATTACACCAGTATTGCCACTCTAAACCGTTTTCATCTAGTCCAAATAGTCAGGCTCTCACTTATTGAACCAAATTATGAAGATACTGCTTAAAAACGTGAATATGTATCTAATCGGAAACAGGAGAGGCAGTATTTGCACAAAGGGTGTCGCTTCCAGGCAATCCATACATGCCAATGGGCCCCAGATATGCCAGAATGCACCTTGTTGGGTTGCATAACTGTGTCCCATGTTCTGCTGGAGCAACCGGACCCTCAAGGCTTGCAGTCGTGGGCCGCCCCAGCCCTGTGCCCCAATGTCAGAGCAGCAGAACGCTTGTGTCTTCACTCGTTATTGCTGCGGCTCACCTATCTGTTGGTCGCTCTTCCAGGCAGCCACTTATGCCTTCCTGAGTGATCCCTGGTGATGGCCCTTGAACTTTGCAGGGAGCTGTGCAGATTGTGCGCTCAGTGTGTGAGGGGTGCTACGGCCTGCAATCGGAGCAGATTGGCAGCCTGGTAGCATCCTCTGGGGTTTAGTGGCATTGAGATCTTCCTTCACCCTACCGCCATGTCCATTCTTTTACCTGCCACCCCTTTTGTTGTAAGTAGTCAGCCTGAGACAGTCCTGCCGATGTGCACCCTCTGAGTGCTGGTGATACTCTGGCTCAGCCGTTGCATCCCAGTCACCGCCTTCCAAAGAGGCACTTGTGATTGGCTAGTTGAGGAGTAAGCCCACACCCACCTGTAAAGCTAACCGCAATTGGGAGCATGTGGAGCGACAGGGCGAGCCTTCCTCCCCAGTTGTCCAATCACAGGTCTGTTGTCCAATATAACATTGAAAGAATAACACTCTAAAGAAATATGCTGATGTGTATACACTCCAGTAAACTAGAAATAATAGCTAGAAAATGGCAAGAAAGTATAAAAAGATCTGTCAAAATGACACTGGTCCTAACCCAATGGTGACTCATGCTTTGAGTACTGTAACCAAATATAGTACTCAGGACCCACACAAATCTAGTATTCCTCTATGAGACACTAATTCTAAAACATGAGTTCTCCTTACACCTGTTTGCTGCTTAATGTTAGAACCACTGCAGCACAAGCTAAGGATACTGATGACGCCATAGTCAATAATGTCCGGGATATCGCTTTTGTGAAAAGAGACATTGCTCAACAATGCTTTCAGTCCTTCCAATTCCACCCGAATAGTCACTCCTAGTCACGGAGAGGGCTTTCCATGATAGGTAGAGACCACCCAAATGACCACACATAAATACAGTGTTATTGAATATTTGTAAGGCACCTATACAACAAATGATGTCTCAAGGTGCCACAAGACAAAAAAGGGGGGGCGGGACAAGGCAGAAGCATAACAAAAAGGGTCCTACTAGGCTTTGTCACATTCAGATCATGTAAGTACAGTATCAAGAAGTGTGAGGGAGGGGGCGGTGGAGTGCCGTTGTGCGCAAATGCAAAACTGCTAGGGTGGGAGGGGAAGAGTGCAAGTGAAAGGGGGAGGTGGAGTTTGTGGGGAAGAGGACCACAGGGGCTAGGCGATTGCTCAGGGGAGGACAAGTTCCAGGGATTACATGGGGTGAGGATCCAACATGCTAAGTGCGAGGAGGGGTGTGGACTGGGCGGGGGCCTGGTCACCTGTAGAACTCGGAGGGAAACAGTCAGCCAGACACTGTGGCAGATGGGGGTGTTAGCAGGGGAAAGGGATGGAAGAAGAGAAAAGGAGGGAGCGAGAGATCTACCCCCAATCTCTGCTTAGAGAAGCATCTGATCTGCAGAGAGTTGGAGCTAGAAGACTGAAGGGCTCTAGCAGGCAGGTATTTAGGGAGCGAGAGTTGGATGTAGTGGGGTGCCAGGCCCCAGAAAACCTTGTGGATGACGCAGAAGGTGTTGAACTTGATCCTAGCAGGAACCAGGAGCCAATGGAGAGATTTTAGGGCTGGAGAGATGCAGTCCCTGGGCTTGAGGCCAAGGATAAGTCTTGGGTCATGTTCTGGATTAGTTGAAGGTGGCGAAGGGAGGATAAATGAAGACTGAGGAAGCAGCTGTTGCAGTAGTTCAGCCTAGAGAGGACCAGCGCCTGAGACATTGAGTTTCTGGGAAAGATGTGGAAAGGTTAACCAATTTAAACCCCCCCCCCATATTCCCTGTGTAATCCATTCCTACACGTATTGTTAAAGACTGTATTGAATACTTACTACCATTCATTACAGCTTTTGTATATGGTTCTTTAGCTCAGAGATTTGCTCCTTTGATGCTAAAACAAACATGGGTAAAACCATTCGTAAAGAACACCAACTTTGGATCCCCATCTACCGAGCAGCTAAAGGCCCATTACATAAATTCCTTTTTTTTTATTAAGATCATGGATGAAGGTGTGATTATACAATTGAAGTCATTTGTTGAGATTCGCAGTGGTCTGTAAGTTCTGGCCAGGAAGTGGCATAGAGATTGCACTTTTAGATGTTAGTGAGAAGCTCCTCTAGAGTATAGGTAATTATCATGACACCATTTGCATTATGCTCGTATTGTCTGCAGTGCTCAGCATCCTGAACCATAGGACCATCTTACATATGTTGCGCTCCATCGTCTGGGTATCAAGCGCTGCTCGGAACCGGTTAGAATCTTCTCGAAAAATCGGCTGAATTGTGTAAGTCTATCAGGATTGATGACTGATCCAACTCTGGCAGTGTATAGAGTGCAGCAGGGATCAGCATTGCGCCCTCCTCTGATTAGTACATACACACAGCCTTTCCGTGACGTACTACTTAGTTTGAAGATGGTTGATTCCCAATAATTTCTTAAGTTAACTTGGGATTCTTTACAATACAAATATAAACGTTTTTCACTAAACAAAATGTTTGATGCAATAGAAATGGTTTAGCCTGAATAGTAACAAAACTAAGCTGGCAGGTATAAATCATACCCCCATCCTGACTATTGAGTCATAGGCCCTTCCGATTTTACTGCAAGTTAAAACACTGGGCACTATCTCCGATTCTCATCTTGACATGGCTACGCAGGCAAACTCTCTGGTGAGAAGAACCGGTTCTTATATCCGTCTTGTATCCACCAAAGCAGATTCACCCATATCTTGGAGAATTCCACATAGTCATCATTGCTTTTTGGGTGAGTCAGCCAAGTTGAACTTTCCTGATTTTCCTTCAGGGCTCTGGCCAAGTAGTCTGAGTGAGTTTAGATTGAAACAATATAATCCAATTTGTGGTCAGTCTTGAAGGTAGAGGCAGATGGTTACTAGAGATATTGGCCAGAGATAAGACATTGAAATTGGATTTAGTTGAGCAGGAGTTGGAAGAAAAATGCAATATCATTTATTTGAGGGAGAGGTTGAACATTAAAGTAGGAAGAGGATGTCAGGCTCCAAATGGGGCGAGAAAGGCAGAAACATAGGCCAATAAGAAGGGGAGTAGAGGGACGGTGGAAGATCTGGCTCAGATGAAAACTGTGTGGAAAACGGGAAATGGTCACCTCTGTATTTTGATAAGAGATTCTGGAAAGCAAGTTACCAGTTCAATGTAGCCTCAGATTACACTTTGGAAACAACAAAATAGACAAAGGGCTACCCTTGCAGATGGGAACTGGATCTGACAGTAAATAATTGGAAGAAAGGGGAGAGGGTTGCTTGGCAACCTCTCTGCTGGATCTTCTTCCTGTTGTTCTGGTACAGCCCCTCAGGAGCTGATCCCTCCAGTTTCCTTCTAGGACTCCCTTTGGCAGCTTTCTACTTTTACACTATGGCGGTTAGAACATTCAGTGGCTATGTTCTATGACTATAATAGCAAAACTAAAAGAAAACCTTTCAGACACTGTTTCCCACATCATGCAGCACAATGCACTCCTACCATTTCTAATCACCCAGCGTTCACACCTCTTAAGGGACACGCCAAAGCCTACAGTCACTACTATTACCCAAACACAGCTGTGCCACAAACCGGGGTAGAGTCGTTCTGAGTTGGGAAGTTAGATGTCCAGCAGTGGAAATAGCTGATCACTGCCAGTCCAGTGCTGTGTGGCCGCATGGGCTATGGGCTTCATGTCCCAATCAAGCAATTGAAATAAACTAAAAACAAGCTGTCGTAGCAGATAGCGCAGCAAGCCATGGCACCAGAGCACTTCCTGCAGAACACTAAGGTTTGAATCTCTTGAAGGGGAGAACCAGTAAACAAAAGTACCCTTCGCCCACCTTCCAAGAAGTGTGGTCTGTGTGACGCAAACACACATTGATATGATATGATATGGCATTTATAACGCGGCTGTACACAAGTGTTTCTAGGCATAACGCACAGAAAACCAGGGGTTACAAACAAATAAGCGTGCACGCATTCACAAACAAATGAAAGTACCCTAAAATTACATCTACAAGAAACTGTAATGGGAAGGAAATGCTTTTGCTACTGTGCTCTACTGTTAAATATACATTGTTCACTTTGCCTGCTCTTTAAATTCCTTGTTGACAAAAAGCCCTGTAGGAAACTAAAATTCAGGCCCTCCATTTTGTAATTATTGTTGCTTTACTTTGGCACAGTTAACAAAATGGTGGCATTTGGACTTGTCCTACCAAAGGGACCAGGGCACGTGTTTATGCTGCCCCCTGCAACAGGTCAGCCCCACCTGGTGACCTAGAATAATGGACTGGGGCCAGGAGGTCTATCAAAATAATTTTGGTTCGAATGAGCTACCATCCCGGAAGTCTGAGCCTGTCTTAGGACATGCGTGTATTATCCCTTTGTGGCCTCTACATGCCCTATATTTCCCCTAGTAGGGGATTTGTGAGAGATGGCATGCCACCTTTCATCGCCTGGGTGTCCTGGATTTCAGATGACTGGAGAGACTTAATGCGTCCACTGTCTCGGGGAGCCACTGCTGTGCTTGAAAAGATGAGTAAATACAAAAAAGGAAAAGCAGTAGCCCACACCTGGCAAGCACCGCCGTCAGTTGAATAAGAGAGGAGCTCCTTCCTGCAGTGCATTACTCGGTGCATGCCGAGGAAAGGAGTCAGGAGTCTACCTCACTCCTGGTGAAGCTCCAGAGAACGGTTTCACCTGTAGCCTGTAAAGAGGAGTGCCTACTATGGCGAGCTCTCTGCATCCGCACAATGAAAACAATCACTGGCAAAACAAACAGTTTGGGCTTTTTGCTAGGGATGGGATATGCATTTGCCAAGCACTGCCATAATGGTACTACCTAGCAATGAGATGGCAACAGTTGGTAAATGGTGGAATTGCCTCAGAGTTTGACAGCAGTGCCAATCAAATGCCCATCCAATACCTATAGACAAGTCAAAACGGTTGGCTTCATCACTGCATGTTTATTTTTTTTTTTTAAAGATTTATTTAACATTTTCAATTACAACAATGTGAACCCCAGGCCGTTCCCCAACTCCCCCCCAACTCCCACCCCCCTCCCACCCCGGAAGGTTCTCGTTAGTTCTTCATTTCTGTGCAGGTTTATGTTCTCAATAAGTCCGATATTCTTATATTATGAGGGCACCATTGCTCCATGTAATCTGATTGCAGATATTCAAGTATTTCTCCCCATTCCTTTGTAAAGGTCTCTTTCGTTCCTTGTAATGTATGTGTTAGCTTCTCCATGGTCAGTTGTGTCCATACTTTCTGGAGCCAAGTGAACATAAGTGGGGGCTCTCGTTTTTTCCAGTTTTGGGCTATTGACGCCCAGGCGGGTATTAGTAGACCCATGAAGCCCCGCCATTGTGATTTCCTGAATTTCTTAGCTGCCTGATCTTTGAATCCGCAAAGCCATACTTTTTCGCCTAGGAATTCGGCCTCTGGAAATATTTTTACAATTTCCACCTTTAGTTCAGACCAGAAGGCTTTGATTTCCCGGCAGTCCCACCAGATGTGTCTCCATGTGCCCACCTCCAGGCAGCCTCTCCAACACGTGTTTGTTGTTTGTGGGTACATGGCGTGTAGCCTCTCTGGAGTGTAGTGCCATTGGGTTACTATTTTTATCCACATTTCTCTTTTTTGGACTGATCGGGTCATTTTCGGTATGGAGTTCCACAGATCTTCCCACTGGCGTTTGTGGATTTCCTCCCCCAATGTTTTCGTCCACTTGACCATGTATGACCATTTGAATTCCTCCCCAGTGGAGTTAATGAATGTGTAGAGCGAGGAGATCAATTTTCTTGTTCCTGAGTTGGTGATTAGAAACTTCTCGAATGGCTTGAGATCCCTTGTGGCAGCTGTTTTGATGTCTGAGGTTGTGAGCCAGTGTCTTAGCTGTCCGTATTTGTATTTGTCTGCTTCCGTTAGATTTATTAATTCTCTGCAGTCTTCGAAAGACCTTATTTCTTTGTCTTGGAACATTTCGCCTATCTTTGTGACTCCTGCTGCTTTCCATTTCTCGTAGGCTCCCTGTTCCATTCCCGGTGGGAACAGTGGGTTCCGACAGATGGGTGTGAAAGGCCTCGAGGGAGGTTGTCATGATTTTGCTTATGCGAAGGTTGGGGTGCCTATGTTGTTTTGCTTTCCATAGTGTTTCCTCCAATGGGGCTCTGGCTACCGCTCTGTCCTGAGACACCCATATTGTTTGTTGATTGTCCCCCAGCCATTCTCTCAGGACCCATAGTTGCGCGGCCATGTAGTATTTGCGAAAGTGTGGAAGGGCCATTCCCCCCTCCCTTGTTGGGGCAGTGAGGGTCGCTCTGGCAATCCTAGGGGGTTTTTTGTTCCATATATAGGATGAGATGGCTTTGGTCAGTGCTCTAAAGAATGATTTGGGGACCTTGATTGGGAGAGCCTGAAAGTAGTATAGCATTTTGGGAAGGATGACCATTTTTATGGCTTGAATTCTACCCCACCATGAAACCATTAGGGGGTTCCAGCGCTCCAGGTCTCTCTTTACCCTTCCCAGTAGGGGGGGTAGTTCTCATTATATAATGTTTCTATCTTACTGGTTAGTGTGACCCCTAAGTATTTAATTCCTTTATCGGCTATTTTCAGGTTTTGCGAGATTGCTATTCTTTCCGTTTCCTGCCCCCCTCTGGACAAGAGCAAGAGTTCTGATTTGTTCTTGTTAATTTTGAGGCCCGATATCGCCCCGAAGGTTTCTAGCTCTCTAATAGCTTGGGGAAGTGCTGTTCCCGGGTTCCTAAGGGCTAGAAGCATGTCATCTGCGTATGCTATTACTTTGTGTTGTGAGCCTCCCATTTCTATTCCCGTAATGGCTTCTGTCTCCCTTATTCTAGTTAGAAGTGGTTCCAGAAAAATGGCGTATAGCAGAGGGGACAGTGGGCATCCCTGTTTTGTGCCTCGTGTTATTTCTATTTTGTCCGTGACCGCCCCGTTAACGGCTATCCTGATGGACGGGGAGGTGTAGTTGGCTTTCACCATTTTTATGTACTGGTCTCCGAAACCCATATGTTTTAGTGTTTTAAATAGTATTGATCATTCCACCCGATCGAAAGCCTTCTCGGCATCTACTGAGAGCAGGGCTGCTTGTGTTTGGGTGATATCGGACTTCTCAACCAGGTGTATTATTCTTCTCAAGTTGTCATGCGTGAGTCTCCCTGGGATAAATCCTGATTGGTCTGGGTTTATTAGAGACGGGAGAAGTGGGGATAACCTGTTTGCCAGAATTTTAGTGTATATTTTTGCATCAATATTAATCAGTGCTATGGGGCGGTATGAACTGGAGAGGGATGGGTCTTTCCCTTTTTTGTGGATTAGCAGGACCTTTGCTTCATTCATTGATTGGGTCACGTTGCCCTGTTCTTTAAAGGTGTTTAGAAGTCTCGTGAGGACGGGGATAAGCAAATCTGCATATTTTTTATAGAATGGGGCGGTGAAACCGTCTGGTCCGGGTGCCTTCTCTGTTGGGAGTGCCGCAATTGCCTTTTTTACTTCCTCCTCCATGATCGGGTTCTCTAGTGCTATTTTGTCTTCCTCTGGGATTCTTTTTAAGGGGAGGGATTGCAAATAAGCGTCTTGGTCTGCTTCGATCGGTTGTTCCGAGGTGTAGAGATTTTGGTAAAAATCCTTGAAGATTCTCCCTATGTTTGAGGTTTGTGTATGTAGTTCTCCCTGTTTGTCCTGCATGCTCATTATGTTTATTGACTTTTGTTTCTCTCGCAGCTGTCTTGCTAGGAGTCTGTCCGCCTTGTTGGCTTTTATGTATAGCCGTTGTTTTAGAAATTGGAGGGATCTTTCTGCTACTTTTGTTCGAAGCATTTCCAATTGCCCCTGTGTGTGTTTTAGGGCCTTTTTTGAGGCTCTAGTAGGGTGGGATATAATTTCTTCCTGTATGTCCGAAATTTTCTTTTCGAGTTCTTTTTCCCAGCGATGTCTTTGGTTGTCTTTGGAGGCTTTCAGGGCTATGAAGTTGCCTCTGGTCACTGCTTTGAATACCTCCCAGACCGTGCTTAGTGGGGCCTCGCCTGTGTCGTTTTGTGAGAAGTATTCCGTTATCTTGTCCCTAATCGATTCTCCCATTACTGGATCCTGTAGGATATCCTGTGGTAGCCTCCAGCGCCACAGCCCTCCTCCTTTTTCTGGGGTTGTTACCTCCAGCCACAGTGGGGCGTGATCCGACAGGGATATCGACCCTGTTTCGATATCTTGGATTTTCCCCATAAGACCCACCGAAACCCAAAAATAGTCTATTCTTGACATCGTATTGTAGACGTGAGAGAAGTAGGTGTAGCCTCTCTGCTGGCCCTTTTGCAGTCTCCACACATCGCAGAGTGCGAGTTGGTCCATTTTTTGTTTGAGTCGTTTGGAGGGGGCGCCCTGTGTGGAGGGGCCCGCTGTGCTTCTGTCAATTTGTGGCTGCCATGCCAGGTTTAGGTCTCCTCCCAAGATCACCTCTCCCTTTGCGAAGCCCTCTAGCTTCTCCAGAGCCTCTCGAATGAATCCGTCTTGTCCCGTGTTTGGTGCATAGATTGTGGCCAGAGTTAGATGGGACCCGTCCAGGTGGACGTTGACCATTGCTAGTCTCCCTTCTTTATCCGTGTGCCTGTCCGTTAGAGTGACCTTTGCTCCTTCTTTAATGGCTATGAGGACTCCCGCTTTTTTGTCCGTGGCATTCGATTGTGCCCATATCCGATAACCCCTGAGGCGTATATTCTGCTTGTCCTGTGCTTTGATGTGCGTTTCTTGTAGCAGGAGGATGTTCGCCTTTTCTCTCCTCAGCAGGGACTCCACTTCCTTTCTCTTTATCGGGGAGTTCAATCCTCGTACGTTGTATGTTAGGATTCTAAGTTTTCCCATTTCGTACTGTGAGATTGGGAGAATCCCATTTCCTTACAATGTGAGAACTTTGCGTCTTCCGGAATCTTTCCCTCCCCCCCTCCCTCACCGACCCCCCTACTTCCAACTTTTGAACGTATAACTTCCCGAGGAGGGCCCGGGTACCTATGGTTGCTAGGGCGTTGCGCCTATTGCTCCCGGCCCTCAAAGTGCTCGGTAACAGTTTCGCGGGGGGTCCTAAACCCCGCATGATCTCAGACTTTCCTGAGTTGCGATCCCAAGAGGGCCCTTCCCGGGCCGCCAATTAGTGTTTTCCGTGGGCTAATGTTGAGTTGTATGATTACCCATTTTGCTTCTTTCTTTTCCGTATCTCTTCCCATCCTCTCGGCCTTTTCTGCAAGCCACCCCTTGTTCTGTCGTGCGATTCCGCCGTTTCCTCTGTTTGTATGTCCATTATCTGCAGTCCCTCATCGCATGTTGTCACTCTTCGTTGTTTGCCTTCCCAGCTGAAAAGTAGGCCGAAAGGGAATGTTCATTTGTATCTAATTTCCTTTGACACCAGTACCTTGATTAGCGGTGCCATATCTCTCCTTTTTTTATAGTGTGATTGAGGCTAGATCTTGGTACAGTTGTATGTCCGTCCCGTTCATCCTGATGTGGTCCAGTTGTCGCGCCTTTCTTAAAATAAGTTCTTTTTGTGGGTATGAAGATAGGGCTACTAGAACATCTCTGGGTCTTTCTCCGGACGCCCCTGTTCTTTTTGGGCCCACTCTGTGGATTCTAACTATCCCTATGGTGTCCGTTTCCTGTGCCCCCAGAATGTCTCTAAAGACTTCCTGTACTGCATTCTTGAGGTCCTTGTCGAGTACTGCCTCCGTAATGTTCTTGATCCGTATGTTAGATCTGCGTGATCGGTTTTCTAAGTCCTCGCACTGGATCTCTAGGTTGTAGGTTAGGCGTACTAGGTGTTCCTGGGTCTCACTGTTTTGGGTTGTCTCTTCTTCTAGGTTTTGGATTATTTTTTCCACCGTGTCGGTTCTCTCTTCCAGTTGGGCGATGTCTCTCTTCACTTCTTGGACTACCTGTTTCATTTCGTTTCTCATTGAGGTGAACTGGTCTTGGACCGTGGTCATAAACCTTTCCTGTAGCTCCGCGAACCAAGAGTGCATGTCTTCCCTTGATGGAAGCGCTGGAGTTGCATTGGTGTGGTTGCGGTCCTCTGGGGAGTCTTCCCGGGGTCTCCCCCTGGTGTGGATCTGTGATTCAGCCGACCACATTTGGACAAGGATCACATCCTGTTTAGAAGACTGCGAATTCGGGAGTACCGTGTTCCCCTTCCCCTTTGTTTTAGACATGCCTTCCTTGGGGGATCCTCTTCTCCTCCGGGTATGGGGAATGGCGGTGTGCTTTTGGGAGGGCTCGGGGGGCGTGTCTTGCTTGTAGTCCTCGCTGGCTTCCCCCCGTTATGTGGGGTTGTTGGTGGGGTTGAGGGTCTGCCTGCGTGAGGCGGGTGCCCTCGAGAGGGCTTCGTGTGGTCAAGCCTGATTTGTCCTTGTTTCCCCCTTCGGCACTCCCCCTCTCTTCTCGGCCCTGGAGTTGGGCTGATATGATGTTTTGGGGGGGTGGCCCCCCGAGTCTATTAGTGTTGTGGGGGGGGGGCGCGCTCAGCTTGTGCGCCTCCAGACGACCGATGTCGAGTTTCGTGGTGCCGGGCCTTTCTTCTTCTGTGCGGGCCGCGCGGTGTTATGCCGTCTCTCGCCCCCGCCACCGCTCGTCTCCTCCTTGGGGGGTGGGGGGGCGCGGGCCTGCCGGCACCCCCCCTCTCACTCGTGTGCTCTGTCCGGGTGCCGGGCCGTAGGCTGGGTGCTGCAGCGGCCGCCCGCGCCCCCCTGTTGGTTCCCCTCTTCTGCGGGAGCTCGTGAGCGGCTCCGGAGGGGGAGGGGCGGCCGCTCCGCTCGGCTCCCGCGCGCCACGTCTGGGTGTCCCTCGCTGATGCGAGATCGTCTCCCGCTGCCGAGTGCTGCCCTGCACTTTCCGGGAATGTTGTTGTGGTAGATTCCACGATTCCGAGGTGCTTTATAATCAATTCAGCGGCGGCCCGGGCGGAGCGCGACCTATGTGCGTCTCCCTATCCCGGCGGCCATCTTGGATCAGTATCACTGCATGTTTTTTAACAAGACTTTAGTGCAATGAACAGATATTAATCAAGTGGCTGAAGGCCCTCATGGTTAAGATATGTGTATTACCCCAGTACTGAATTCTCACTTACAGTTATGGCATTCACTTTGAGCACACTACTTAGGAATAGCACTGCAAGGCCAACGTATGATGTTACTTCTTGACAGAGATAGTTTGAAGAGATCCAAAGGGGATGTGTTTTGGGTGGGGATGGGCAGCAAGTGGGTGGGAACAGCCATGGCCAGTGGATGGGTGGGTAAATATGTATGTTTTATTTTTGTTAGTGTATTACATGGCCTTAATAAATAGACTTTACATGATTTAATAGTAAACAAACAAAATTAAATATTCATACTCCAGTTTCCTAATCTCGTTAAAACAATAACAAAAAAATGTCAATGAAAATCCAACTTCAACAGGTAACGATATAAAGCAATTCATAATGATCAAGGACAATGATTCAAATAAAATCGCTCCCATAGGAACTCCCAAGGGTCTAATCTAATCCCTTCAATGGATTGGCCAAATATTTCATTTCTCAAATTAATTAGTTCTGGGCACTCAAACAATAAATGTTTTAAGGATTCCAAATGGAAATGACAGTGGTTACAAGTAGGGCCTCTCAAATCTTTGTCGTTCCATAGGGACCTATTTTCCATGGCCGGGAGGAGATTTAAGCAAAAGCGTAATATGGTCCCTGCGCATTTCCATGATGAATACAATTGCAAATATGGAGCATGGGAACCCAATTTCCGATGGCTCATAATTAGATCTGCATTCCTCTCGTAACTATTTTGTTTTTCACATGTATTAGCCCAATCTTACTGCCGCAATTCTTTCTTCACCAGCACATTTTTAGTTACAGTCTCTTCCATACTACATGAGATATTTCTTAGTTGGATTCTACAAGAATGAATGAGGGAATTATCAACTGTTGCCTTATCATGGTCCCTCTGTTCGAACATAGAGTTGGATGGTGGATGGTAAAACTTCAAACACAGTTGAATATTCTTCCACGGCACCTTCGTGTTTAGAGAAATAAGGCCCAATTCATATCTAATTATTGTCATTGGTACCACTCTAGGAAGACACAATGTTTCTTTTCACAACAGGTCTTCGATGTAATCTAAGTTATAGTCAGATAACTGGTGGTGCACTTCCAGGCCAAAAGAAAATGTCGGGAACCACCTTGGATTCATAACATGTCACCACTGGTTTGAGAGCAGATCTACCAAATCAGTGATGCAAAGCTTTCATCTGACACAGCATATGTTTCGCTTTTATAATGATATGCCCAATGATACGACCTTGCTTTCTTTACATATTTATTAAAGACCAAGTATTTTATATTCTGAGCCTTTTCAATTCACTGGACATTTAACTTCCAACTAGTGCTGGCTATCCTCAGACCGGCTTTGAACAACAATACTATCGATTGTGTGGTATTAATTGTCAGGACATTTTTAAAAGTATAATGACCAAACGCCTCTAAAAGGCAGTGAATACCCATCTCACAAGAATCTATGGGGCAACATATCGTCAGCGTAGGTGAGCCAAAACAATTTGCATCCAAACACAGAAGGGAAGAAAAATACAGATTCTGCGAGTTCTTCTGCAATGCCGGACAGGTAGATATTATATAGTAATGGCGCCAGGACACAGCGCTGGTGCAACCCGTTAGATGTTACAATGGATTTAGTTGTATTACCTTGCAGGCTTAGTCTCGCCCTTAAAGTCTTGCCTGAATGCAAATTAACCAATATTGCCAACAAGTTGTTCGGGATGCCCCATTTCTTTAATTTTGACCACAGCAGATTTCATTCTATTTCGTCAAAAACCATTGTTAGACCAATGGACACAGCGTAGATCTCAGAAACATGCTTTTGCTAAGCGATCTGCTGTAAACAATCTATAATATGGCCCGCAGTGGTGGTCCCCCCCCTTTGTGAACCCAATTTTTTTTGGTTTAAGCGCACCCACAACAACAGCCCAACAAGACAGCTCAGCTGGCACAAGAGATGCAAATATTTTAGAATATGTGTCGAAGAGGGCTATCGGCCTATAATTAAGCGAATTATGTTCGACTCCTTTTTTTAAAGATGGGTACAATAATGGCTGTATGCCAGGAGTCCGTACATTTTTGGTGATATAAAACTAATTTAAACACCATAAATAATAAAAAGGCCCAGAATGAACGATAAGTCTTTAAAATCCCATTACAGAGGCCATTTTGTCCCGGGTTCTTGATTGGCTGATACTCCTAATGAGATTTCCGATGCCCATACAATCAAAGTCCAAGGAACCACAGAGAAATGGGCCACACAAACATCCTCTGCAATAGGATTTTCCTGCAATTCCACTTGGGGTTTCCCCTTCTCATTTATTACATTCCAGAAACTCTTATACGATTTCTGCAGTATACTAAAAAAAGACTTTTCCCTGCTCTTTGATGCCTCATGACATGTAGTGCTTGTATTCTTTTCCTGTACTTCATCTTTTCCTAATGCTGATAATGCAGGCTGGGTCAGTCAGATTAGTGCATTTGAGCTTTCATTTAAAAAAAATATATTTATCAAATGTTCAAAACAAATATACATTTCCAATACATATGGTTTTCAGCTACACTTCTGAACTATGAAACTTTAAACATATTAATATTCAATATTAATATAAAAGCATACCATCTGGAATCATCATGTAATCTTATGCAATTAACTAATAACCCAATGGTGGTAGTTTCATATTAAATCCAATGTAAAAAAGAATACAATTCACTCATATAAGCTATTGAAACAACTCCATAATGAAAGGTATATATCTTCATGATCCTTATTGACTAATGACACGTTCTCATATTTTGATAATATTTGCATTCCTACCAACCAGTCTTCTATAACAGGTTTTTTCCTGCTTTTCCAAACTCTAAGGATTAATTTAACAGCAACCACCAAGGCCTTGTCAATCGATGCATCATATTCCCTTGCAATTAAGCATCTTCCTCTACGCAGTAGTAAAATCACGTTCGCAGCTGACCTAGGAATACTTATATTTAAAACTATATCTATTCTGTCTAGAACCTCCTTCCAGAAAGATTGCACCCACAGGCAGCTCCATAGTAGGTGTAATAAAGCCCCCCTACCCCTTCCACAACTCCAGCACACATCATCATTCATTAACTTAAGCTTGTGCATGTTTTCTGGGATCCAATAAATTCTCCCAATAACTATTTGTCTTATGAACTGTAAACATGTGTCCAGTTTTGCTTTAGGGCCTACTCTAAGTAGGTCGTCCCACTTCTCAGATATTTCTAAATTGATGTCATTCAACCAAACTTCTTTCAACTTTATCCACGAACCTACATAATCCGACCCCATAGCCATGAAATGCATATAGGTAGATACACCATGTTCAAGTCTATTAAACAGTTTACAAATCTCTGGTCTATGCTCCATCTCCCTATCAAGCATTTTCATTCTCTGACTTATCAGGGAACGCAACTCTACATAGCAACTCAACTCTCTCCTATAAGCTGAATTTACATTGTAATTCCTCGAAACTCAGTATCCTATTTCTCTCTAAAATATCCCTCACTCCTAGAATACCCCTCTTTATCCAGCAATGCCAGTGTAGACATCTGTTTTGTAATTGCAGTGCTTGAATATATCAGATTGATGCATCATAACTGATCCCAAACTTTTTACTATTTTCCTTAAACCATGGTACCAGAGCATTCTTAGTTGCCACTATTGTCTGTAATATCATGTTTTTCCCTAACACCTTTTCCATTGTATATAAACTGTCCAGAGTGGAAGGGTTACAAATATCTCTTTCTATCTTCAACCAAACCAGACTTTTTATATCCTTATTTTTAAAATAATGTGAATCTTTCTTTATGAGGAATCCTCTATTATATTTAAAAAAGATCGGATATCCAAATCGATTTTCATGTACTTCACGTAATAAAATATGTTTTGGAATAGGTGGCCGTTTACCGTTCCTCCATAAAAAGTTTTGAAAAACCTTTTCAATTTTCTGCAAAGTTTTCTTTGAAATTAATAAAGGAAGTGATTGTATAATATACAATACTTTTGATAATAATACAATTTTTATTGCATTTTTCTTAGCCCATAAATTCCAAGTTAGCCTTTTCCCACTTCTTTATATTGATTTAAAATAATTCTATTATCTTAAAACATTCAATTGAACACTAAAAGATTTCTAATAGTATGTATCCCTAGATATTTCACTCCTAATGGGGACCATTTACAATTCCAGGATTCCAACATGTTTTATCACAGACAGTGGAAAGGGGGAATATTTCTGTCTTTACACAATTAATTTTATGTCCTGACAATTTCCCTACTTCTTCAAACATTGCTTTCAGAACCGGACCACACCTTGAAGGATTTGAAAGAAGTATTGTCATATCATCCGCATACTCTAATAGCTTTAGTTCATTACCTCCTCTTTGGATCCCCTTTATTTCATTTCATTGTATAATGTATTCTGCCAATGGTTGTAGTGCTAAATTAAATAGGAAAGTTGATAACGGGCATCCTTGCCTGGTACCTTTTAATAATGGAAAGGATCTTGATATTATTCAATTAATTTGTACCCTTACCCTTATCAATATGTCCTTATGTATACAGTTAACTGCCTGTACAAAAATAGAGCTGAATCCCATTTTCCTTAGTGTATACTAACATTTACTCTATCAAAAACAGTCTCTGCATTCAAAAAAATAAATACTGAATCCCACACCTTATTATTATGTGTACACATAACGTCCAAAACTGTTCTAATATTATCATAGTAGCCAAATCTCCCAGGTGTAAAACCTACTCATCGATTAGGCCCCCCATGTATCTGTACAATCTATTTGACCATATTTTAGTAAATATCTTTAAATTCAATAATGATATTGGTCGATACTTTCCACATTTTCGATGATCTTTATCCTGTTTTGGAATATAAATTATTAAAGCTACCTTCATTGACTCACATAATGTCTCTGACAGCAAAAAATCATTAAACACCTCAAATAGTACTGGTGATAATTGGGTTGTGACACGTTTGTAAAACTCTGTAATCAACCCTTCCGGCCCTGGTGATTTTACACCATTAAGTTGTTTTATCGCTTCAAGTACCTCACTAACCTCAATATCAGCCTCTATCTTGGTGTTCCCTTCAGATGATAATGTTGGGAGCTCAACTTTGCTAAAGAAATTATTAAGATCCTTATTGTTTGGAAAAATATCATTCTTCTACAATCGTGAATAAAACTCCCTAAGGTAATTACAAATCTCTGTGTTTTTAAACAAGGTTTTCCCTTCTTCAGTTACTATGGATGTAATACATGTTTCACCTGTTATCCCTTTTAATTTATTAGCCAACACCCTGCCATTCTTATCTCCAAATTCCATGAATTTTTGTTTGGTATAAAAAATTCCCTTTTGTGCTATTATATCTATCTGACTCATTATTTCTCCTTCCAGCCTTCTCAGCTTATGTCTGTTTGTTTCTGTATCAGATCCTGCATAGATTTGCTGCAATTTTGTAACCTCTTCTTCCTCCTATCATGAGCAGATCTACTTATTAATCCTCCTCTCATTACCGCTTTAAAACAATCCCAGACTATCTTTATATGAGCCGTTCCTTTGTTTTCATTAAAATTATTATTAATAAAGGTTTCCAATCCTGTAGTAACTGTTGAGCCCTTAAGCACTCTTGCTTGCAATCTCCACCTGTTTGTCTTGGTCCTTGACCCCGTAATTGTCATTTGTACTTCGATTAGTGCATGATCCGAGATTGCTCTTTCCTTAATCTCTGAGCACATCACCTGATTAACCAGCCCATCACTCATGAGTATATCATCTGTTCTTAAATGTCAGTTATGTACTGGCAAGTAAAAGGTATATTCTTTTCCCATTGGGTGCATCTCCCACCATATATCCACAAGGTTGTATTTTTGGGTAAAACTGCAAAATTCTCCACTTATTCCCTCGCCTCCATACTTACATTCCGATTTCCTATCCAGTTTGCTATTAAGCACTACGTTGAAGTCCCCTCCTAAGATTATATTTTCTTCATTCAGCAATTTACTGAGCATGGGGAATAAATAACTCCTACTGTCATTTTTTTCCCCATCATATATCATATCTGCAGTAATATATGACATTCATCATCTTTCACTATCTTCTCTATTTTTACTGATAATCCCCCTTTAAATAGTATGCCAACTCCCCTTGATTTTGAATCATAACAATTGGATACCACTTGTGTATACCAAGAAATGGTTAGAAAACTCCCAGACTGTTCAGTTAGATGAGTTTCTTAAATAAACAACACATCCCCCTTTCTTCGCTTAAATGCGGTTTATACCTTTCACATTCCATGAGACAAAACTCAATGGTTTCATGTCCTAATGTTCTTTACCTTCCTGTTTGTAAACTATGAATTGAGTGGGCTTCCTTTCAAGTCCAAAAATGGAATAGCTCTCACAATAAAAAATAAATAAATCACAAACAGAATGAAACAAAAAAAACAAGTCAACACAAATAGACAAACTAACAATTAACAAAGCAAATAAGCAAACCCCAAATAGTAGTGACTGATGCTCATCAGACACCTTATAAGCAGTTTTAGGTACAAGACCTACATTGTCTCAGACTATTCTTACCAATAAACCTATGCCCAGTTCAATACATTTTTCACACACACACACTTCCGTTCATGTATGAGTCCAGTAGCCCTGTCTTGGAATTCAGCAGTTAAAATAACAAATACTGGCAGCTCCTTGGCTGTCACGCTATTACTTGTTGAGGCAGGTTCTTCTAAATTGTTAATGCGAGTCGGACTGACCGCACTTTGTTTGGTGATAGCTAGAGTAGGCTCAGTTTGACATGCTACTTCCAGTTCTTCAGAAGTTCGATTAAAATTGGTCTTGTCACAAGACGGGCCCATCTGTGATTTCTTAAAATTCTTCTTAAAAACTGGCGCCACTGTCAATTGTTTCAAGGACTGTCCAACAACCTCACTAGAACCTGCTCTATGTAATTGGTAATGACATTGCATGCAGAAACTTTAATTTACAATCTTTCTTAGTTTTACGACCCTTAATGTGTTTTGTTTTCTGCGCCTGCAATTCGCTACCCCTGTTACTTTTCTCTTCTGACCCTCCTTTTTCTTTTTTTAGAAAGTAGAGGTTAATTCATGGGTTCGACAGGACATCCGATTTCAGCAGGTTCACATGAAATGCGTGCCAGCTGAGAAAACTGCTCAAAAATTAACTGCAACAGTGGCGTATCGTCCATAACAGTATGGTCTTTCTCTTTGTCACTCTCTATTATTTCTAGCTCCTATAGGCTCCTGTAGGCTAGCTATGGCAAGAGTTCGGCTTACTGAAGGAACCAATTTAACAATTCCTGTTTGATGTATCAACTTTCACCCTTTCCAGCGCCCCAAAGACGTTGTTGTTAACCATCTCGTTCAGGGCAACTATGGACGAATCACAGCTTCCTAGTTCCTTAGTAATTTCCAATTCAATGCCAGAGTCTACGTGTAACTCGCCATTTACTAATGCAAATATTTTGACAAGTGAGTTTAAGACAAAGTTTAGCGCCATCAAAGTGGACTCACTTATGTACTCCCTAACATGCAAATACTCAACCTGGGGGGCAATGATCAATGGGGCTCAATCAGCGGTCCCCATTTCTACAGATGCCTGTTCTTGGGAATTAATAATTGCTGTCGTCGCAGAAATTGATCTCATAGTGAGGATCTGTAGGTAATATTTTAGTGACCTGTTGTGAAGATACTGGATGAAAAATGCATGCGCTTTCTGCCTCAAAATGTACTGGGCATGTTAACAGTGTGATAAAAGGTAAGCAGACGTGTCCAGTATGCTAGATAGGCTATATGCTTTATTGTCCTTTGGTTCAGTACTCTCAGGATAAGACAGAATACACATAAGATTAGACGCCAGGACACCAGGCTCCCCACACTCCTTGAAGACACCTCTCCAACTGCCAATGGTCACTCTTGCACAGCATTCCACCAGGACCATGGTGACCTCACGGATGCACACGCACACGCGCCATTATTTTAATTTAATTTTGAAATTTGTTTATTGGCATTTAGTTCGGGTTACAAAACAACACCATCAGCGGGTGCATCTGTCAATATCAAATGAGCAAATTTCCACATAGTACAGCAGCATATTAAACAGTAACTACAAACAACAAATTAACTTTAACCGTCTCCTTAGTCGTCTTGAACAATGTTCTGCTGGTCTCCGACAGGGTGGATGTTTGGGTTATGGGGGGGGGCAAAACCAGTTCAGGAGCCTTCTTGGGCCGTGATGGTTTAGTTCCAAGTAACTTAGTTGGCTGCATGGATCAGCGATTCGCCCTGGCGAGTTATTCAAGGAGGTTTGTCGTCTGAAGAGTGGAACAGTTTTACCATGGTGTCTTTCCATGCAGTTAGTGCCATGCTCGAGTCTTCGGAAGATCTGGCTACACTATCCTCCCAGGCCCTTGTTTCGGCGTTCGCCCATTTCTCAAGTTCTTTATGCCATACCGTGAAGATCGGACCTGTGGGCTTTTTCCATGACATGGCCATAGTTCTTTTTGCCAATATGCACACTAAGTCCATCAGTTTAACTGAGTGCTTGAATTTAGCTAGTCTGGGGTAGGTTCCCAAAAGGCATTCATGCGGAGTCCATGTGTACCTGGTCAGACCCGCCTTTTCACACGTTTGCTTTATTTTTGACCAGAGGGTCTGAGTTTTGGTGCAGTTCCAGAGCATATGGATCAGGTTTGCATTATCCGTCCCGCACCAGGTGCAGTTCGGTTGTGTAGAATTGTTGAATATAGCCAATTTGCTTGGGGTTAGGTAGGTGCGGTATAATACATTTATCTGGATCAGTCGAAATCTGTGGTTTCTAGAGACCTCCCTAGGGAACGCCAGTGCTCTATCCCATTCCTTATCTGACACCTCCAGTCCCATGTCCGTTTCCCACTTAGACCTAAGTACTGCACTCCGGGGGTTAGGAGTGTCGATTAGGTGACCGTATATTTGGGACACCACCCTCCCGCCTTCTCCGAGATTGTATAGTAGTGTTATGAAGGGGTCCATTTCCGGTTCCTCTGGCCAGGTTACCCATTTTATTCGTGCTATTTTTCGAATCTTCTGGTACCAAAGGTATTGGCCAGAGGGGATACCATCTTCCGCTTGCAACATGGGGAATTCCCAGAAGGTTCCCTCAGCATATAGATCTCCCCAAGTGTATACCCCTTTCCTTTCCCAGAGTCTGATATTATGCAGATCGGTATCGGCCTTGTCCTGCCCCGAGATTATTGGCATTTCCGGGGAGTATGGCTGCTTTAGTTGCATGACCGACTCGGTTCTATGCCAAATTTTCCTACCCAGGGTCACCAAAAAGGGTGCATTGCGTAGCAGGTTTTGGGGGGCCCAAATCAGTTCTTTCAGTCTTACCGGAGATATCATGTCCTGTAGCAGGGGAGTTTCAGACGTGATCTCGTCTGCTAGCCATTTAGTTACAAAGCCCAGCTGGGCAGCAAGGTAATATTTCTCTAGATTCGGTAGTTGAATTCCACCTTGCTTGTATGGTAGAACCAATGTGGATAGGGCAACCCGGTGTCTACCACTTCCCCATAAAAAGTCCCGGATTATTGCATCAAGTAATAGAAAGAAGGGTTTAGTGATGTAGAAGTGCACATTTTGGAACCCGTATAAGAATCTAGGAAGAACAATCATTTTAACTATAGAGGCCCTACCCATCATTGATAGAGGTAGCTTAGCCCAGAATCCCATGGATTTACGTAGTCCCGGGAGTGCAGCCCTCGTGTTACATTCATGCATTAGCTCTGGGGTGTGCATTATCTGGATCCCGAGGTAACGGAATGAAGTGGTTTGCCAATTTATGCCCACCGAAGGAAGTTCTTCAGCAGGCCGACCCTTTAGCAGGACTTGGTTTTGCTGAATTGTATGCCCGAGACCTTCGCATAATTGTCAAGGACTTCCAGCATTGTTGGCACATTAAGAAGAGGGTTGTTGACATATATAAGCACATCATCGGCATATAAAGAAACAATGTGGTCTACCCCGCCTATCCTTATGCCTGCGTCAAAAAACTGCTTTCTAAAGTAAATAGCTATGGGCTCCAGACCTAAGATATAAAGCATGGGTGAGAGAGGGCAGCCTTGCCTGCACACGCGCCATTATGACACATCCTCCTCCCTTATACTATCAACAACAAAAGTGCACGGGACATTGACCTGAAATGCTCCACACACCATGACATCACTATACACTCCAGCCCTATCACAAAGTGACAACTAGGCAATAGACTTGAAGCACAAAGGAAAAAATAACAACCTTCACTGAGCCAACCCCGGACCACAATATGCCGGCATGCTCACCACATGGTGTCTCAATCTGCAATACAGTTTCCAACCACCAACTAGGAACCCCCATGTTGTCCCACCACTAATAAACTAGCCACACTCCTTGTCCATCCCAACCAGAAAGAGATAACAGGGATAAGACCCCCTGAAATGGAGAAAGGGCCCCAAATATCCCCCCAAAACTATGAACCCTCGAGAACAAAAAAATAAAAAAAAGAAACCAACGCCCAACCGCCAGTCTTGAGCTCTCCCTCAAGACGCCAGGCCTGCCACGCCTGGACACTTCCACAACCCCTATGGACACCAACCTAACTAACCAAAACACAACAGCACAATCCTCCTTCCGCCAAAGTCTGCCCCCCCTCGGCCCTAGGACCTGCCACACCTAAGCACAAACCAGCTGGCCACGAGCACACCCAGTACTTTCTACCACATCAGCCCGGGAACACTGCTCCAACCCACCAATCCAGCCACAATTTCCACAAAACAACACTCCATCACATGTCACGCACCTCTGCCCAACTTCCAAACAGTATGCCGTGAACACACTTTCCACAAATCCACCCGTAACCAAAGAAAATTGCCTCACCGCCAGGCAAAGCCACAGTTATGGTAATTACCCTTGCCTATGTAGAAATGTTCACCAACTGCACTTGTAACCACCACCACTACCATGAACAATCCTAATGGAAATCACAGTTACTAACCTGAAAACTTCCAATGGGACTCATCAGCCGCGGTTACTAAACCAAAACACCTAGAATGGCAAGCTCACCAGCCACAATTAGTAAACCGAAACACCACAAACAGCAAACTCATCAGCCTCAAATACTATACCAAACACCTTGAATGGCCACCTGATCAGCCACTGTTACTGAAACAACACCTTGAGTGGCAACCTCATGAGCCACAGTTATTCAACCAAATACCTAGAATGGCCGCCTAACAAGCCACAGTTGGTAAAACAAAACACCTAAGGTGGCAACCTAATAAGCCACCCACAACCCGTTCCCTGCACTCCCCAGAATGCAACTACACCCAAACAGGAAATTAAAACACACCTCTAGTCTGGCACGCACACCCTGCACCAGCAACATAAATAATGCAGCCGACCCCAAAATTCTGCGCAATTAACCGATTGCCCAAACAGGCTGCTCCACTTATCTGCACACCACAACACATGCATGAAAGATGAAATGATAACACAATGGAAGATAGCATTACATCTGGTCATAAACCCTACCCGGACCACATGTCTAAAACCCAGCACATGAAACCCTCCACCCGCACGTTCACGTAATTTCCGTCGAAAAACGATATCCTCAATGTTTTGCGACCCCTTGAGAAACCATTTAGTGTTTGCACACCGTTTCCCCTTGATGGAAACCAAAAACACCTTGGTGCCCCAGCTCCAACATGGAACACCGTAAAATGTCAAAAATGTCCATCCTACTTAGGAAATCACCCTCCAATGTCCAGATCCAGTCTGAATGAGCCCAGCCCCCTGAACCTTTCATGCAAAGGAAACATGCCAAGCTAAATAAAATGATGCACCCGGGACCTAAATGGCACAGCGACAACATATACACTCACACCAAACATGACAACGGCTGCCCACAACTAACCCACCCGGGACACATGAACCCTAACCCATAAACTAACGGGCCACGAACAAACATAAAAAAACATAAACATGCACGCCCACAATCATACCCATTCACAGGCCCGAACAACACCTACCCCCCCAAAGTCACTTCAAAAGTCACGACCTCCAGGATCCTCGAACCATCCCAACGCAGGATTAAACCCGCACCAGATGCTGGGGTCTGTAAGATTATTTAGCAATTTTTTTCATACAGCACCACTGCATAGGTTTGGTGCATTGCTATAGTGTGGTACAGCAAGGCATGTGTTGCCAGTGTGATATGGACATGTAAATGAAAACAGGCTATTCAGTCAAAAACGATTTCTACATCTAAAATGCAAATAATTTTTTTTCACAGTTAAAAGCATATATTTTTTTTTCTCTCACCTGAAATTCCTCTGTTGCAGGAGACACATTTGAGGATTAATGAACTAACCTCATTAACAATACTAACATGATTCTAACTCATTAATAATATAATGTGTTCTCCAGTGCAAAATTAGATGGAAAATGACAGGCTCTGAAACTCATTTTAAACGTGCATCCAGATTTTTCTCTTTGCTTCTATCTGTGCTCTGTCCACAGTATGTGCAAGAAGCAGACTCGAATAAGCAGGAAATCAGTTTTGTTACAGTTGCAACTGTATAAACCAAGCCATTGTTCAAGAGAAGGAGGGTAGGACATGATTGAATTTCATTGGTTGAACTCGTTTGGTGGGCTGTAACAGAACTTTTCTAATGAACCCCGGGGAAGAAGAGAGTTAGAAGACATTTTACACAGCTCAGAGAAAGACCGGGCTGGTGGCTGGGGAGTTTCCTGATTGAAAAAGCAGATCCCAGTGCACTGCTGCAGAGACTGGGAGTTCCAGTCAATAAGCCCCAGTTTGAGTGACGGCAGATGCTCGTCCTTGCTGGGGCGATTTGAAAGGGAGCATTGAGCCACTTGCAGAAAGCGACCAGCCGAAGAATTTCACATGCTGGATAGGCTTGGTAATGATATTACAGAGTGTGGGGGCAGTGTGTATGTGTGTGAAACTATTCAGTCAGAGTAGAAGAGGGAATTACAGTGTTTTATCAACATGTTTAATGTTGCAAATTGAATATGTTCTCGCCGCTCTCTTCTCATTTTGTTACAGATAATGTTGTTACTGTGCAATTTCCATTTATTTTCTGTAAAAAGAGTAAGATCGTGTTGAAATGCAAGTTTTTATAATACACAAAAATATCTGAAAGCAGACGGGTAGTGTGTTTTATTTTTCTCTTTTCTTTGAGCATCTACCATTACAGTACTGATAATATGGGGAGATGTTTAGACAGTGCAATTGTCATTTTTAAGATAGCTAAAAATAAGAATTGGTGGTAGCTGTGTGCACGATTCCATTCAGTATATAAGTGTGTGTTTTCTGAACGGAACATAATAATAACCTAATGAAATAGCCTGCTGCTGGAGGTACATGAGTCAGCAGAAAGAGAGGCCCTGGACATAGTTCACTGATGTAGATAAGTTGGTGATGAATACCACATGTTAGCTCGCTGTCGTAGATAAGTCAGTGAGGACATCCCATGGTGGCACTCCAAATGAAAATGTGGTGTTCCTGAAATGTAAGCCTGAGGCCTCTCTAGTGATCACACGAACAAACTAAACAAAAATAAGGGGTTCTGGATATTGGGGCCACATATAAAACAAAGAAATTAAGCTCACCAGAAATACCACCAATAACGCCTACCAGCATAAAGTATACCACTAAATGTACCT
This sequence comes from Ambystoma mexicanum, assembly GCF_040938575.1. Classification (NCBI taxonomy): domain Eukaryota; kingdom Metazoa; phylum Chordata; class Amphibia; order Caudata; family Ambystomatidae; genus Ambystoma; species Ambystoma mexicanum. The sequence goes on from NC_090940.1 coordinate 435,707,821, forward strand.
GTGTGCTGAAATAATGTATGTATACTGTAGTACTATATACCAAATCTAATCTGAATGCAAAGAGTGATTATTACTGAATTATTTTCATTTTGGCAGTAAGAAAATACCGCTAGGCACCCAATCTATACAAAATACCCAACAGGTCCTCGCCCTTCGCTGGAGCCCTCTGAGAGAAAACTTCACCCTCTGTTGTGCCCACATTGTTCCGAGTACGTTGACCATTTGGAAATGCCACTCCATGCACCGAGGCACAGAGGACGCATGCGCACCAACAGTGAAATGCCAATGATGGTGCCGTTGCCCTCGCCTGCGCTGACGTCACCAGTACATTGAGCCAGAACCTGAACCCGGTTTTGGATGTACACCTCGCCCCACGCCCCCGCTCGGGAGATGAAAACATTGTGTTGTGATGCGTCGCAATCCTCCAAAACTTGCCGAGCACCCACGTATCACTGGTCCAGCATTGCTGCTCCTCTTAGACTGCCTCCTCTTCACTTTTCTTTACTGCCGGCACCTCTCCATACGGCCTGTCCTCTCAGTGCTGCCGTCCACGGCACCTTGGGTACGCCGCCCCTGGCACACACCAGCACTGCCCCCCTTGGGGGAAATCCTGCACCGGAGACCACGCTGGGGCAAACCCACAGCACCTCTTCTTGGTGACCTCCTCTGCATCGGCCGAAATCCGCTCTACTTCCTGGGGTGTGGGGAAGAACCCTGGGGGGGGGCGGTGTCCAGCAACAGCTGCACCCCCACAGCAGCGATTTCACCCGTGCCTTCTTTCACAATCCTCCTCGCCAGTGATAAAAGGTAAGCAGATGCGTCCAGTATGCTAGATAAGCTAATTAACAGGTTAAAGACTGACTTAGATGGGGCAAGTAAAAAAGAGGAGATGTTAAGAACAGAATTAGAAGGATGCCAAAAAGACATGCAATTAAAATGCAGAGATTTTGATATTCAGTTGTCCAAAAGCAAGAAACAGTTTGAAGACAGTGAGCAAGAATTGGTACACTTAAAAGCCTTAGTGGATCACATTAGACAGGATAAAGATGAAATTGTTTCAGAAATGCAGATTTTGCAAAAAGAAAATTTTGAAAAAGAAAGTGATCTCCAAGGTGCAGAGCAAGAAATGGTTAAAATGATTCAAGAAAGAGACAAGAGAAACAAAGAATTCAATGAATGCCAAATGCAAATGTGTGACATGCAGGAGGTAATAAATCAAATGAGTGATGAAAACAACTATCTGCAAAATGAAGCAGACAGGCTCCTTAAAAAGTGCAAGGACTTAGAACAGCAAATGTGCATTCCCAGGTCCCAGGAGAGGCGGCAGGGTACTACATTCAATGGAGTGGAGGTTAATTCTATTTCTACCCAAAGAGCTAGTGCTGAACTTGGTTGCAGCGCCCTTGGGGGATTTGATACTCCCATTGGGGACCGCCACCAATCCCATACACCTGGAACCAGGATTGAGTCACCAAGTAGTGCAATTCCATGCATTGCAACAAGTAGCCCCATAAAAATAATGAAATCTATTAAAGCTCTGGTCAAACCATTTAAAAAGGGAGGGGAATGCTGCATTGAGGATCACTTAGAAGCGGTTCATGACATTTTTAAAGCACTCCAGATACCTAAGGAACAGTACAGACAATATTTTCGTTTAACTTTAGATGCTCCGACGGCCAGCATCATAAGGGGATTAAATGAACAGCAGAATATGACATGGGAGGAGTTTGAAAAAGAAATTAGGCATCATTTTTCTCCTTTCCAGTCATTACAGGAGGCAAAGAAAGTTGCTTACACACTTACTGCTGGGCCTAATACATCACCTCGCCAGTTTTTACAAGACTTAAAAAGAGCATTTTCTCGCTTTGATGTATCTTTTGACCCCAATTCTAATGAATTTAAAACCGCCTACTTCTATGGGCTACAGAAAGACATAATATCCCAATTGGTTCGTGAATTTGATCGTGACAAGTCCCTTGAGTGGATTGTGCATCAAAGCACAAAACTATATGAGGTACTCTATTGTCAGGTAGAGAAAGTGATAAAATGAAAGATACTAGACCTAAATCTAAAGAACCCACAGCAACAGTGATGGAAATCAGGTCAGCCAAGACGTCCCTTGAATCTGCTCAAAGTCCAGGTAAAAATAATTCGGCACCTGAACAAAGGGTTAATCCACAAAGGTCATCATACTCTGCACCAATGTTTCAATCACATGATCCTAGTAATAGGGAGAGCTACATCAGTCCTAGGTATTTAGGAGATAGGCCCCGGGCAGGCTATCGGCCTGATATGTCAGGTATGAACCATAATCAGAGGCAAAATCAAAGAAATGATGGTCCCTACCAGACATTGGGGACACAGAGCAAATTTGATCCCAACACCATGATATATGGAAATCAGGATAGACCCTGATATGTGGATCGATTTGCTGATAATGGGAATCAACATAGGGGTCAGTACCCACAACATGAGAGACAGGACATGAGACAGAACATGAATTACACTCCACGTCAGTACAATGATTCCCCACCAGGGGACTACAACCAAAGGATGGGTGCACCCCGCTCCCCTCCACAAATGAATCAAGAGTTTAGAAACTATCCCAATAGAAATCACTCACCTGAGAGGTATCAGAATAGATCCAATCAGGGAGAAAGCAACCAATATCGATCTAGGCCACAGAGGGAGGATTCTAGAGAGATGGAAAGGTTCCAGTGCCTTGAGGCCCAAGTGAAAATGTTGGCTGAACAAATAGGGAAGCTTTGTACAGCACAAAAACAGTCATCAAAGGAGGGGGCAGATGGCCATAGCAATGACCGGGGGGCTTCTTCTGAAAAGTGACTAAGTACTCAGGATACATACAGCGCCGAAAAGACAGATTGCTCTGATGTAATTTCGCATAATGACTCTGAGATGTCTAATGATTTAAAAGTGAAAATGCCAGTAAATGAACATGTAACAGAAAGTGCAAATACTTCTAAAAGAGAGGTACGGTTTAACCTAGAGCTAAATCAAACATTGAAGATTTGTACAAATGAAATAAGAAAACCTGAAACTCCAAGAGAACAAAGAGACAGATTTAAGAAAAATGACTCATGCATGGGGAATACCAGTAAACAGGGAGTAAGTGGGGATGCTATAATTTCTTCCCTGGACACTCAGAACAATGACCAGGCACAGGCAGAAAAAGAAAATACTCAAAAGGAGGGTACAGGTCAATCACCTGAAGAATTCTTTGAGCCACATATTTTTGAAGAGGCTGAAAGGGCTGGTACCACAATAAATGATCTCAAATGCACAGAATTAAACAATGACAGATTGCTGAATGATGTTGTTACACATGTTCAGTTGGAGGGTTGTAATGTGGCTCCTGATGATACCTGGATGGATAGGCGAACAGTGGCCACACTCCAAAAAACCTCTGAACATGGAGAAATGAATAAAGTCTCTCGCGCAGAAATGGGTAAAAAGGAGGGAACAATGTCTTTCCATTTACCAATGTGCTTAGCCAAAAGTGAAAAAGGCCTGAGAAAGGTGAGTCCTGAAATCAGTAAGAAGTCACACTTCTTATGTGTATTAGAGGAAGTTGAGGACAGGTATTATGCTCCCATCACTGTAGAAGAAAAATGCCAAACATTTGCAATGATTGACACTGGCGCACAGGCCACAATTATGTCCAAGGAGCTGGTAAAGAGTATCAATGAAGGGAGATCCCCACAGAATCAAATCACAGTGAAGGAAAACCAAGGTCCAGTGAATAACTTTAATGGGGAGGAGGTGCCCATCATAGGTATAACTGAGGTTGATATAAAAATAGGAAAACACAGAATGAAACAAGAGGTATTGATCACATCTATTTGTGAAATTCCATTTCTGATGGCGACAGATTGCCTGAAAAGATTGTCTCCTCTCATAGATGGGGTGAATGGAGTGCTGTGGTCCTTAACCAAAAAACCATTGAGACCTAAGAAACTAAAATCACAAAACAGCAACATAAATGAATGTCACACCGTTGCCAAAACAAATGATGCTGTGGAGGTGTATCTCCAGAATAGTTGCATACCTAGTGTCACTGTTATATTAATGTGTCAAGACAAAATGCAGAGCGACAATGAAAAACTACCTGTACAAATATACTTGGACCCAAGGAAAAATTGGCAGACCGCCATAGATGAGCACACATTACGTTTTTGTTTAAAAGAAAAGATATGCAAACAAAATATTACTCCTAAAGCAGATTCAGAAAAACACATTACCACTCTTGCTGAAATACACATGGAAGATGAGCAACCATGGGTTCATGTTGGTATAAATGACTGTTTTAAAACAATAAAAGCCACTTTAGCGCTTGAGCAGGAGAGGAGCTTCATTAATGAGAAATTGTTGCAAAAAATAATGGAGAGGGAGGAAATCCTGAAGTTTAGGATTAAAAACCAATATGTTTCTGGGTTGGACAGTCCAGACTTTGAAAACCGAATTGCAGGCAGATGCATGCTTAAAGGAGAGTTCCGGGACTTTTTTTTTATTGTCCCTACGGGTCGGCCATGTGTTTGTAAGCATAAATCGGTAGATCGTAGGAAACTTTCCTATGGACCTTACCCGACTTTTCGCCCCTTATCGCACTCGAAATCAGCCTCCATTTTGTGATAATCCTATCATTCCGCCGCATCGACCTGGCTCACCTGCCTTTGCGGCACTAAATCAAATCCCCCGCCCCTGAAACAGACTTTATCAAAACATTCATATTCCCCGCCTCTATCCGTGACGTGACTGTGCTGCGTAGGCAAACGCGCCCAGGCGTCTTCTACGCGACTCCACACAGACCCCGGAAATCAACACAGATCAGCTCACAATACAGCGCACCACAATTCGGAATATGAAACTGTACTTTGAAATCAAACCGCAAGATTGTAAATGTGGTAAAGTACATTTATTTGACATCAAATGTTTAGAGAATATTCAGCGATTTGCATTTTTATTTGCTCATGTTCCAAAAAGTTCGTATTGAGGAACGCGATGGTCCTTTGCTGTACACAGGGTCTTAGAGCATCTCACAATACAGCACCACAATTCGGAATGTGAAACCGTGGTTTAAAAGCAAACGGCAAGATTGTACATTTGGCAAAGTACGTTTATTGGACATCAAATGTTTAGAGAATATTCAGCGATTTGCATTTTTCTTTGCTCTCGATCCAAATTAGTTCGTCTTGAGGGAAGCGATGTTCGTGTGCAGTACACAGGGTGTTGGTTTACGATAAAAATAAGCTCTTCTGTCGCACTGATAATCGCATGGCTGTTCCAACAACGAGGCGCTAGGCCACCACAATGGTAGGTATGTTGCATCTAACCGTTAGTACCGCGTAAGGGCATACTTGTACTTGGCGATCGTCCCATAAAATGGTCAGGGTGGTAACGTTGTTCACGCGGAGAAGCAACTGGCGGCTGTAGAAGCCGTCCGCCGGTGTCTGGTACTCGTGACACAGACAGTAGTGAATGATGTACCTAAAAACATAAAAAATGAAATTAGTCTCACCATCAGATCCTTATTAAAATTATTCATTTCATAGCGAGGACAGCGCTACTGGGTGTACACAAGTGTTTAAAGGCGTGGCGAGGCATGGAGGGGGGGGGGAGTGCAGGTGGAGAGTGGAAGGGCCCAGGACTGAGGTCGCAGACAGTGGACCAGTTGTAGCAGGGGAGAGGGAGAGAGAAAGCAGAAGCAAAGAGGAAGGTTTTGAGGTGCTTCAGTAAAAGCAGATGTTTCTCCTCAAGATAGTGCGCGGTAGAAAACAATATGCCACATAGAACGAACAAGTACAACTGAACCCGTCTTTAAAGCCACTGTATAGTAATGAAATTGCGGTATAAACTCATCAAAAGTTACTTACATTATATTTGCATTTTCCATTGTGTCTCTGTGTAGGGCAGACCCGAAACACCACTCCTTCTTTGCCGACGTTACTTCTTCTAATGAACGTGGCTCATCGTTTCGTTTCTGAAATTTTATTCATTATCTTTTCTTAGTCTTTCAGGATGGTCCCGGCCTGTCAAGGTCAAATCACAATAGAACCTTATATTGGGTCGTGGGCCGTTCCGCCACCCGAGCAAAACATCAAAGCAGCTGACCTTCACTTTGAGCGAGCACACATTTCTAGTTAGCTGCAGTTAGTTTTAGGGACATCTTGTCTGCGTGCCTTTTTTTTTATTGTCCCTATGGGTCGGCCATGTTTTTGCAATACGGAAACATTCTATAATTTTTGTAAAAATGATTTATATTACTGTTTGGTTTAATTGCAATGGGCCTGCAACATGAGGAGACTCGAGAGAACAGACAATCAAATTACAATCATTTAAACCGTGATGTGTATTTCTCAATGAGCTCTGCTTTAGGTGGACATGGAACAGAGGCAATGTTGGGTGGCAATGCAGTTGTCCCCTGCATAGGTTCGTTCACCACTCCATGTATGTGCCTATCGAGGACATCTACGATAAGTCTCTCAATAAACTCATATTGCATATCCTCAAACACTGGTTTGATCACCCATTGTTTACTTCTTTTAGTGAAGGCCTTATTGTAGCGAAGCGTCCCTAAAGTTCCGGTCGTCCTACTTTGTTGACGGCCAACATTATGGTTATGTGCCAAGACCGCTAAAAGAGTCCGATTTATCATGCCTTCCATGCCAAAATGCAATCTTTTGGGCCTGTACTTGAGGCACATATTGTGGAACACCTCCAAATCTCCTGTGTGGCAGAATTCCGTGAGTCCCCTCAAAGCTTTTGTTATAGTTTTATCAAATACAATCTTTTCAATGGCTTTGTGAGTGGGTGATGAAGGAATCAACCACTTCTTCTTCCGTGCCTCCTCTGTGGACAAATGGCCATGTTCACATTTGTGGAAATGCTCATTTGTCGACCATCGATGTACGTTGCTACAGTGCAACATTACTGACCGCCATTTTTCCAGTAGAATTTCCAACGACCCTTCACATGTTTTTGAGCTCCACCAAAGATGGTTGCTGATTGACTTGGACCACTGTGAAATACCTTGCAATTCTTTTTTTTTACCTGCAGCAGACAATTTTTTATTGATTGATTTTGCAAGATGCCAAACGTCAAATTGGTGATTTATATTTTTGTACTGTTCTCTCATTGTCTTGGCAATTGAAACGTGTCTGTCCGTGGCTATCAGGTCGATCACCATTCCCCGCGATTGTAGTTCTTGCAATGATGCTACAAAGCCAACTTTCTCCATGGCCACTGAGGATGTACTTTGTGACACCTGCACGACCACCGAACTCACAATTTTCTTACTTTCCATGTCCTGAAAGTGGTAGGTGCAGTACTTGGCTGAAAATCCTGGGCTGTCGCACTGTCCATCACCGGCTAGCCTGAAGCGTTTGCCCGCGAATGTACTTTCCATTGACATTTTTTCCATTCTCCAAGCTTCGCTGATGGCTGGAAATAGATAATCGGTTTGGTATTTGTAGAACTGACTTTTCGCAATGAAATGGATTCCCACAAACTGAAAGAAATACTGTAACTTTTTAAAACTTGAACCACTAAAAAGTGCGGCCGCTGCACAAAGTAGATTGCCTGCTGGCAGTTGCCCCAGCATGGGTTGTGCAGACCATGCGAACGGATGATATTGTGTACAGGTGGCATGTATTTTAAGGTTAGTGCCTCGAATTGCACGAGTCACATTAATCAATGGCTCCCCACATACTTCCCCACCAACCGAATGCCCACATTTCATCATCATAATAATATCCATCAAACAGCTATCGAATACAATGAATTTGGCCTCTTTCCTTATACTTTCACTCTGCATCCCAGCTGGTTCGGCCTGTAACGTTGAGGACATGTCACTCGCATGAAAGGTACAATCTCTGATATCGTCTTCCGCTATGCTGAGTGATATTGATGGTGTTTCATTGTCGTCCACGTCATTCTCTTCCATTGCAACATCTGTTCCTTGTCCGGAGATGGGAGAAAAAAACAATGTCTTCAACTTTCGCGCGCTCTTATTTTTTGCGGGTGTGGATTCTGTGAATTGATCTCCGACTGCATCCAAACTACCAGGAGGACATTCACTATCAATGGCTGGTGGTGGTATAGCTCCGTTGTCAATCACTTCATATTCTTCCCATTGGCACGATGCATCTCCAGTCTCAAGTCCCTGCCAAAAGGTTTGACAAGCAACATCTCTCGTTCGCTTCACTGTCTGTGTAGATTTAGTTCTTACACCCACTCGCAACTAGAGGACAGATTAGAAAAGGGATGTTCAGTTTAAACACAACTTACAGTATTGAACTATTGACAGTGAAAGACAACATAATATAGTGAACAGGACACTAACCTTCTTTTGCTTTCTTTTCTTTGAAACTTTCTTGCCTCGAACTTCAACATCTGGACGCTGTTGCTCCGACTCGTGTGTGCATGTCTCCACTTCCTCTCGCGCTGCAACGACTATATTTTCATGATAAGCACATCCATCACTCACTGAGGCTCCATCGACTCCCTGAAACATAGAACTTTCATTAGTATGTATAATAATATTGAAAACACAAAATGTACTTGGGGACCAATACCCATACGTACATCTCAATAGCAAAACACGAATGAACGCATTGTGTAGAACATTCAAACGACAATAGTTCACGCATTGTTGATCTAGTTAGATTGAACTGTCAAGATCCATACCTCGGGCTCCGCATAGACTTCCATTGATGATATTATTGAAGATGACGCTTCAGCAACTCCCTGAAACACAGTAATTGCATTAGTATGCTTTTCTATTTTGTTAAAAAGAACATAAACTTTGAGCAGGCGTCAACGGCTCATCTAAATAGACCTGCACAAATGATCAGTTGTCTAAAATAAATAATGGATATGTAAATATGATTCGATTTGCTCGATCGTTGGAAGTGTCACCACCCAGAGATCTGCATCAACTACTAGGGGTGATGTTCTTGTAGAAGAAGCTCCGTCATCTCCCTGAAACATAGGACTTTCATTAGTAATGAACACAATATTGAAAAAAGAAGACAAATAGGAGGGCGACGACAGAAGGACATATCAATGGCTAAAAACGAAAGAAACGTACCTCGAGCATCTGAGTGACATCTACGGTTGTCGTCAATGCGTTGGACTCCTCAGCATCTCCCTGAAAGACAGTACTTGCATTATTTTGGATAACAATAATTATAACTGAAAACAAAGACTAGAGGACGAGTACAAGGGTGTACCATTAGGTAAAATAATTACACGATCAATTAAAACTATTGATTTACATGCCTAAAACAAGTCAGTGTCAGAATAGCTAAGTAAGATTACCCGATAGGCGCTTGAAGTGGCTGATGACTGCAATAACGACACGGATGGAGAATCTTCCGCCTTCATATTGAGTGGATACATAAATGGGGAAATTATTGTTAGCTACTGCTACACACTACCGCAAGGCCGAGAACTAGATCCGTAAACTTGACTCACCAGTGGAGGCATGTGGACGAATAGAGTGGGAATAGCGGTTGAGAGCAATTTTCGCCTCGCTCGCGGTGTTTTCTTCTTTATTAGCAATGATGTGGAGTACATGTCTGGGCTAAAGTGCCTGCTGCAGATGCGGTATCGATCACCCCTCTTGTCCGCAAAGACTTCTAGGACTCTACTTTCTAGCTCAGAGGCTGGATATCCGCAATATCGGACCCATCCTCTTATCTGATCTATTGTCTTAGGGAAAACATGCATTATAGTACCTTCAGATTTGTTATGGGTCTTCGAAGGGCAACCGCCAATGGAACAGGCAGGCATTATGGAAAGTTCTGAAAAGTAAAGATCAACAATTCTCTATGAATACCAATGTGTTAAAACAGTAAATGACACATAAAAGGTTCAATGCAAGGTCCGTTTTGGTTCTTGGAACTATACACGTTATTCACATGCGGATAAGTATTTCAATAACTTTCAAAAAATAGAAAAAGTAATTTGACTAAACTCAGAACATGTGACTAGTTCCTTGCATGTACTGTCGTGAACGAAAAGAAAACATGGATGCAATTTGATGACTACTAGCAAATAGATATAAATTAAAAAATTGGACGCAAAATGATTATGGTACATGGACTTACCTTGACGAACAAACAGTTAGATGCAGGGATCAGAGTAGTTTCTTGTCGTAGAACAGGGAGCAGTTCACAGGTTGCAAACTGACGAGTTTGCTCAAAGTGGTCACGGAAGTTCACAGAGACGAAGAGCAGATAACCAGCACCTTCACGGGTTGACTAGCAAAGCGCAAAGAAGTTCTCATTAGAAATATGAGGTGGGTTATAAAGAATTCGAACCAGGGGTGTGTTTGTGAATGAATGACGTGTATATGTCGTGGCATTATGTGGATTGCAGGGGGCCGTCCAGCGTGAGGGGGATGCTTGGCAGGAGACACGGGGTCTGGAGGTAGACATGGGAACAACAAACCCATGCTCTATAGACCACTTTGAAGTGTACATGGTCTTTGGCACCTCTTGGCCTTTATCGCTCCCTGACAGCTCCACTTGCCAGCAGCTCAAGTACCCCGGTGCGAACTGCCTTTGATAGGGCGGGGGGTGGATCGGGGCGGTGGTCGTGCAGACAAGACACAGGAAGACTCGTGAATGGAGACACACTTATGTGGATTGCAGGGGGCCGTCCAGCGTGAGGGGGATGCTTGGCAGGAGACACGGGGTCTGGAGGTAGACATGGGAACAACAAACCCATGCTCTATAGACCACTTTGAAGTGTACATGGTCTTTGGCACCTCTTGGCCTTTATCGCTCCCTGACAGCTCCACTTGCCAGCAGCTCAAGTACCCCGGTGCGAACTGCCTTTGATAGGGCGGGGGGTGGATCGGGGCGGTGGTCGTGCAGACAAGACCCGTTTGCCGCAGGGCCTCACCAAGGAGAGGCCATCTAACTGAATGTAAGAGGATGGCTGCAGGATCTACTACATGGAAGGCAGGGGGGTGAGTTTATAAATACCTCACCCTCCCAGGAGAATATACACTAGATTCATTTAAAAAATCAAAACAACCATTGTTAAAATATATGTTGGGCTTTATTTTAGATTTTAATTAAACATAAATAATAAACATTACACATTGTAAAGTTGAGGTTGCAGCACATCGAGGGAAAATCCGCGGTATTGTCCACTGTCACTGGGGAAATGTTGTCTAATGGCAAGTACCGCACAGGCAGGTATTACTCTCCGAACGCGGTGTCCGAGCCTCCCGTGAAGCCACCAAGTGAAGCAACGATAGGCCACCAGCCTGTACCACCTGTGAAAAAAAAAGATGCAAACTGTATTAAACTGACCAAACTTTCTTATCAATGTCGATTCAGGTAACACATGTCATTTTTCTTAGAAAAAAATTATATCTAGAAAATGCACTATATGGAACCAATTTACATGCGTTCCAATGATATGTAAATGTAATTTTATATGTGGGAGACGACCATGAAATAGTGGTGGCATCACTGACATCACAAACAGAGTATACTTACTCGTTACTCGGATTACGCGGACGAACAGTGCCACGAAGTTCGTGCATAAGCACCATCATCATCCTCAACACTGTCCGTGAGAGGCAGGCTTCCCTGAACTCTGGCAGCTCGGTGATGCATTGCGGACTTTGCTCGCCTTCCTGCTGACTTTGCTCGCTTTCCGAAATGTAGGCCAAGCACCCGGAATTTTCACGGCAGCAGCAGTTCTCCTCCTCAGTTGGCATTAGCTCGCACCGATTGCACGTGCACCAGGTGGAGACGCCGTCCATGCGACATGGTCCAGGCTCTTCATCCGTTGACTGGTCCTCCCAACTGCCGTCCGAATCCCCATCGTTTTCGCGTGCTTGCCTTTCCAGTAGTTCTTCCTCGGTGTACTCGGGCTCGTACATATACGGCATTATTGTGGCCATTGTGCGGTAAAGATAGTAAAATAATTTATAGCGGTGGTACTGGTATCTGTTCACACGGGCTACAAGCGGCGAAGGTAGCTGACCAGAGCACTGAAACGAGTCACAGAATACTCAAAGTAACACAGAGAGAGGAATGGAATCGAAAATCTGCTGCTGTATGTTGTGAAACGGTCTGTTTATACTTATTGGGGAAAGAGGCGTCCTGCCATTTCCATGGCAACACGTCAATAGCTGAGGCGCAGCGATTGTTGACACGAGACGTGCTTGAAATGGGCAGTACGCGTCTGCTGATGTCAGGCTCAGGGGCGGGGGATTTGATTTAGTGCCGCAAAGGCAGGTGAGCCAGGTCGATGCGGCGGAATGATAGGATTATCACAAAATGGAGGCTGATTTCGAGTGCGATAAGGGGCGAAAAGTCGGGTAAGGTCCATAGGAAAGTTTCCTACGATCTACCGATTTATGCTTACAAACACATGGCCGACCCGTAGGGACAATAAAAAAAAAGTCCCGGAACTCTCCTTTAAAATTAGCATTGGGCAGAAAACAATTTACCATAATGTATGGATAGTGAGTGGAGCACAAAATTATTTTTACATGGGCAATGACATCATGCACAGAATGTGTATGGTGTTAGATTTCCTTAATCAAAAAATATGGTCACGCCTAGGTGGGCCGGCACCTGAATTTGAAGACAAAAGAAGGGCTTATCATTGTGCACAACTGGTTCCTTATGCAATCGAACTACAAATGAGGAAAGATACTATTATTCCTGCATTTACAAAACAGTTTGCAATAACACTGAAATGCAAAAATGGACAGCAGATGAAAGACTCTGATGCATTTGTGTGACTGAATGAATCCATAAAACAGCAAGGCCTGGATTATGAATACATTCCATTGGTAGATATTGGTGAAGGGCCTGTAAGATTTATGGTAAATAATAAGGGTTGTCAAGATATTCACTTAGAGGAAAACTCCCCATTAGGAATGGCCATACAAAAATCACATTATACTGCAGATCTAAATAACATGGTGATTGGAAATATCCCTGAAAAGTATGTAGACGCCAAGGGTGAGTTGCCAGAATACCTGGACTCTCAGCCCAAAGGAATATTTAAAATTCATTCTGTATACCCTTATGATTCAAGTGAGACAGTGTGCTGTTATCAAGAGAGTTGTATAACATTTGATTTAAATGAAAATGAAATGGAAAATCAGCCCATTGACATGGAAGCTGACATGCCAAAACATTTAAAAGTGGCAGCTTTACAAAGAGACACAGCCACACAGCTAGAGGAAAGCACCGAGATTCCACTACCAGAACATTTTCCAGAATTTTCCAAAATGGTAGAAGAGCAGATCTCCTTAGCAGATGCGTGTGACAACGATGAGGATAGAAATGAATTGAGGAAGATATTTATGGAATTTAAAGATGTACTTGCAAAAGATGCCTATGATTGCGGGTTAACTAATTTACATGTGGCCACACTTCCGGAAGGGTGTAGCAGAAGTCCAGTATTTGTACCCCAGTATAGACTACCGCTGGCAAGTTTAGAACCATTGGCAGAGATTATAAAAAATTTAGAATCGCGAGGAATCATCAGGCCTATCCATAGCACATCCAACACGCCCATTTTAGGTGTGTTAAAGCCAAATGGTCAATGGCGGCTATGTGCAGATTTGAGGGAGTTAAATAAAAGAGTACCAGTGTCCAGATGGCCACTGCCATTCATTGATCAGGGCCTAGCTCAGGTACATGGTTCAAAAGTGTTTACCACATTAGATCTCACCTCTGGATATTGGTGCGTGCCATTGGCAGAGGAGATACAGAATTTATTTTCCTTTACATTTGACAGGACTCAATACGCATGGGTTAGAACTCCGTTCGGGTACGTTAATAGTGGGAGTGAATTTGGAATATTTTTGAGGAAGGCCATGCCTGATTCTGCGGAAAGAGGAACCATAGTTTATGTGGATGATGTCCTGATAAAAAATGAAAGCTTAAAAAACCATTTTGATGAAATAAGACATGTTCTTGGCCAATTGCTGAAAGCAGGCGCCAAAGTATCTTTACAAAAAGCACAATGGTGCAAGAAAAAAGTGAATTTTCTAGGCCATGAAATAGCTGAACATGGACTAAATCCACAAAAGAAGAAAATAGAGGCCATACAAAAACTAAAAGACCCTAAAAATGTGAAGGGGTGAAAAGTTTATTAGGAATGACAGGCTATAACAGAAAGTTCATTGAAAATTATGCTGAAATCACTCAACCATTGACTAAACTGCTAAAACTAAATACGCCCTGGAAATGGGAGAAAGAGCAGTCTGAGGCAGTAGCCAAATTGAAGGAATGTCTTGTAAAGGCACCATGTTTAGCATACCCCATAAAGGATAGGGATTTCTTTATAGAAATAGGTTTCTCTGAACATTGTATGTCAGCAGTGTTATCACAAAAACATGATGTGAATCACAAAACCATTGCCTATGCAAGTAAATCATTTTCCCAAGTTGAAATGAAATTCAATGAATGTGAAAAGGCCCTATTAACCACTGTGTGGGCGCTACAACATTTCCGCCCCATTGTTCAGGGAGAAAAGGTGATTATTGAAACAAATCATCAACCTTTGCAATTCTTAGAGAGTAAAAGAATTAGGTCAGGTAATCTAGCGCAGTCCAGAATCACTTCATGGACGCTAGCATTACAAGGTTTTCCTGTAGAAGTGAGATATGGCCAAAATAAAAAGAGCCCAATTGCTCAAGGTTTAGCAGATTTACATGACTGTGCAGCTGAACAAGCATCAAACGAAATGGAAATAGAACCTAATTTACAGGAGTTTGAACAATCACCACACAAAGCTTTTGATGAAAAAACATGCAAGGACTTGCCAACTGTATATGTTGATGGTTGTGCTTTTCACATTGAAAATGACAGTAATAAACAATTAGTGTCAGGAATAGGAAATGTCTGGTTGAAATGTGAAGGTATCCCCAGCATAGGGATGAGAATTGGACCTAGAAGCAGTCAAGTAGCGGAATTGGCAGCCATTTACAAAGCAATTGCTACTGCAATTGATAATAAATTCAGTGAAATTGTCCTGGTGACTGATTCTGAATATGCACGAAACAGCTTTGTGGAATATCTACCTGCTGGAAAGCGAGAGGCATGATTACAAACAACAAAAAGCCACTTAAGCATGGAAAAATGATACAAGCCATAGACAAATTGGTGTCAGAAAATAATTTGACAATATACTGGAGAAAAATTTGTGGGCATTTAAAAACTCCAGGAGAGGATAAAGAGGGGAATGATAAGGCAGACCACCTGGCTAAAATTGGGGCTGTGATGGGACAATTGCTACCTATTGAACATTTACTGGGTGAAATAGAGATTGATGCAGTAACACGTTCTAAAGCACCAAAGGAGACAGAACAATCAGTGGTACAATGGAGTTACAACACCCCAGACCAAGATTTGATTGAGGCACAAAAGAATGATCGAATTTTGGGAATCTATTATAACCATTTGATAGATCCTGGACAAAACCCTTTAACAGAAGATGATTGTGTGGGAAAAGAGGAATTGAGGGTGCTATTAAAGAATAAAAAACGAATTAGACTACAGGATGGACTCATGGTTAGAGAGTCCATAACCGGACAGATACAATGGGTGGTACCCCTCTCATTTAGAGGGCTAATGCTACACCATGCACATGATGCCATAACTGCAGGCCACAGAGGTTCACAAAAAACATTGGAAATACTAAAAGATTATGCTTATTGGCCACATATGTCCCAAGATATGGAATTGTATACTAGAGGATGTCTAGTATGTGCCCAATTTAAACCTGCTTCACCAATGCACAGAGCTCCACTAATGAAAAGAGGCCTAACCCTTCCATGGTCAGATTTGCAAATAGACTATGTAGGGCCTTTAAAAAGGTTGAGCAGAGGAAACCGTTATATTTTGAGTGTGGTATGTTTGATGTCGAAGTGGATTGAATGTATTCCTGCACCAGATTGTAGTGCGCAAATAGCAGCCACATTGTTAGTGAATCATGTGTTCTCAAGGTTTGGGTTGCCACAAAGAATTGAGTCAGACAGAGGAAGTAATTTCACAAGTGCTCTAATGAGCAAGGTATGGCAAATACTGGGTGTTAAAAGGAAACTACATATCGCATATCGGGCGGCTTCTTCAGGTGGAGTTGAACGGGGTAATAGGTCTGTTGTGGACATTTTAAAGAAATTTGTAGCTGAAGCAGGTTCCAGCTGGGATTTACGTTTACCGTTGGTTTTGATGGCAATCAGATCAACTCCTGCCAAAGCAACAGGTATTAGCCCACATGAGGTCTTAACAGGTAGGAAAATGGTGTTGCCGCAACACCTGGTATACAGAACACATGAGCAAACACTTGTAAGCGCATCTACAGTTCATGAATACATTGATGAGCTGAGGAAGCATTTACAACATGCATTTGCTTTTGTACAGAGAAATCTGGAAAGGGCTGCTGACAGTGCTAAAACATATTATGATAAAAAGTCAACAGTAAAGGAATATTGTGTAGGGGATCAGGTGTATAAATTTCATTTTGGAAAAAGTAAACAGAAAAATTCCAAATTCCTAGCAGCCTGGCAGGGGCCATTTCGAATTATAGATAAAGTCTCTCCTGTAGTTTATAAAATTTTAAGGACTGAAGGTGAAACAGCAAAAGAACAGTTTGTGCATGTAAACCAAATCAAGCCATGTCATCCAAGACATGAGATAAAAAATTTGGAGCGTGGTGTAGAAACAGATAAAGTCCCTTGAACACAAAAAGGTAAAATAAATGGGTACAGTCAGGAGGCAGTGACAGAGAAGTTAAATAAAGATGGTTGATTATAATGGCACATAAACACTGTAATATATGTAAATATATATAATATAAAAAAAATAGAAGCTGAAGTTTATGGAGTTGGTGTGCAGAATGAAAATGCATTAAATATTGAATGCTGTTTTATATATGATTTTTTTTTTAACCTGTGCTTAATTTTAGAAGGCGAAAGAAAAAGGGCGAAATGTTTTACAAAGCATGTTTTATTTTTGGCAAAAGGGTGAAGTTAGTATCGTGCTAGAAACTTAATCTGTTTCTTTTCTATTTGATTTAGAATATTTTTTTCTCTCACCTGAAATTCCTCTGTTGCAGGAGACACATTTGAGGATTAATGAACTAACCTCATTAACAATACTAACATGATTCTAATTCATTAATAATATAATGTGTTCTCCAGTGCAAAATGAGATGGAAAATGACAGGCTCTGAAAGTCATTTTAAACGTGCATCCAGATTTTTCTCTTTGCTTCTATCTGTGCTCTGTCCACAGTATGTGCAGGAAGCAGACTCGAATAAGCAGGAAATCAGTTTTGTTACAGTTGCAACGGTATAAGCCAAGCCATTGTTCAAGAGAAGGAGGGTAGGACATGATTGAATTTCATTGGTTGAACTCGTTTGGTAGGCTGTAACAGAACTTTTCTAATGAACCCCGGGGAAGAAGAGAGTTAGAAGACATTTTACACAGCTCGGAGAAAGACCGGGCTGGTGGCTGGGGAGTTTCCCGATTGAAAAAGCAGATCCCAGTGCACTGCTGCAGAGATTGGGAGTTCCAGTCAATAAGTCCCAGTTTGAGTGACGGCAGATGCTCGTCCTTGCTGGGGTGATTTGAGAGGGAGCATTGAGCCACTTCCAGAAGGCGACCAGCCGAAGAATTTCACATGCTGGACAGGCTTGGTAATTATATTACAGAGTGTGGGGGCAGTGTGAATGTGTGCGAAACTATTCAGTCAGAGCAGAAGAGGCAATTCCAGTCTTTTATCAACATGTTTAATGTTGCAAATTGAATATGTTCTCGCCGCTCACTTCTCATTTTATTACAGATAATGTTGTTACTGTACAATTTCCATTTGTTGAAATGTTCCGTGTTGAAATGCAATTTTTTATAATACACAAAAATATCTGAAAGCAGACGGGTAGTGTGTTTTATTTTTCTCTTTTCTTTGTGCATCTACCATTACAGTACTGATAATATGGGGAGATGTTTAGACAGTGCAATTGTCATTTTTAAGGTAGCTAAAAATAAGACTTGGCGGTAGCTGTGTGCACAATTCCATTCAGTATATAAGTGTGTGTTTTCTGAACGGAACATAATAATAACCTAATGAAATAGCCTGCTGCTGGAGGTACATGAGTCAGCAGAAAGAGAGGCCCTGGACATAGTTCACTGATGTAGATAAGTTGGTGATGAATACCACATGTTAGCTCGCTGTCGTAGATAAGTCAGTGAGGACATCCCATGGTGGCACTCCAAATGAAAATGTGGTGTTCCTGAAATGTAAGCCTGAGGCCTCTCTAGTGATCACACGAACAAACTAAACAAAAATAAGGGGTTCTGGATATTGGGGCCACATATAAAACAAAGAAATTATGCTCACCAGAAATACCACCAATAACGCCTACCAACATAAAGTATACCACTAAATGTACCTGTGTGCTGAAATAATGTATGTATACTGTAGTACTATATACCAAATCTAATCTGAATGCAAAGAGTGATTATTACTGAATTATTTTCATTTTGGTGGTAAGAAAATACCGCTAGGCCCCAAATCTATACAAAATACCCAACAGGTCCTCGCTCTTCGCTGGAGCCCTCTGAGAGAAAACTTCACCCTCTGTTGTGCCCACATTGTTCCGAGTACGTTGACCATTCGGAAATGCCACTCCATCCACCGAGGCACAGAGGACGCATGCGCACCAACAGTGAAATGTCAATGATGGTGCCGTTGCCCTCGCCTGCGCTGACGTCACCAGTACATTGCGCCGGAACCTGAACCTGGTTTTGGATGTACACCTCGCCCCGCGCCCCCGCTCGGGAGATGAAAACATTGTGTTGTGATGCGTCGCAATCCTCCAAAACTTGCCGAGCACCCACGTATAACTGGTCCAGCAATGCCGCTCCTCTTAGACTGCCTCCTCTTCACTTTTCTTGGTGACCAAGCTCCTATCCGAACCTCTGGTGACCTTACTGGGATGCCGAAAAGCTTCACTACTGCCGGCACCTCTCCATACGGCCTGTCCTCTCAGTGCTGCCGTCCACGGCACCTTGGGTACGCCGCCCCTGGCACACACCAGCACTGCCCCCCTTGGGGGAAATCCTGCACCGGAGACCACGCTGGGGCAAACGCACAATACGGTCGGGTCCATTATGTCCCCGGCTTCGGCCGTTACCTGGTCGACCTTCCATTTCCTGGTGGCTGTACAGCACCGCCTCTTGGTGACCTCCTCTGCATCGGCCGAAATCCGCTCTACGTCCTGGGGTGTGGGGAAGAACCCTGGGGGGGCTGGTGTCCAGCAACAGCTGCACCCCCACAGCAGCGATTTCACCCGTGCCTTCTTTCACAATCCTCGTCGCCAGTGATAAAAGGTAAGCAGACGCGTCCAGTATGCTAGATAGCTATATGCTTTATTGTCCTTTGGTTCAGTACTCTCAGGATAAGACAGAATACACATAAGATGAGACGCAAGAACCCCGGGCTCCCCACACCCTTTGAGCCACCTCTCCGACTGCCAGCGGTCACACTGCACATCATTCCACCAGGACAATGGTGACCTCACAAAGCCACGCGCACATGAGCCATTATGACACATCCTCCTCCCTTATACTATCAACAACAAAGATGCACGGGACATTTATCTGCAATGCTCCACACACCATGACATCACTATAGACTCCAGCCCTATCACGAAGTGGCGACTAGGCAATAGATCTGAAGCACAAAGGAAAAAACAACAACCTTCACTGAACCAAGCCCGGACCATAATACTGCTGGCATACTCACCACATGGACCCTGGTGACCTCACGGAGCCACGTGCACACGCTCCATTATGACACTGTGCCCCAAATGCACGCAAATCTCCCAAGCTTACACTACCACCTTTAAAGAAGAAGTCTGTTATTTTTCATTTCATCGACATAGAAGATAATGTGTAGTCATTCAGGGCGGGTGAAACACTGAGCCAAGTACGGGGGTAGAAACTAAATTGGATGTTTGGTTTAGCTGTACAGTAGTAGTGGGCAGGTTAAGCAGAGGCACGACTTCCCCGGGTATTGCACTGGACTCACTGTTCAGTTCACGGGTTCTCCAACATAGTCAACTTCAATTGCCTGCGCATCATCACGTAAGCTAGCGCTTCACAGGCTATACATCATAGGAGAAAACAATGGTGAATAATAGTTTCTCACCACCTCGATGTTCACCTACTCCGATTAGGTGCACTCTTTCACCACTTCGGAGGCTGTGCCAAAATCCGTCACCAGAGATCAACTCTGGCCGGGCCACTGCCACCACCGACACTGACACTTGTTGCACACTTTGTGTGCGCTTAATGCAGCGGACGTTTTTTTCAAGCAGTCCGGGGTGGGCTCTGGTGTTAAGGGATAGTCTGCCAATGTTCAGCACAATGCGGAAACACAGCCGCCTGGCTGTGCAAAGAAATCCAAGGGTTCACCTCCCAGTGAATACCGAAAGGTGTACACATGAGGTAGGTCCAAACCAAAGCAAAGTACCTCTGCCTCTTCACTCTGACACTTGTCGCACACTTTGCTTAGGTGGGTAAATAACCAAACACCCATAAACTGCGTGACACTCCTCATTTCCCTCCTAGCTGTACTCAAATGCAATATTTTTGGCTTATAGTCGGTGCTTATTGCAACAACTAAAAAGGAAGTCAGGTGGTGCCACGTCTACACCAAATTCTGCAGTTGGTTGCTAGCCCCTTCTGCAGCTCTGAATTGGGCAAGTGCCACCACTGGTGTACCAGGGACCCCTGCAACCCCGACAAGCAAGCATGATAAGTATTATTAGGTGACTAGAATGGTATTTTGGTGCAGCCAATTGAGCCATTTCTTTCTGTGGCATGTCATTTTGTACTGGACATTTAGATAAGGCAAGCAGGATAACTTTTATTACCTGGCTAGACTGGCATTTCGGTGCAGCCAGTCCAGCCATTTCTTACTGTGGCATGGTATTTTTTCTGTGCATCTATGTTATCCTATGCTATGTTATGTTATTTGATATTTGTATAACGCCCACTACCATTGCTATGGCTTCGAAGCGCAATGTGGTGTGAGGTTCTTCGGATATAACTCAGTCTGTGCAAACATTGAAATAAAAAAGAGTGTAAAGTAGACTTCAGCACTTTGTGCCTGGTTAGCCGCTGATGTGTGAGAGTATGAGGAGACCTTATTTGTGGCTCGATTAGGCTAGGCCTGTGGGGGCTATTTGGGGGGTGGAGGCGGTTGTGTGTGTGTTGAAGCACTGAGGGGTAGAAGGCCCTTTGGAAGACCATAGTCTGAAAATCTGAAAATAAAAAGAGCCTTGCATTGCATGTAATAGTAATTAGAATTAGGTGATTATTGGTAAAGTAAGCATGATAAGTGTTATTACTTGGATAGGCTGGCATTTTAGCGCTCCGGTCTAGCTATTACTTACTGTATCATGGACATTTTTTCTGGGTATCTATGATAACATTGATAAGTGTTATTACATGGCTAGATTGTTATTTTGGTGAAGTCAGTGTAGCTATTTCTCACTTTGGAATAGCATTTATTACTGGTCATCAAGGGTAAAAGAAACATGATAAGTGTTATTACATGTCTAGACTGGCCTACATTGTGCAGCCAGTTTGGACATGTTTTCTTATTGTGGCATGGCATTTTTAATGGTGAAGCCAACAGAGGTTTGTCCTTACATGGGGATAATGTCATATATTGACAAAGTCAGCATGGACATGGTTTCTTATCATTTCATTACTGCCATTATGTGCAAAGCAAACATGAGTATGTTCTTATATGTAAATACTCTGATATATTGGGGCAGCCATCGTGTTGGGAAATGCTCCTGTGCACTGTTGACGAGTTGCATCTATTGGATTTCTGGATTGGAGTTACCCTAGAAAACCAATGGCAAACTGCCTGGCTTTTTACCCATTTGTTTGTGGAAAGTGTACTGCACTATTAACCATTTTAACCCATTGTTCACAAATGATTCTTGGGGTGGAGGGCGCCCCTGAACCTCCTTTGGTTGGTTGAGTATTCCTCAACCTATGCTCGGTCACTCAGACATATATGTGGGAAATGTTTACACCCCTCTAATTTAAAAATTCACCAGCCTCCACTGGGTGAGTCTCTGGTGGGCGAAAGGGTATGAATGTGTGCTTGCAAGGTTGGGGCCCAGTTATTGGAGCATGGACGTTTTCTTACGTGGTTTACTGGCCTTTTTGGGCAAAGCCAACTTGATGAATGAAGACCAGACATTTCCCTTCTGTGGCATGGCATTTGTGATCACATAAAGGGCAAGGCTAACATGATGTGTCTTCTCACATGGGGAGGGTGGGGACACTTGCGCATTCAGCGAGTAAATGTTTTCTTAACATGGTATTGCATGTTTTACTGGTGTTAAGAGCACAGTCAACATGATGAGTGTTCTTACATTGTGGATGGATGCATTTGTGCAGCCAAACAAGGGAATGGTTCCTTTGTGTAGCATTGTATGTTTTACTGTTGTACTGGTGTTGAGGGCAACAGCAACATGAAGAGTATTTTTAAATGCTGGTGCAGGGGTTGGGCAAGCATTTGTGCAGCAGCATCAACATGTTTTCTTCCTGTGGCAGGGGATTTTTTTCTGGCATTAAGGGCAAAGCCATCAAGAGAATGTTCTTACATAGGGAAACTGGCCTATACTGGCAAAGCCAGAATGAACATGTCTGCTTATGGTATAATTACTGTGCATAATATTACAGGCCATGCAGAGATTTGGCTGGCAAATGTGGGTGTCAGGACAGCCCCCTTGTTTCTACGCTAGGTGAAAGAGTTAAGGTTTGATTACAATACATGTACAGCGTGTCCCTGCAGCAGCATGATCATCATGCGTGTTGCACATGCCTGGTCCAGGCCGGCCCAGAGTGCGGCGTGGCCCATGCTTTCTTGGCGAGCTTGGGGCGGTAGGGTGTTCTACAGGAAATCCAAGGGGGGCTCCCACATTTTGAGTGTCGCTGTTCCTCAGTGCTCTTATATAAGAAGCTTTGTCTTTAGGGCACACACCAGCGATAAATGAAATAATCGCCAGAGGATGGGCAGCAGCCCCAATGCACCGCCTGCGCGCTAAAAACCAAAAATATTTTAAAAGAATCTGAAACAAAGTCAGCCAACATGCTCCCCACATCATTATACTGTGCCGGGAACATTAATACGGGGAAAAGATACTGAAGCTTGCTAACACTGCCTACCAGCTCTCCTGTTTGTGAACTGTGTGCCACTCTCTGGTGCGGTACCAGGAAAACCTCCCAGAAAAGTACAAAAATGGGCCTGGCCTTTGTAACACCCTCTTTCTATGGCGTCGAATGAAAGGAAGGAGGCTTGTGATGTGTACAGGATAGGGAGGGGTCAGTTGGAAGGAAGAGGAATAAAGAAGAAGGTGTCAGGCAAAACGACTCCTTGTATTTATTTAAAGAAGTCACTTCATAATTAATGTATGGATGTATACACGTTTAAATTACTATAGCCTTGTGCAAACCTGCCTACACCTCACACCCGGCAGACAGTGGGGTAATCACTAGGGTCAACACTAAAAAAACAAGCACTGGCAATGCCAACAGTTTGGGCTTTAGCATAGGTATGGGAAAGGCATTTTACAGGCACTGCCATACATAGTGGGAAAGGCCATTGATGGTAGCAGCTGCCAATTAGTGCGAGTACCAGAGCATACAATAGCAGTAGCTGGCAAATGCCTAATACTTATACACCAGCCAAAACTGTTGGCTTTGCCAATGCTTGTTTTTAACAGGACTTCAGTGAAGGACGTGCATAGTGCTTATAAATCGAGTGGCTTAAGGCAGGTCTGGTTAACATTTGTATTACACCAGTATCACGTTTACAGCTGCAATTAAGTCAGTAACTCTGAGAAGACTGCATTGAAAAAAATGGCAGGCACTTTGAACACAAAGTTTGGTGGTCAGGCTTGAGAAAACTTGCTCAAAAAGATTCAAGGAAGATTACAGAATATTATACCCTTGTGAAAACCTGCCTACACCTCATGCCCAGCAGACTGTGGGGTAAGCGCTAGGATAAACACTAAAAAAACAAACACTGACAATGTCAACAGTTTTGTGTAGGCATGGGAAATGCATTTGCCAGGCACTGCCATTGTGGTATTAACTACCCATCGATAGGAGCAGCTGCAAAGTGGTGCGTGTAGCTGGGCATATAATAGCAGTGCCTGGCAAATTACTAGTACTTTTACACAAGCCAAAACTGTTGGCTTGGCCAAGGCTTGCTTTTATCTTCAGTTAAGAACACCCGTAGTGCTTATAATGAAGTGGCTGAAGGCAGACCTGGTTGACGTTTCTTTTACACCAGAATCGCCTCCACAGCTCCAATTAAGTCATTAACTCTCAGAAGACTGCTTTGAAATAACATGGCCGGAACTTCAAACACAAAGTTTGATGATGAGGCTTGGTATAGTTAGCTCAAAGAGATCCCAGGAGGATGTGTTTTTGGCGGGGAGGGGCAGGAAGTGACTGGGAACGGCCATAGGGATTAGCATGGCTATGGGCAGTCAATGGGTGGGTAAATAAACAAACAACACTAACAATCTTTGTGGCCCTCCTCTTATGCCATTTTCCCCTAGCTGTATTCTACTGCAATAAAGTGGCACTTAATAACCCAACGAATAATCATATTGTGCGTGTGATTATAGAAATAGCAAGCAAACTCAACGTAAACTAAAGATCCTACCTCCACAATCTCATGTCCCCAGAGCCATCTGTAGCTTCCCAGTGGTTAGGAACATTGATGACAGTAACAGAGATAGCAAGTGGGACTTGAAGAGGGGGGTCGGGATCCCGAGACCACCCCTCTGCCCATCAAGTTCATGACAAGACGAAAGGCCAGAAATGCCAGCAGCCACCCACCTTATTTCGGATGAATCCCAGGTGCACCCATGACTGACAAATACACTGAAAGGTACCCGCTCAGCCAGCCATACCGACTGAATACAATGCATTTCTTTCAATGGGTGGGAGAAGAGCATGTGATCATGGAAAGAGACACCTATACGGACAGCCTCGACTGAGGACCACAAAACCACACCATTAGTGACACCACAACGCAGCAGCGTTAGACATGAAGAACATTTGCAGTCTGCACTGCACCTCACAAACACACACCCGTATAGATGAAGAACATAAGTGCATAGTTCTATAGCTAGAGGACAGATACATATACATACTGTCATTTCTTTTATTATTTTGTCATTAGCCAAATGCAGTAACACAGAAACCACAAGGCAAAAGAGATTCTTAGCTAGTTTACAGATGCTTAACGCAAATAACCCTATGGAATTACAAATATGTATGGAACCTGATAGGACCAAGTGTGCTTAATCTAAAGAGAACGCAGCATAACATGGACAATGTAGAAACCGCATTATATGGTTTAGGAAACGCACAGCAGGCCTCAAGTCACTGAACATGAGACGAGCCGAGCTGATTCAGGCTGCACAGAAAGCAAGACGTGCAAGATAGGCCCATTGCCACGGTCAAAGATACAAGGACACATTCCAATCTCCAGATGACAAAGGGACTAGCTGCAGAGAATTCGTATAAATCCTCATAATTGTGAGCTGCAGAGCTCAATTATGTCGTCTCTAAACACGAGAGACAGCCGAATGAGACAATGGACAGTCTTCTGTGGTGGGAAAGAGGATCTGATCTAAGCAAACGAGATGCAGACTGCAACAAGTGTTGCAACGGAAGGAGAATATTCTCATAGGCAAAGGAGGTACACACAAGTTACAATACAGACACATAATCGTTACATCACCTTGAAGAGGTGCACAGTGAGTTGAGAACTCGATTGAGTACCAGGCCTGGGAGATCAGCTCTAACCAATCATAGTTTAGTATTCCAGTGGTGGGTGGCAAGGGGCAAGAACCAATGGTAAACCCACTACTCTGCAACAATGTAATAGATTGTTCTTTTTTTTTTTTTTTTTTATTGAACTGTTTATCACAGTTTTTACAAAGGGGTGAGAGCAAAAGAAAATGTTTCTTCATTTTATCCTAAACAAATGCTTCTTCATTTGATCCTTTGTTGTCATTGCTGCGGTTTGCTTTTCAGATTGTTGTCAGGTTGTTTCTTCTCTCATCAAGTTTATGTTCTGAAAGAACTGTCCGACCGCAATTACTGTTTTGGTGTTTTCACCCGACATCAGAATGTTCCACCAGTAATCTTCTTCCATGCACCATCTGTTTTTGAATAGGTGTCCCATATGGGTCATTCTTATTGAGGCCAGTTCAGGACATTACAGCAAAAGATGCCTCAGGGTTTCCACTGTATCTGTTTTGTTAGAGAATCTGCAAAGGTTGTTGGAGGCAGAACCTCTGATGAATAGAATTTATTTGGTGTGTAAAAGGTTCAGCCTGGCCCTTAGGTATGTGTTTCTAATTTGTTGCTAGGACCTTTTAGCAAGTAGCTCATAGGCTCGTTTTGTTTTTGATGGTTAACCGGTAGGTCCAAGGCCGATTTGTATTTCGCGGCGTCTTCTAGTGTTTTAATCCAGTCCATTTCCTTACATTTTTTGGCAGTTTTGTTTGGATTACATTCCAATTCTTCCCATGAGCTTCCTATTTCGGCAAGTGTTTCTGTGTTTCTTTGCTCCCAAGTGGAAAGGATGGTGTTTGAGCCTTTGTTTAGCTCTTTGTTTAATATCTTAAAGATCTTCTCAGAGGATAATCTGATTTTCCGATGCAGCATCAGAGTGTTAAATTGACTCTTCCCTTTAGTGAAAGGACATTGATTTCTCTGCGAATCGACGCCATTGGTGTTGATTGTGGGAGCATCAGAAGTTTCCTCCAAAATAGGCCTTCCAGTTTTATCCAGATTCTCTCGGGTATCATAGGCATCGCCTCTGCCCCATAGGAAATAGCAGGCACTGCTTTTGTTGTGTAGAAATTAAGAGCTGGTTTCAAAGAGAATTTTCCAAATTTTTTGTCCATGAGTCGTGCTTGTGTCAACATGATTTTTGTTTTTGCGATCATGGATTCCTGCATGGGGATTTCAAAACAGTTTGAATTGATCGTGACTCCCAAGTATCTAAATTATTTTATTTTTTCCAGTCTCTCTCCTGCCAGTGACCATTTCGATTTTTCTTTTCGTGTTGTTGTTTTTTCCAATGTCATTATTTTTGTTTTTGTTGAGTTTAGAATCAGGTCATTGGCTTGGAGGTATTCTGAGAGTGAGTTGAGTTTGGTTTGTAGACCTATGGCAGTTTGGTCCAGTAATAGAATGTCGTCAGCATAGAGTAGTCTGCCAACGTTCTCGTCTCCGATGTTCGGTGGAAATGTTCTGGCTGTGGGGTCCCAGTTTTGGTAGTCACCAATAAATGCATTGTACAGTGCGGGGGCCAGTGGGCTCCCTTGCTTTACGCCTCTGTGGGTGTTAATCTCCTCTGAGAGTTGGCCTATTCCATTGAGTCTGACCCTCATGGAGGTTCCTGAGTACAGCTCGATAATTGGGTTCAGGATTGATGGAGGACAGTTCCAGGTCCTCAGTTTCCTCCAGAGTCGGTCTCTGTTGACTGTGTCAAAAGCGTGAGAGAGATCTATGAAAGCCAGATGGATCTTTGGACGTCCCTCAAGAACTTTAGCTTTGAGTATACTTAATAGCATTATGTTGGCCATTGTTCCAATGTTTTTTACAAAGCCTGTTTGGAAATCGTCGTGAGCTTCAGAGGTGACTGCCCATATCTTGAATTTATCCAAAAGGAAGGCACCAAAAAGTTTCCCAATGGTGTCCAATAAGGCAATTGGTCGATAGTTAGATGGATTCCCTTTGTCGCCTTTCTTGAAAATTGGGACCACGTTTGCTGTTTTCCAAGATTTCGGGATAGAGCGGGTGTCGGCGCATTGTCGGAATATTCGGGCTATTAGGGCTCCCCATAATTCTGTGTTGTTTTTGAGGTCGGCATTGGAGATTCCATCAGGTCCGGGTGCCCGGGAGTTGTTCAGTTTCCGGATTTTCCCACAGATTTCCGTTTCGTCACATTCTATGTCCCATCGGTCTTTTTGGGCCCATGGAATTTCGTAAGTAATGCTCTTAGGTGGGGCAAACATATTTGAGAAGAAAGAGATCCATTGCGTCTCTCCAATTGAATTGGCTAAGGCGTCCTTGGAATTGTTTCCTTTCGGGTCGATCAGGGCCCAAAAAGCTTTGGGTTGCTTCCCACTTAGAGTCCTTAGCATGTTCTCCGAGTCCTCATGGTATAGTATGGCACGATGGGATTTCAGCCAATTTTTGTAAGACTTTTTTGTGAACAATGCTGCCTCAGCTGTTAGTTTTGAGGGGCGAGATTTTGCTTTACGTAAAGTTCTTCTCATTTCTCTTCTTTTTTCCACCAGTTGCTTGTTGCTCATGTGTTTCGGATTCTTTGCAAATGCTTGTAGTTTCCTTTGTTGTTGGTAGGGGATCAGTAGGGGATAGTAATCGGATGTTAGTGACCCCGCTGGTACGCCAATCGTTCTTTTGTAATTCTTTGTGATTGCTCTTATTGTCTTGCTGGTGAGTCTTAGTCTTGTCCCTGCACCATTGATGACGATTGACGGAGTCATTTTCTTTCTTTTTTCCTCCGATTTTGGATCTGGAGCTGACCATGTGGCCGTCAGAAGGTTATGGTCACTTTTTTTGGTTCTTATCACTTCGAATGTAGTTATCTTTGAGAGCAAATTTCTGGATATATATATATGGTCCAGAAAAGCTTTGAGAGTTCCTTGTTCCCAGGTGGGGATGGGGTTAGGTGTGGGAGAAGTCAAGTAATGAAGATTATGAAGATCAAGTTCGTCCATGAATGTTTCCCAACTCTTGCCTCTCTGATCCGATTCTCGGATTGTCGAAGGATCTTGAGTTACCGATCCATGGTTTGGGTCGCCCTTTTTTATGTTCTGGCCAATGTTAGCTAGGGTCAGGTTTAAGTCCCCGCATATTATGATGTGGTCGATGTCCATCGTGTTTAGACTGGACTCTATCATTTGACCAATGTTTGCCAGAAGAACTGCTTCTTTCAAAGCTTTTGGATTCCAATATATGTTTATCACTAAGTATGATATTGGCTTGTCCACGTTATCGCCTGCTGCGGTCTTCTGCCCGGAAACCAAGGAAGCCAGAATGAAAGCGCTACTTAACAGTGTTTGTTTTAGTTGCAGGCCGCTACAGATTCTGACAGCTGTCAAGAGCCCTGAGCTAGGCCTGCCTGTTGTTCCTTGAGTTGCTGGTGAGAAATCAATTTCGAAGCCGTCAATTGTTGGTTTCTTGAGGAGCCACGTCTCCTTTTAGCAGAGGTTGAATGTTCCCAATTTCATGTCTGATTTGGATGTCAGATGGGTGAAGCCTCTTGTGTTCCTCCAACCCATTATTAATCTACTAGGGGTCTGGGGTGGACTTCTGGGATCTTTGTCTTCTCCAGTCACGGTTGTTCGTGGCTATCTTCCTGTTTCTGTTGAGGGTCTTGCCGGGGTCCAGGCCCATCTAGTTTTTTCGTTGTCTCTGCGGGAGTGTCGCAAGTAGTTATGTAGTTCACTTGTCCTCCTTCTAGGGGGGTCCTGATCAATTGTTAACTTCTGATTCGGCACGGGGCCCTCCGGGAAACGTTCTAGCTCCATGTTACTCAGTTTTTCCTTATGCCGAATCGTGGTGTTACTTGTGGGGCTTTTGTGCCATTGTTGAGTTTTGGTTGGTTTGTATGGTGAGTTTGTAGATTGTTCATTTGGAATGGGACAGGCCAGCCACCTGACATGTAAGAGCCAGTAGAATAACATCTAAAGGAGACTGTATAGGTTATTGAATGCTCAATAGCCAATCCCTCATGATTATAGGTTTTTGGAGGAAGGGTCCAGGAGATGACATAATATCACAATAAAACTGGGGAGCACGCATTGTAACTTCGAGAGATACCAGAATGTGTCTGTATTCTTGTATCGATCCCTGTTGGTTTCATTTGTATTTGTATTTGTATTTAGTTTATTTGTAAAGCGCAGCCAGGCCCTGGGGCATATGGGCGCATAAGGTAGAGGAGCTGGTTACAGAGTTAAACAGAGTTACGTTACAGATACAGGAAAGATACAGTTACATAAATATGCCATCAGGACAATGCAATTGACCAAGTTCCAAATAGTTACATGTAGGAACTGACATAATAAACAAGTGCATGCGCAGAGGATAAGCTGTCAGGAGTCCGTGTTATGGAGCCAACATTTCGTCCTATGTTTGAACCGGTTGAATGACGGTTCTGCGCGTAGATGTGAGGGGATAGTATTCCATAGTTTGGATGCTTGTACCGGGAAGCTAACTCCACCAGAGTTGAGGAGTTTAAATCTCGGTATGGTCAAGGTGTTAGTTTGGGCGACTCTAAGAGGTCTCGAGGCGGAATGTGGTGTGAAGTGGTTAGTAAGGTATGCTGGAGCAAGGTTAGCCCTGACTTTGTGTGTGAGGGCAAGTGTTTTCAGGGATATTCTGTGCTTGACAGGTAGCCAGTGTAGGTTACGTCTGGTCTCAGATATGTGTGCTTTTTTGGGGATGTTTAGGGCAGCTCTGATTGCATTGTTTTGGATTACTTGTAGTTTATTAATATTTCTTTGGCTGGTGCCCAAGTAGAGGGCGTTACAGTAGTCTATTTTGGAGAGGACTAGAGCTCTCGCTAGAGTGATACAGTTGGGTGCGGAGATGAATGGTCTGCATGCAGTGATAAGCTTGCAAGTGTAAGCAGCTGATGACGCTACTGCGTTGGTTTGTTTAGAGAGAGATAAGGTAGCATCAATGTATATACCAAGGGTTTTAGTGTTATTAGAGACTGAGATGAGATTGCCATCTATGGTAAATGCTTTGAATGAGGGGTTGAGATTTTTGAGTTTGGCATGTGTACCCAGGATAATCAGCTCGGTTTTGTCGTCATTGAGACATAAGCCATGGTGTGCCATCCATGCTTGTATAACTGAGTAGATTTCATTAAGGGTCGTACTGTCTATTTCGTAGTCACCTGTGATAGGAAAGAGTATCTGGGTGTCGTCCGCGTAGTTGGTGTACGTGACACCCAGATAGTCTAAGATATCGAAGAGGGGTTTCGTGTATATGTTATAAAGTGTCGGGGACACGCATGAGCCTTGCGGTACACCACAAGGTACAGGGGCCGGCTCGGCGGAATCTGTAGGAGAGAAGACCCTCATGGTTCTGTTAGCCAGGAAGGAGCTGATCCATGCCGTGGCTGCGTCTGAGAAGTGGGCTGCAGATTTCAGGTGTTGGCAGAGTGTTTGATGGTAAACCAGATCAAACGCTGCTGATAGATCAAGCAATAAAAGGAGTGCAAGTTTGCCATGGTCTTTCAAGGTTTGGATCTGGGTGGTGAGGTCAATAAGTGCAGTTTCCGTGCCGTGTCTTGGTCGGAAGCCTGATTGCCTGAGCCCTAAGAGGTTGTTGGCTTCTAGATAAGCCTGTATTTGTAAGTAGGCTGCTCTGTCCAGTATTTTTAATAGGAAAGGTACCGTGGTTATAGGTCTGTAGTTAGACGGGTTAGCTGGGTCAAGTGTGGGTTTTTTGAGGAGTGGAATGACCCAAGCGTCTTTAAGATTGTCGGGAACTATTCCAGATTTGAAAGAGGCATTGATAAGAATGGTAATAAATGGCGCCAGATCGTGTGCAGCTGCTTTAACAATCGGGGCCGGGCAGGCATCGCCTTGGCAGTTTGAAGGTTTCAATTTCCTGATGATGTTTTCTACTTCCCACGTTGAAAGGGGAGAGAAACTGAAAGGTTTACAAATCGTTTGGGAGGTTGGGGGTATGTTAGGTAGTTGTTTGTGGTTAGGGTCTACAGATAGCACAGATTTTTTTGCGTTAATTTTGGATTGTAGACAAGCTATTTTATCTAATAAGGCTTTCTGGATGTTGCTGCACCATAGTGCGTCAGTAATGCCTTTGTCAGTCGGGGCAATAGGGGATTCTAATTCTTTGAGTATTTTGAAGAGTTCTTTAGTATTGGATTCCGCTTGTGTAATCCTTTTGTTATAGGAGTCTTTTTTGGCTAGGAGTATGGCTTCTTTGTAGCTAGATGATGCTAAGGTTAGTTCAAATTTGTTCAGTGCTGTGGGACGTTTTTTCCAAAGTGCCTCAGCGGTTCTTTTGGCTTTACGTAGTTCTCTTAACTGTGGCGTGAACCATGTGTTGAGGTGACGCTGTGGTTTTGGTTTCCGCAGTTTTAGCGGGGCAATGGAGTCCAAAGCTTTAAGTATAGCCTGGTTGTAGGTGTCCACTAGAGCTGTGGGGTCTGCATCTGGATCAATGTTATTCAATATGGGGAGTAGTAGAGGTAGGAGTTTGTCGGGAGTAATGTCTTTCTTGTTTCTCGTGCGGATGGCAGGGGCGATGGTGGGCGCTGAGTGAGTATTGTTAGCTTTGATAGCAAAGGTTAGTTTGTGGTGGTCAGACCAGATGCATGGGTCATTAGATAGGAGGTCAATCGAGCAGTTGATGTGTGAGAGCCAGTCTAAAGTTCTGCCTTTAATATGGGTAGGTTCATGGATGATGTGCGTGTGACCCAAATCAGATAATGAATTGGCTAAATCAAGGGCATTGGTGTCTTTAGGATCGTTGAGGCCGAGGTTAAAGTCCCCAAGTAGGATAGTTTGCGAGTTGGGTTTGGTGTTTATGGATATAAGTGATGCAATGTCCTCTGTGAAAGAAGCGATGGGTCCTGGTGGTCGATAAATGAGGTGCACGGTGGCCGTGTGGTTGGGTGAGAGGGGTAGCTTAATTGACAAGGATTCGGCAGACGAGATTTGCGCATCTTGGATGATTTTGATGTCGAAGGTATTTCGGTATATGAAGGCAAGTCCACCTCCCTTTGTTTGAGCGGTGTTTCTGTCAGATCTTATGATGGCGTAATCATTAGGTATTGCGAGGGCAAGAGATGGGCCGGATGTGGTATTGAGCCAGGTTTCAGTGACTGCGAGGATATCAAGGTTTTCATAGGTTATAAAGTCAGTAGTTGACTGAGTTCTCCGTTTGTTCTGGTGGGGGTTGTTAGCCCCTCCAAGTCTGTGAACCCCCAGCTAGACTCTGGCATACCTGGGAGTTCCTCCCAACAGACTTGTGAGAAACCTGAGAGTATTCTCCCAGGTAAGCCCTGAGATTCCTCTATTCAGGTGCCCAGGAGAGGGCCATCACCTTTGGTTCCCAACCCTAGGGGTGGACAAGTGAGGGAGGATCACCTGAGCAGCGCAGTCCGGGGTAATACATCTAGAGACCCTCAGACAAGACCCAGTACCCCATTGGTGCAACAGGGGGTGGGAAGATCTCCCTGAAGCCTTTATAGAATATTCAGATATATCTCTCTTGAATAAGGAAGAGAAGTCCAATCAGAGTAGTATGACAAGGATGGGGAAGTATGGGAACCAGAGGGAAACAAATCTGTTTGACTATAACATCAACAAATCCTTCCCCACCTCAAGTCAAGGGACTTCTTATCAATATCCGTCCAACCATTTCGAATTGCCAGTCAATAAGGATAATATGGGAACAAGGGAATTTTTCCAGTTATATAAAAATCAAGCTCAGTGTTCCCCGTCTAACCAATTTCAACCACATTACTATCTTTCACCCTGTAAGAACCCTCATTGGTCCAGTCTCGTGTCCCCTGCGCCAATTCCAACAAATACTCGGACGAGGAAGAGGCGATCGGGAGCAATGAATAATGCCCATAGACACAACATAGAGATACAAGGGAGGCCTACCATCAAACACCTTTTAATTGTTCCACTAATAGAGTCAGGCAAGGTCAGTCACATTGCCCCAATTGTGCACACCTGACTCGAATTGACTCTAAAATGCAATATAAAAAGGGTGGTTCTGCCAGAGTCAGAGAGCAAGCTGAGGAAGCTGACTGGACCAGAGGAGCCAAGGCGAAGAAGGCTGCAGGAAAAGGAGCCCAGAAGGACATGTGGAGTGTGGGATGCCGAAATGCTGGCCCGTTGTGTCTCAGTGGCCCGGTGTGTGTAAGGGGCTGCAGCATGACAAGGGAGCTGTGTCTCCAGGAAACCGGAGCGGGATTGAAGGCAGTCTGTTGGCCTTGTTCAGACCAGTGCTCATTCCCCTGGGATGTGTGCCGGTCCCAGGTCTCCGAGGGGCAGGTGGTGAGGCCCTGACCTCGCCCCATGAACCCTTTCATCTGCTAGCCAGCGCTGAGCTACCATTGGTGAGTTTTGTGAGCCCGAAAGAAACTCAGTAGCGTGCGGGTGGCTGGAGCGGGAGCAGGACCATTGAGAACTGTAAACAGCCTGGTGAGTGAAAGCGGGTTGAGAACGGTGAAAGCGGAAAAAATCAAAGCAAGAAAAGGGAAAACGCAAAGCAAAGTAAGCGAAGCAAGCAAAACTGAAAATGTGGAAATAAAGCAAAACAGAATAACAGAAAAGGGCGCTAGAGGTGCGGAAATACAGATACAGAACAAGTGTGCTGGTGGCGTGGAAACAGCCAAGAATGCGGGCAAATAATCCGAAAGTAAGTCCAAGGGGTACGAGTGACCTGAAACCGAGAGAGACAGAGAGAAGGAAAACGCACAGCAAAACAAGGGTGCAAGCGACCTGAAAGAAATGCAGAGCGCAAGAGGCACGTAAATGAGAAAATGAAGGTGCAAGAGAGCACAATGAGAAAATTAAGTTGCAAGAGATCACGACAAAAAGCAAAGAGAAGTGTGCAAGCAGCACAGAAATGTGAAAAGTAAAGAGAAGTGTGCAAGAGGCACAGAAAGGTGGAAAGAAGGTGCAAGTGCACATTATAATAAAGGAAGGCGTGCAGGAAGCACAGTACAGAGGAAAAGGACAGAGTGGAAGAGGCACAGAAGAAGAGGTGCCAGAGAATAAGGAGAGGGGTTGGAGAGGAGCAGAGAACCCAGTGTTCTCGAAAGTCTCTGATACTACCCCATGAAAGAACTGTACAGTCAAAGATACATCCTGACAAGAGGAACTATTGTTTGTTTATTGTACTGTGTAAAGAGGGGCCTAGGCTTGGGGAAAGGGAACCCTAAAAGGCCCACTAAAGGAATTTTGACCTTTGTGAAGCAAGGCCTAGATTTGGGGAAGGGAACCTTGAGAAGCCTAACAGGAACTAAACTGTACATTGAAATGCCCAGTCTGACCAGAGGAACTTTTTTGTTTGTTGGTTGAACTTCATGAGAGGGGGGCTAGGCTCGGCAAGGAGAACCCTAAGAGTCTGCTATAGATATTGTTGACAAAGACATTGTTGAACTTTGGGAAGAGAGACCTAGACTTGTGGAAGGGAGCCTTGAAAGGCCTAACAGGAACTGTGTCTTTTTGTGTTTGGATGGATCAAAGCTTGGGAAAGTGAACCCCAAGAGACGCAGAGACATTGTGAACTCTAATGACTTGCTGCAAAGCCCTACGTAGAAGGCTCCAAGGGCAACCCTGTTGAATTGAACTACTTCGAACTGGCAGAACCACACCTATCGGTAAGACTACCTGAAACCAGCTGTGGTTTACATTTCCTTTTGATGCACCATTTTTCCTTTAAGACGACCCCTATCACGTTTGATTTAAGAGTGAGGTCAAGCATAGATCTGGACACAGACAAACCTTAGTTTTGGACTTAGAAGCATCAGTTAGGGAAGAATCCTCTTACAGTTAGGGCCACATAGGCATTACACTAACCCTACAAAGTTTGATAAAGGTTTTCAAACTGTTACTTTTGAGTCTGTGTCTCTCCTGATACCATGCTTGTCTCACAGACTCCTCAGCCCATAGCAAAAAGTAACATTATTTAATATTGTTTTTAGTCGGCTGGTTTAAATTGTTCAAGTTGCTTTACTGATTTATATCAAGGCTTGCACCTAAATACAGATAGGAATCACTCTGCGGTAAGTATACATCTGCACAAATCTAAACACAGGTCTTTTGGTTGGCTCTGCACATTGTCGCTAATGCCTTACATGCCATTAGCTTTGCAAACTAACATGAAACAGGAGTACACATCAGCATCCCACGCCTCTCCAGTGAAAGACCCTTAGAGTTTGTTATAATCCAAATATTGTATCCAGATGCCTATAAAGTATTAATGTGTCAACATGACTTTTAGCTGAAAGATGATAGCAATGTATTGGATCCAGATAACATGCAGTCAGCTCACGTCAGTGCCATGGAGATATGAAGTCTTGATTGTTTAAGAAATTTGATATCATTTATACTAATGTCATATTTATTTAAAGTGGAATTACATCTATAGAGATGAGTGATTCCAATCCATAACTTGGGAAAATGGGTGGAATATTCTCCCAGTTTAATAAATATTAATGATTTAGGCTTCGTGAAGGAAGTCTGCATAATAGTAGTTTCACGAATTTGCTAAGTTTTTCACAGGTGCTATTTCGTACCACCAATCTGATTTTGCTGGTATTTTTAGTACGCATATGCTATTAGCGTGATTAATGGTTCTCTAGAGGTTCCATGTTTTTTCGCCTCACCACCCAGTTGGAACCAAAGAATGAATTCTGCAAAGGCAAAATCCGGCAAACAAAGGAAGTAGGTGTAGAAAAATATCCTGGCTAAACAATGGAAATATCCTGTCTAAACAATGGTAATATCATGGCTAAACAATGGAATGGAAATATCCTGGCTAAACAATGGAAATACCCTGGCTAAACAATGGTAATATCCTGGCTAGACAATGGACATATCCTGGCTAAACAATGGTAATATCATGGCTAAACAATGGAAATACCCTGGCTAAACAATGGTAATATCCTGGCTAGACAATGGACATATCCTGGCTAAACAATGGTAATATTGTGGCTAAAGAATGAAAATATCCTGGCTAAACGATGGAAATATCCTAGCTAGACAATGGTAATATCCTAGCTGAACAATGGTAATATCCTGGCTAAACAATGGTAATATCCTGGCGAAACAATAGTAATATCCTGGCTAGGCAATGGACATATCCTGGCTAAACAATGGACATATCCTGGCTAAACAATGGACATATCCTGGCGAAACAATGGTAATATCTTGGCAAAACAATGGTAATATCCTGGCTGAACAATAGTAATATCCTGGCTAAACAATGGTAATATCCTGGCAAAACAATGGTATTATCCTGGCTAAACAATGGACATATCCTGGCGAAACAATGGTAATATCTTGGCGAAACAATGGTAATATCCTGGCTGAACAACAGTAACATCCTGGCTAAACAATGATAATATCCTGGCAAAACAATGGTAATATCCTGGCTAAACAATAGTAATATCCTGGCTAAACAATGGTAATATCCTGGCTAAACAATAGCGGCAGACATTCTTCATTGCAAACCTGTTACTTCCAAGGCAAGAGAATTACAGATATGAGCATGCAATGCACTAAATGCAATAGGCAGGATAGCGAGCATGCACCTTCTGCTTCCTGCTCTTCCTCTTGTAACTGCCGGGCAGTGATGATTGCCTATGCCCACATGGCTGTCGCATGGCTAGAAGAGTCTAGATCAGTGGTCTTCAAACATTTTTGGCCTGAGCTCCCCTGAGTAAAACGTGGGCAGGCCAAGCCCCCCCAAAAATGGCAAATGGACACTAAGTCCAAATGGCTATGACTATCGTGCGCCGTCACCGCACCCTGCTCCCAGTATAGTCCCTGAGCTCCCCCACCTCCTCCCATCACAGACTCCGGGCTCCCCTCCACCCTGCTCTCAGCACAGTGTCAGGACCAGTGGCAGCTGGTGAATTCTTTAAGTGGAGGGGCATAAATATTTCCCCCAGATATGGCATAGCGACTGAGCATAGAGAGGGAGCCCAAACCAAATTAGAAAGGTACTCAGGGTGTTCTTCCCCCAGGAGTTTTTTTTTTAATAGGTTAAAATGCTGCATTGTAGAGCAAATTTATTTACAAAATTGGGTAAAAACCCAAATCGTTTGCAGTTGGCACTGGGGGGGTCAGGGGTAGGCATGGTACTTGCGATGAGCGCCCTGTATAAAGAGAAGCTGGAGCCTACCCAAGACCTCAACTTGGGTCTCGGCCAGCAGTACAAAGACCATGCCAAGGTGAAAAGAAGGATCCCACAACTCAAGGTCAGCCTGGTGGCAGCTTAGTCCTTAAGGTTAGGGGGATTATTAGTGCAATATGAGTTCCAGGGATAAGGAGAATGGGCTAACCTGTTGTTGCCGTGTTCTTTGGCTGAATGATTGCAGCTCTATAACCCCCATCAGCTCCCCAAGACTTGAGTTGCAATAAATGCTTCTCCTGTCCTACAAATGAACGTAACTATATGATGCTCATTTCCCTAACCCTATAAGTAGGTAGGATATCCGCTTCTAGTCTAACAGCGCAAGGGTCGACTGTGAAACAGACAGGGCTTGCCTCCAACTTGAACACTGGAATTGAATAATCTGAGCAAGATCACAGAACACTAACACAGAGCGCTGGGTAGTAACATGGGAAAGATCATAGCTGCATAAGCTCTCTTCAATTCAAAGGCCTCAAAATTGCTGGTTCAATTTCACTACGCCCGTTACTACTGCTCCGATCTCGAGAATACTGGATGGCGCATGCTCCTAGTAGATTCTAAACTAAAAAAATTAAGATTTTTTTTCTTCCCCAGACTGTGGGTGCGCGACCACCTGGACATGAGTCAGAGCGTCGCACCCCACAGTTTGAATACCACTGATCTAGATGCATCCTTTGGCCTGCTGTGGGAGCCTCACATTGGTTTCATTCTACCACAATATGTACTAATCACATGCATCAGAACTAACCAGTTAACTATTGTTGGTCTGTTTAACTTTTGGGGAGTGAAAGACAGTGGGGGTGTAAGAGGCAGGGCCAGACTAATGTTGAATTAATTCTATCTCGTAATGTATGATTTATTTGGGGGTACAGAGTGTCCTACACATACAGCACAACAGAGGAGGCAGAGGGAGGTAGGCAATGACTGCTTGGGCCTAGGTGCCAAGATGGGGTGTCAGGGGGATTAGACAGAGGTAGGGGCCATTGCCGGGAGCTGCTGGAATTGGAGGCAATTTTGTTTTTTCAGCCATTTTCTTTGCTCAGTTTGCTGCCATTGCCAGGTCGTTTGTTTTCCACTTGTGGGGAATTTTGGGGCCAAGGCGGCTCATAATTACAGCTCAACATTATTTAAAAACATTAGAAGTATATGACAATGACACATATAATACATTTGTATACATATTTTATATGTTTTAACTCTGTAAAAAACGGTAAAGCTTTCATTTTTGTTTTTATTGTGCAGGTTTCTTAGAAATGTACAAAATCCGCTTTATGTATATAATACATCATGTGTTTTACTTTTTGAAATATTTTTGTAATTTGATTTTCAATGAGGTTGTGTGCCTTAATGTGATAAAAGTAAATATTATATCTTATTATTTGTCATTATGTATTGGCTATTATATCAAACAATCCTCAATATTGTTACTTTTATTTTATATAATTTATGATTTACTACAATTGTTTATTGATCTTTATTATTATTTCTGATCAATATTATTTGCCTGTGTCATTACTACTGTATTTTCACGAATAACGGCAATTTGTTGTATTAATCTTGTTTACTATTTCTGATCAATTTATTTTTTTTAGTTTGCATTACAT
The DNA here is from genome assembly GCF_040938575.1 of Ambystoma mexicanum. NCBI lineage: Eukaryota > Metazoa > Chordata > Amphibia > Caudata > Ambystomatidae > Ambystoma > Ambystoma mexicanum. Next base: position 435,747,499 of record NC_090940.1, read on the forward strand.
TCTTTTTCTTTTTTTTCAAATGACTGGTTACATTCTGAGGACTGGAGTGGGCCTTTAAAAGGAATCAGAAGGGAGGATGACAGAGGAAATAGCAAAAGATTATGAAATGATTGTTAAATCAAAGGTGAGAGAGAAGAAAAAAGTCTTAGATTGTGCCAATTTTGCAAAAGTGAAAGTAGTGCACATTTTCAGGAAATTACTGCAGTCAATTTTCCATTTCAGCTTTCACGCCACCTTCGCTACAGCCAGGTGCGTGACTTCAGTCAGATTCACAGGGATGTGCACTACATTTATAAACAAATGTACAATATGATTATACGTCCCTCAACATCTGTATTTATTTCAACAACCCCTGACTACTGCAAGAAAGTCCATATGGCCTAGTGTAAGCATATTTACATGTTCTCTACTCTTCCATGCAGATAGCGCAATCCATCAAGATTGTCTTTCCTGGGAAGTGCAATCAAAAACATGTGAGTGCGTGTTCAACTGAGGAGCAACAGAAGCACAGCAGGAAGCAAGCAGTGCCTTCAGTACCCACCAGTGAGATTTTACTGCCCAAGAAAAAGAATTTAGGCCACAGTAGGGAACGTAGCACAGGTCCGGCTGCAAGCCCAGTGGCAGCAACAGGTAGCAGTCTAAGAACCATAAGGGCCCGTGGTACTTCTGTGGCCACTACTCAACCTGAAGCACCACCAGAAAATAAGGAGGTTCTGTCACTGGATGTGCCAGTGTAAACAAGGCCGCATCACAGGCCTGAGATTTTGATCAACTTGGATGCTAAGAATGGCCACATTCAGATCTGCACATGCTGCAAAAACTCTTGGCATCATGAAAATCCAGCAGTCCGGGGTCACTGTGAAAACTGCCATCGAGGTTCATTAGGAAAAGAATAACAGGGTATCACTGGCAGAATAATAATAATAATAATAATAATAATAATAGAATGTCTTCTGAAGGGCAGTGCTTATGTCATGGAAGATGATGAAGAGTGCAAAGGAGATGTTTCAATGCATCCTCAAGATGTGAGCAAAGCATCAAGACCCATGCCACCTGTTTCCTCCCGGTGGTGGTGGCACAGAGGTGCCACTCTGGCTCATTCGTGGTCATTAATTAGTGAGCCAGACACCACTTGCACACTTTCACACCTTCTTAAGCAAGGCAGACTCAAGCCTCTTGTCACCAAATCTGCAAAGTGCCACCGGAACCACCCTTGGTTCATTTTTACAATGGGCAGCTGGTCAGAAATGTTGGCAAGCTCCTGTTTTATTCTTTAGTGGTCACTGAAGGATTTCAGCAATTTTCTGTTTGTCAAAAGCATATTTTTCCTGAGTTGCAGTGCCCGATCTTCACAGAACACGTTGAACGATAATTGGGAAAGCACTGCGCAGCATTCGTGACACTGGACAGGTGGGCAGGAAACAGTGTACATGTGCATCGCTGCACATTGGCTCTCTTTTAAAGAGCTGCCCACTTTTCACTCAAGTACACTGCACAACTTTCACCAGCAAGCAACTCTGAATGCCTGAATGGAAAAAGCGCGCACAGCAGCAAGCATGCTGGAAGCAGTCAGTACCAGGTTTTCGAGATGGATTAGACCAAAAAAGATTGTAAGTTTTGTTGTCAGTAACAATTGCATGTGCAATCACAGATGGTAATGACTACTGTGAGCCCTGTTTTGAACTCTGCTGGAACCTCAATGTGCAGGACTTCCTAAAAAAAGGCACAGAGTTTGAAAGCCATATGTCAAAATTCAGCCATTCTATCAAAGCGCTGAAGATGCTGGGATTACAAACCACGATCTGCCTTTCCAAGCTCGACCTTAGAAGAGGTGTCTCCCGCTGATGGGATTCTACCCTATATATGATATGATATGTCATTTATAACGCGCCTATACACAAGTGTTTCAAGGCGCAACGAGGCAAGGGAGGGAAAACAGATGGAAGACCGAGACAGCGATCCTAATAGGCCAGGTAACATTGAGATCGCGCAAGTGCAGGAGAGAGGGAGGGGGGAAAAGTAGAGAGGGGAGGGGGCAGTGCAGTACATAGGATAACAGTAAAATAAATAAGACAATAAGAGTGCGGCCAGCTGGTGGAAAGTGCAAGGGTAAGTGCAGGCATCGGGTGTCAAGTGCTGGAAGGGACTGTAGAGATACAGAAATAGTCCCTGAGTGCAAGGGTTGCCAGCAGGGCAGTGCAGGTGTGCAACTGGTGGGGAGGGGACCTGGGCCCGAGATCAGAGGGTAGCCAGGTAACCAGTGCAGTTTCAGATTCAGCCAGGAGATCAGCTGGGGAGAGCAAGAGAGAAGGTAGAAGCAAAGAGGAAGGGCTTGAGGTACTTCCGGAACTGGAGATGGTTCTCCTCAAGTTTCTGAGAGGCAGGTAGGCTGTTCCAGAGGGAGGCCCCAGCTGAAGACAGAGATCTACCCCCAGCTCACTGCTTGGAGAAGCGACTGACCCTAAGGGAGTTGGAGGCGGATGAGCGAAGAGCTCGAGAAGGAAGATATTTAGGAAGAGAGAGTTGAAGGTATTGAGGTCCCAGGCCCCAGAAGGCCTTGTGGACAATGCAGAGGGTTTTGAACTTAATCCTTGCTGCCACTGGGAGCCAGTGCAGAGATTTCAGTCCTGGAGAGATACGATTCCTGGGCTTGAGGCCAAGGACAAGTCTCACAGTCCTGTTTTGGGTGAGTTGCAGAGGGCGGAGAGTAGAGGCAGGCAGAATGAGAAAGAGGATGTTGCAGTAGTGCAGCCTAGAGAGAACTAGAGCTCTGGAGACAACGAGCTTCTGAGTGAAAGAGGGGAAAGGAAGAATACCTCTGAGAAGGGGCAGCTGGTAGTGTGACTTCTTAGAGACGTCAGAGATGTGAGGAGAGAAGGAAAAAGTGGAGTCGAAGAGGATCCCAAGGTTTTTAGCCTCACAGGTGGGAACAGGAAGAGAGCCAAGAGAGGCCTGCCAGGGGGTGACAGGAAAGGAGGGAGCAGATGCGCCGATGAGGAGAATCTCGGTCTTACTGGCATTAAGGCAGAGATCATTGGTGGCACACCACTCCTGGATGGTGAACAGACAGTCAGAGATGCGAGAAGGAGAAGAGGTGGTGGAAGGGAGCCTGAAAATGAGTTGAGTGTCATCCGCATAGCACTGAAAGTTGGGGCAGAGAGCGGCAATGTGGTGGGCAAGAAGTGCCAGATATTGGTTGAACACCCAGGGAGAGAGGTCAGACCCCTGGGGAACACCACAGGAAGAGATAGAGGAGAGGAAGGACCCAAGTTGGACCTGGGAGGGTTGATCGGAGAGGAAGGAGGCCAGCCAAGCCAGGGCCTGGTCGGTGATACCCTGATTATCACAGAGACGGTTAAGCGGGATGGCATGGTTTACCATGTCAAAGGCAGAGGAGTGATCAAGTAAGATGAGGACACAGGGGGTGTTGGAATTGAGGTTGGAGAGGAGGTCTTCACAGATGTTCAGGAGAGCAGTTTCCGTGCTTCTGGCAGCTCTGAAGCCAGACTGATGGTCATGAAGACAACCAACAGATTCAATGTGAAGATTAAGCTGGAAGATGTCCAGCTTTTCCAGGAGTTTGCCCAGTAAAGGAGGGATGGTGATTGGGTGATAGTTAGCGGGT